>NC_141824.1:11831163-12181996 GCF_982586985.1 Callionymus lyra | reverse complement strand
TGTCTTAACTCGCAAAAATCTTTTCACAACTGCACACGTCAATCATTTCTGTTCCTTATCTTAAAACACTGTAGTATTTATTTAATATCATCTCATAATCTTGAACATTAATACGAGTTGATTTCGATACAAATATAGTCCAAAACTAGACCCTGATTTCACTTCTGAGCAATTGCACGGAAGAATTGTAAGACAAACAGGAAGTGAGGTCATCACTGGATCTGGGGCAATTTAGTACTGTTTTGGATTTACTATAATAGTGCCGCGTTTGTGCCCACGTGATACAATGTGGTCGAGGGGAGAAAGTTTCGGAGCTTCGATTCAAATGAAAGGTAACCACAATCACTGCAGCCACGAATACAGAATTACACATACAGTATGTACTTTTGGTAATAATTCAGAACATGCCTAAAAAAAACAATATTTTTGTTCTTGAATCAACACACCTTGATTGTTATTATCCATCATTCATCCATGAGTCGGGATTAATGTTGCGAATCAAGGTTAACTCTGGAAAAACTTGTTTGAGAAACATTCACCATCAATCCACTTCTATATGCTAAGTAGATGTTCCACTCAAGATAAGCAAGTTCAAGTTCAAGGGTCGTGGTCCAAATCTGGTCTTTTTTCTATGGCCAGTCCAATGGTTTTCTCCAAATTAAAGTAGATTATTGTTAATCTGGTGACCTATAAAAGATGTAGGTGTTTAAGATAAGATAAGAAACAGAGATTAAAGCACAAGTTAAACCAGGAATTGCTTGGTTAAGGAGGAAAAAAATCATGGAAAATTAAGATAATTTGGGTCTCAGATATTGAAAAGTGAACGTCAAAATCATACTTCCTGTCAGGTCTGTTAGAAGATTTTCACCCCTTGTGACTGAGGTTCTCACCCCTGGGTTAATAGGTCAGTGGACCTTGTGACTGTACGGTGGACGAGGATGTTTTGCAGTGAACTGGAGTCAAATACTACAGTAAGAACGACCAAACGACCTGAACAAATGACTGTCGAAGACAACACGTTGCCAACGTGTCTCGATCCCAGACGCGGCCGTGAACCCCGTGACATCGTCTTTCCCCGCAAGCCTACGATGTCCTGCCAAACATATTAATCAAACCTTAATTACAAACTCAAGATGGCAGGGAGCCGGTCGGTCCTGGCAACAGTGGTTTGTTTGCCCCGGCAAAGACGGTCCGACTGCCAAGAACTTTGGCTCTATCGCTGCAGTAAGGTCAGCTCAGCACCGCACAGCCCAGGGCCAGACTCACTGGGGAATTTCAGCTGAATTCAATTTCACCTCTGGCCTCTGTCGCAGCAGCTTGAGCCGCCACTAGACAAAGACCCGGGGTTCACATTGAACGTGAGAACCCCCTCATCCCCCTGACCCCTGTTAGCATATGAATGAGGCAGAAAATTGAACCGGGAGCGGAAAAGGTGACAGACAGGAATGGCGATGTCGAGGAGAAATGGGAAATTTGTACAGACCCCATTTAACTTTTGTGTCCGAGGATTGAAAGAAAATGTGTTTTTAATGTCGGCCAGCATGTGCACATGTGCGAGTCTGGAGAGCTTTTGTACGCACGAGTGTGTTTCCCTGATGCTGGCGTCTTCATCCACATGTGTCCCGTTGACAGGAGCGTTCTTGAGAAATGTATTAGTATATGTTCTTGTCAATAATTGATTAGAGATTCAAAACAGGAAGAGGTGGAACATCAACAGCAAAAGCTGTTTGGACATTAACACACAACAAAAAAGTATCTTTTAAAAAAAGCTTATTCACTGTAATTCTTATTTGAGAATTATGTTGTAGCTCCCTTTAAAAAAAACTTTTATTTATCTTCACTTTTAAAACTCGTTTTCATTTTGTCGTCTTAAAATATGTCGGAATGGTGTCCTTGTGTGTTTTGAAAGGAGCTTCACCTTTAAAATCATTACTATTTCTCTCAATTGCCAAGGATGTCCATTATTAGTTATTTTTGTTATTTATGTTTTTCAAATATTTCTATCTCAAGTTATATTTTTTTTAATTCTTATTGATCTAGTTCGTTTTTTTGAGTAATGACTTGCCATAAAGTACTTTATATGTATATATATAAATTAAAATACTCTTTCATAAAATATACAGTACAAAAAAACGAATGAAAATCTTTTTACAAATTCATATATACTTATCTTTTCCATTTTATAAAATATATACACCTGTCTGTCCACCTGATCATATAGACTTACAAACCATTTTCCTATAAAAAAAAAAGAAAAAAAAAGACATACTCCATCAGGTCTAGGTAAAGGGGGGACAAAGGGGCAGAAAATTTTGACATTAAACCATATATACGATATATATAAAAAGTAAGCAATATTTCCACGATTTAAACCTCTTAAATTTTAAACTGGTTGAATTTCAATTGATCTTTAACCATATTTAATACATACAAAATAAGAAGGATTAACATAATTCCAGCTCCTCTCTGAAGTTGTAAGACCCATAATGCACCTGAACTTACTTCTGGGTTATTATTATTAATTTTTTTAAATGTAGTTCAAATCAAAATTATCCCTCATAATTTGGTATTTGTCATTTGTGGACCAGCAGAAGCAAAATATTGAATCTTCGATCCTCATTAAAAGTAACCACAATCACTGCAACCACAAATACAAAATTACACATATGTACTTTTTGCAATAATCCAGAACATGCTAAAAAAAAAACACATTATGCATGTTTTCTTTTTTACAGGCAACGCTTGTATTTTAGCTAGTACTTTTATACGTACGATATATATAATTTTTTTCATTCACAAATCTTTATTCATGTTAAAATGTGTTTCTGTTATAAAGTAATTATATTTATATAACTTAATGTGTTAGCACTAAGTAATGATCATACTTTTTTTAACCAAACATTATTTGTGTTTGTTAGGGGGTTATTAACTCAATTTCTTTTTTCTTACAATTAAACATTGAGTTAAAAACCACTGAAACATTATTACATTTTTCCATTTCATTTCTTTAAAACAGGTTTTTAAATGAGCTCTGAAAGATTTAAGCTGAATAGGTTGTGTTAGTAATGTTGTAATAAAACTGATTGTTATTTACAACAACAATTTCATTCAAATCAAATGGTAGCGATAAAAGCAAAAACATGTTGTTTTTTACCCCCCCCCCCTCGAGTAGTGTTGTTTTCAGCCTCTCCAATGAGTTGTTATCAAGGTGAGTGTTTGTCCAGAGAGCTCCACAGCCGCCGGTCATTACCGGCCGCCAGACTGCTTTTATCATCTCGATAAATCTCGGTCGCGGCATAATGAGCGGAGCTCGCGAGGCAGTCGACCTGTGACTCTCACCGGTGCCGGGAGAAAACCACGCAGGGACGGACCATTATGAACACGGTCCAAGTCATTTTCTGCTACATTAAATATTTAAAAACTTTAAATGACTCAGCAGGTCTTGAGGAAATAAAAGAGACGTCCGTCCGACCGTTATGAAGGAGAGTCACGTGACTGTTTTTCTTTCTTCACCGTCAGTCGAAATGATTTTTATTTTTAATTTATTCAGGCTTTTCCTTGATTTTCTGGAACTCCTGTGTTGTTCTCTGTGTTATATTTACCTTTTAAGTATATATTTTATTGAGTATTGTTTTGATTGTTTAAGCGCTTTGTGACCCTGGTCTGGAGAAGCGCTATATAAATATAAATTACCTACTTACTTACTTGGTTATTGACTTTCTGTCTTGATTAGCCTTAAAATCGACTTTAATTCACAAATAATTGTCTTTATGGTTTAATACTGTCATTAAAATGGTCCCTTTTTTCTTTTGGTTAATACTTGAATTAAATAGTTTTATATTCTCAGTTGAAAAATTACTCTTTACTTATTATATTTTCTTAATTGTACCTGTTTTTACCTCAATACAGTGTGATTTATGCATCTGTTAGCAACAATTAATTATGATATGGTGTTTAGATTTCAGTAATATTTCCAATATATTTCATTAAAATATTTTTTTTCTGATGCTGTCGTTGGTTTTCACATGCTGTTTGTTGTGCATGTTTGTTCTGGCATCAACTATTAGGCTATTGCTATCAATATTGTTTCAACTGGTAAAAAAAAAAGGTGTTCAATTATGTCAATAAATTAAATATAAGGAATTACTACTGAGTGATTAATTTTTAATTCATCGTTTTTTAATTATTTATAGTTAAATTATGTTTCAAATAATTCTAATTGACCTTAAACTGCAGCTAAAGTGCAGCAGTCGCCTCGTGAAAGTGTTTGTATCGTTGGATGATATGTTTTCTGCACTGGAGCTCGGAGAAGTTACTCAGCTTGTTACACTTCATAAAACATCAATAACCATTGATTTGTCTTTTTCTTTTTTTTTCTACCTGCTCGTCTCCTGAGGTGATAATAATACACTCGTTCTTTAAGTATGATCCTCCTCCGTGTGACTCAAACTAACCACAGTTATTTGATTAAAAGATAGAACCAAAAAACAACTAACATAATATTACATTAAAATATGTTCTGTATTGGTCAAATCAAAAGCCACATTTGTCTTAAAATACAATAATAATAAAAATGAATAATCCTGATACTTTTGTTGGAACAACAGCATTAAAAATTAATGTTTAAATTGATTAATAAGCTTAAAAAAAAAAGGGAAAAACATTCATTTAATCTTTAAAAAAAGAAAATATATTGTCATTTTTTGTTATTATTGTATTTTTCTTTTATTGATGTTTATTATTCTTGATAGAATTATGGGTTATTATGGATTATTTCAATTCCAGAGAAACAACAAGGCCTAACAAAACGCATTATTATTCATTTTGTTCATTTTCTACATTATTATTAATTGAAAAACACATCAAATACTGTTTCTTATTATATTTTTAAAACCCTTTTGTAAAGTGGTGAAATTCTTAATAAATTTAGAAAATATAAAATGTAATTAAAAAAAATAGACACTCGTATTAAGTCTTTCAAAAAAAGAGAATAGTTCATTGAAATAAGTAGTAATAAATGTGTGTATTATTTATTATATCAAAGATTAACCAGCTGATGAAAGGGTGAAATCAAAGGATCTTCCAAACATCCTTAAAAAAATAAACAAGTGAATAATTACTATTTAATTTGGGTTGTTTTTTTTAAAGTAAAACCCTCTCGCTCTCTTCAAACGAACCGATTGACCCACATTTTCAAGCGTGTGATTCCAGCAGCATCGGTGTCTGTCAATCTTCTTCCTGCATGTTTTCGAAGAACTGCGTTCGCAGCAGCTGCGACGCTACAAACGCTGCAGGCGAGAGAGAGATCGAGCGAGATAGAGCGAGCGAGAGAGAGAGAGAGAGAGCGGGGACCAGCCGTGACCTCAGCGTCGAGGTCGTCTGTGATCCGGAGAGACAGCGGCAGCTGAACCCCCTCACCCCGGCCCCTACTTCAGGTGGAGCCGTGACGTCAGAGCGTGTGCTCTGGCTTCTTCTACGTCGCTGCTGACGCAAACCGGGGGCTAAAAACCAACCAAACACTCGCTGGCGTCCGCCAGCTGATCGTACATCGTTTCGGACTCTGACCCGGCGGCGGACGCAAACAGTCGGGGCGTCGTCTGCGTATACGCCCACGTTACGTAAGAGGATAATCCTCCGCAGTCGTTACGATGATTCTTGGAAGGTGTCGATACACGTGGCTACGCCCCCGCCCCTCCATGTTTGAGCATCGTAATACCTTTGGAGCAGATTATTCCGTCGCCCCTAAAAAAAAAACCTGTGAAGATGTCTGCCACTCCGACGACCCCTTTCGCTCCTCCAGACTCCCCGGCACTTTCTCACACATCTCAATCACCTTTTTTTTTTTCTCCCCCCCCCCCTTCCACCCCCTGGTTCCACATCTCGCTGTGTGGCTGCGAGAACAGAGGCAGCCTCTCCATCATAAGCTTCCCTTTATCTCGGCGCGCTCATTAAACTCTGAATAACTGGGCGCTAAGAAAAGTGAAGGAATAAAAAGCCCCCTCGAGATGTTCCGAGTCCAGGGCCGGGGCCCCCAATCTGTCCCGTCCGTCTGACCCGGTGTAGATAATGTACCGTGGCTGTCGTGGTCATTGTTCCCGGACAGGAGTCACGATGATGACCCGTCAGCACCCTCGGAGCGAGGGGAGGCCGAGGCCAGAAAAAAAAAAAAAAAAAGGAAGGAAGTTTGAATGGGAGGTCGGAGGGAAACTCATGGCACCAGACTTGATATCTCTATTCACAAGCCGCACTGGCAACCTGCTCGCCCTGAATGCCGCCCAATTATTTCAATCCTGGGAAGGGGCGAGCGGCGGAGGAAAAAAAAAAAAAAAAGGGGGATACGGGGGAGAAAGAGAAATGGGTCTGACATTCAGGCGGGCGGGCGGAGGGAGGTAACAAGTTCACGGGGCCTTTTCAGCGAGGACGGGCGGGCCCCCGCCGCGTGATGGATCGCGGAGCCTTCGGACTGACACCCGGTCGCGGGAGCAACGCTCGGGAACCCCCGACCCCGGAGCCCCGGTGGATCCATCGATCACGAGCCGGTGATGAAGCGCATCTTCGGGGCCGAGACGTTTTTTTTTTTTTTTTTAAATCCACAATGAAGCGAATGTTGGGATTAAAAATAGCTCTTGTGTAACACGCTCGGAGAAATGAAAACGAATAAATCTTAAATCTTTATACGAGGACTATAGTCGACACTGAGTAAGAAACCCTTGAATGTTTAAGACTTTCTTTAGGTTGCATTTTTGTTTCGTATTGAGTTTGACACAGCTAGCGGTTGCGTTGCTATGCTAGCACTCTGGACTCTTTATAAAGAGCTGCTTGTTTTTACTACTTAGTTCACACATTTTTGTATGTTTACATTAAATTATTGTACTTGTCTTGAAGAATTGACTCTATGCTGCAATAAAGAACAAAAATAAGACTTGAAAATCTAATAATATAATGGAAAATATACTTTATTCTCTCTGTGTTTTGTGAACTTAACAAATCTTGAGACTAAAAACTATAATAAATAAATATTTATTTTCATTTGGCAGCATTTCTGAACATTTTCTAGTTAAAAAATGGAATAAATCTACAAATAAATCGACTGACATGACGTAAAATAAAACGATTTAAGGGCCAATAATAAAGAAAATAAATTAATATTAAATTAGAAATAGTATATAGAGATCAATACAATAATTTGAATTGGACATTTCTTTTGCAGAATTTTTTTTTTTTTTAATATATTTTGAGAATAATTACTTTCTAATAACTCTTGAAATAATAATAAAAAGTAGAAGAAGAATAATAACAATAACATGAACAATATTCTGTATAAGACAATAATAATAACTATTATTATTATTATTATTATAAGAACAAAAGTATCAATGATGATAATAATAATACAAAAGAAACCAACGTACAAACGCTAAGGCATCCATGTTATAATGACGTCTTTCTTCACGTTGAAATGAAACGACCAACAACAGTTTTGAAGAAACTCAAGAAGAAGGTTTACATGGATGTCAAGCATCAGCTGCAGAATGTCTGGTATGTCTGCGATGACGACACAAACTTCAGCAAACATTTTTTTTCCTTCCTTCCACCTCTTATCACGAGCTGCCGGAGCAGAAATCTCAAGTCAAACAAGAGAAGACGCTGAATTATTTGGTACCAGAGCTGCTGGCAAAGTTAGTGTTTTTTTTATCAATTCTCATCATCTATTATTGAAGAAAAATCTCAACTAAGCTGAAGTTGAGCTGTCAAGACGTGCGAGGCCACTGACCACTGCAGCCCCCATGAACCCACTGATAGGTTGTTAAATAAATTAAGTCTGGTTAGGGTTAGTTTACACTTTCATGTGACGTTAATACTTAGTTAACTTGATATTTTTCTCTTTAAAAATGGATCACAGGTGAAAAATAATACATTTAAATGTAAATAAACAGACATTTAATTACAATAAAGACCTGTTTTCGTTTTGATTCCGTCCAAACTTCTCTTCATCAATAATTGATCAACAAACGCTGAACAACTGTCAATCAAAGAGCATTTTAACCTCCTGCACAGGATTTTCGACTCAAAAAACAAACACGTGGCGGAATATTTGGCGAGTTTGTCTGCGAACACGTGTTCGAGCATCTGAGCCGAGACCTCGAGCACTTTCACTCGTTTCCCTCTGAGCGTCCGGACGGTGCTGGGAGGAGACGTCGTGTGTGTGTGTGTGAGAGTGTGTGTGTGTGTGTGTGACATGTTTAAAGGAGACACACAACTGAGCCTGGGACATGGAAGCAGGTCATGGGATCGTTCAAAAAAAAGAAAAGGTTTTCACTGACCTGGACACGAAGTCAACGGCTCCGGCAAGAACCTCCCCGGCTTTTTTTTTCCTTCTCGGGTTTCACACTCTCTCACTCGACTTCTTCCTGAAGTTGCTCCGTCTCTTTGTTGCAGATTCCTCTCCTCCTTCTTCTTCTTCTCCTTCTTCTTCTTCTTCTACTTCCACCGGGGCTGTCATCTGCAGAAACCTGCATCTCCGTGTTCCTCACTCGGCGCAAACACTCGGGACGAGAGAGTAGGTGGTGGTGGTGTTGGGGGGGGAGAGAGGGAGAGAGAGAGATAAGAGAGAGAGAGGGAGAGAGGGAGAGAGGGAGAGAGGGAGAGAGAGAAGAGCAACAAAAGTCAGCCGTCTCTTCGCCCTCCTGTTCCAATTGAGAGGCTGGATCTGCGAGCGGACTCCACTGGGCATGCCCACAAGTGAGAGGCGCACTTGGTAATGAACACACTTCCTCTGGCGCTCCTGCCTCCCCCCCCCCACCAGTCCTCCTGCCTCCCCCCCAGACCTCCTGCCTCCCCTCCAGACCTCCTCCTCCCATATGGTCGTCAGTGACCCGTCTCTCCCCCTCCAGTTGGGCTGGAGCTCCGCAGGGACCAAAGTCCAAACTTCGCTCCAAGACACAGAGATGAGAGGAACGAGGGAAAAACACAACGACGTGTCTCAGGTTTAAAGTTGCTGTTGTGATAATTGTTTGTTCAATTTGTTATGTAAAACTTTAGTGATTTTACATAATAAATACCCTTATTACATTTTATCATGAATAATGGAAGCATTTTTTTTAATTTTCTTTGGTGTGGAAAATAAACACAGTAAATACAACGGATATATTAAAGTTGTTATATATATATATATATATACTTGATAAATGTCTGTTAAATATTATTATTTTTCAAGTACATATATGTATATATATATATATATATATATATATATATATATATGTAGTTGATTAGTATCTGTTATATATAATTCTTTTTTAGTTGTATGTAACAACTTTAATCTACTCTTTCATTAAATACAATGAAACTGAAAATAATGACATTTTTAATTATATTTTAAATTAAATTTAAATTAACAATACAATTGAAAATTAATGAATTAATCATTAAATTGAAAATACCAATGAAAATTAAATTGAAAATAACGAACGAAAAGAATGAAATTCGAAATAGAAAATTTAAAATAAATAAAAATTAAATTAAACTGATACGTCCCCAAATCTCTCAATTACTGAGGTTATTTTAATTTAAATAAAACATGACATTATATACAAGAAATCATACGAATTAGTTAAAACTTGAATGTATAAAGTATTTATATTATTTTAACTCATAACTTACAATCTGACACTTACTTTAAATCATGACTGTATGTTCGAGTGTTTAGTATTTAGTGTTAACTTACACTAGTCCAGCAATAAACACTTAACTGTCCTAAAATTAATCTGAATTTATAAAAGAAAATGAAACTATTAACTTACACAAGATAATGTTTTTTTAAACTAAATTGTCTGGACACATTGATAAAACTGAAAGAATGAATCGTACGAAGTTTAAATAATGAATTAATTGACGAGGAATTAAAATATGACCCCATGAGTCAGTAACTACTAACTATACCATCATCTTAAACTGGTAAAATAACCTGAATATTAACTTGGATACGGTTAATATTTTTACTACTATTTTAATTAACTTGCTTTTCCTTCATAGTTTTGTATTTATAGATGTATTTTTTTACTTTGTTTTTATCTGAGAGGTTTGTTATATTGATGTAGAGATTTTTTCTCATCAAAATCTTATTTTTTTTAAAACCTAACGTTGATTAAATGCTGTAGATTACTTAGTTATTAATGCCTATATATTATGTTTTTATGGTCATAGTGTGTTAATGGCTACATTTATATTGTATTTTGAATTTACAAGACATTACATATTTGATACAGGTTAAAAACTAAAGTGTATTCATTTAATCTAGAAAGACTTTTTTTTACTAAAAACAGTCTGGAAATGAGCCGAGAACCATCAGGCGATGAAGACGTTCGGATTAATGCGGCAGGAAAAGCTTGTATTCTCCAGACATCTGGATGAAGACGCTTCTTCTTCTTCTTCTTCTTCTTCTGCTGCTGCGGTTCTTTCTCTCTGAATTTCATCCAGTCCTCCAGCATTACACAGTCTGTCTGAAAGGCTCACGGATCTGGATGCAGGAGCAGCAGCGAGACCTTCTACTGTCTGTCCGTCAAACCAGGATGAATTAATGATGACCACACAGAGTCCAGACCACACTCAGTTCACGCTTGTCCTCGCGGAGGTTCAACCTTCAAGTGGATCCTTTACACTGGTGTTTGTATGAAGTAGGAAGTTAGTGCTGCTCAAAATCATCATGAAGGATGTGTATTACATTATTAAATTCAATTAATATAAAGATGAACTGGAATTATAAATTAAATTTTAATTAAATTAAAAATAACAATGAAATTGAAAATTATGTTTAAAATTGAATAGAATAACTGAACCTTTATGAGTTAAAAAGTAAACGTTTATGAGTTAAAAACTAAACCTTTGTGAATTAAAAAGTAAACTTTATGAATTATAAACTGAAGTATCACGAGTTAAAAACTGAAGCTTAAAGAGTTAAAACGGAAGTTTAACGAGTTAAAACTGAACCCACATGAGTTAAAAACTGAACTTTCATGAGTTAAAAACTGAACCTTAATGAGTTAAAAAATGAACCTTAATGAGTTAAAAATTAAACCTTTATGAGTTAAAAACTGAACCTTTGTGAGTTTAAAACTGAACCTTTTGTGAGTTAAAAACTGAACCTTCATGAGTTAAAAACTAAACCTTTATGAGTTAAAAACTGAACCTTTGTGAGTTAAAAACTAAACCTTTGTGAGTTAAAAAACGAAACCTTTGTGAGTTCAAAACTGAACCTTTGTGAGTTAAAAACTAAACCTTTGTGAGTTAAAAACTAAACCTTTGTGAGTTAAAAACTAAACCTTTATGAGTTAAAAACTAAACCTTTGTGAGTTAAAAACTAAACCTTTGTGAGTTAAAAAACTAAACCTTTGTGAGTTCAAAACTGAACCTTTGCGAGTTAAAAACTAAACCTTTGTGAGTTAAAAACTAAACCTTTGTGAGTTAAAAAACTAAACCTTTGTGAGTTCAAAACTGAACCTTTGCGAGTTAAAAACTAAACCTTTATGAGTTTAAAACTAAACCTTTATGAGTTAAAAACTGAACCTTTATGAGTTAAAAACTGAACCTTTATGAGTTAAAAACTAAACCTTTATGAGTTAAAAACTAAACCTTTATGAGTTAAAAACTGAACCTTTATGAGTTAAAAACTAAACCTTTATGAGTTAAAAACAGAACCTTTGTGAGTTAAAAACTAAACCTTTATGAGTTAAAAACTAAACCTTTATGAGTTAAAAACTAAACCTTTATGAGTTAAAAACTGAACCTTTATGAGTTAAAAACTGAACCTTTATGAGTTAAAAACTAAACCTTTATGAGTTAAAAACTAAACCTTTATGAGTTAAAAACTGAACCTTTGTGAGTTAAAAACTGAACCTTTATGAGTTAAAAACAGAACCTTTGTGAGTTAAAAACAGAACCTTTATGAGTTAAAAACAGAACCTTTGTGAGTTAAAAACAGAACCTTCATGAGTTAAAAACTAAACCTTTATGAGTTAAAAATTAAACCTTTATGAGTTAAAAACTGAACCTTTATCAGTTAAAAACTAAACCTTTATGAGTTAAAAACTGAACCTTTGTGAGTTAAAAACTGAACCTTTATGAGTTGAAAACTGAACCTTTGTGAGTTAAAAACAGAACCTTCATGAGTTAAAAACTAAACCTTTATGAGTTAAAAACTGAACCTTTGTGAGTTAAAAACTAAACCTTTATGAGTTAAAAACTGAACCTTCATGAGTTAAAAACTAAACCTTTGTGAGTTAAAAACTAAACCTTTATGAGTTAAAAACTAAACCTTTATGAGTTAAAAACTGAACCTTTGTGAGTTAAAAACTAAACCTTTATGAGTTAAAAACTGAACCTTCATGAGTTAAAAACTAAACCTTTATGAGTTAAAAACTAAACCTTTGTGAGTTAAAAACTAAACCTTTATGAGTTAAAAACTGAACCTTCATGAGTTAAAAACTAAACCTTTGTGAGTTAAAAACTAAACCTTTATGAGTTAAAAACAGAACCTTTGTGAGTTAAAAACAGAACCTTCATGAGTTAAAAACTAAACCTTTATGAGTTAAAAACTGAACCTTTGTGAGTTAAAAACTAAACCTTTATGAGTTAAAAACTGAACCTTCATGAGTTAAAAACTAAACCTTCATGAGTTAAAAACTAAACCTTTATGAGTTAAAAACTGAACCTTTGTGAGTTAAAAACTAAACCTTTATGAGTTAAAAACTAAACCTTTATGAGTTAAAAACTAAACCTTTATGAGTTAAAAACTAAACCTTTATGAGTTAAAAACTAAACCTTTGTGAGTTAAAAACTAAACCTTTATGAGTTAAAAACTGAACCTTTACGAGTTAAAAACTAAACCTTTGTGAGTTAAAAACTAAACCTTTATGAGTTAAAAACTAAACCTTTATGAGTTAAAAACTAAACCTTTGTGAGTTAAAAACTAAACCTTTATGAGTTAAAAACTAAACCTTTGAGTTAAAAACAGAACCTTTGTGAGTTAAAAAAAAATTTGGATCTTCATGAGAAATGAATGAAATTCAAAATGTAATTGAAAATAACAATGAAATCAAAATGATAATAAATGATAAAATAACAATATTATGGGAATTCATCTCAAGAGAAGGAATAGCTTTTACATGAACAGTTGTTTTTTTTAAGGATTCAATCATATTTACATGGAAATATGATGTCAAAGTAAGAAGCAGAGTTAAGGCCAAATTGTATTTTTCAATAGAAGCAAATACACATAAAAAAGAAGTATCAAAATGTTTCCAAGTTCATGAGAATAATGGAAAAATAACTGGTCTCCTACAGTTGCATTTACGCTGTTATGTCTCGACTTCCTCCGGCTTCTTGCACTGACCCAGATTCTCAACTGTCAGGACAGCTCGTCTAAACCAGGCTATAGAATGAGGACAGATAGTCGACAGTGTGGAGGGAAGAGAAGAAAAATCACGTGGGCCGAGAAGATTAATGACACTGAACCGTCTTATGACCCGTCCATATTTAGCATATTAGCTTCTCGATTGTTAGCGTCTTCCTCTGTCTGGACAACAATGTGTCCCTGTGGAAAACCTGGAAACGGACTAATCCATCTGCGGGGTGTGAGGGCTGGACATGAGGGCCAGGTGGAGGAGGTCCAGACGGCTGCCTGCATGACCCCTCGGGTCAGGGGTCATGGGAATCTGAGGGTCAGTTTGATGAAGAAAGGTCAATGCCATGGCTGGATGAGTCCGAGAGACGGACGCGTCCAGGTTGAGTCCGTTGATGGAGTGATGGGAAATTAAATAAATATATATATATATATATATATATATATATTAAAAACTATTGTAACAGTTGGTGTCGTGTTGTGGTGTCTAAACAAGAAGGATTTGTCTCGCCTGCAGTTAATGTAAAAATCTGCAGCGAAAATTCTGAGCAGCTCTAGTAGAAGAACTCACATTTCTCCGATCCTTAAAACTCTTCACTGGCTGCCAGTTTCTTTCAGGATCAATTTTTAAATTCTGGTTCTTACTTTCAGAGCTATATATTTTATTGAGTATTGTTTTGATTGTTTAAGTGCTTTGTGACCCTGGTCTGGGAAAAGCGCTTTACAAATATAAATTACTTACTTTTTTACTTATTTATAAATAAAAAAAATATGAACATATTGAGACAGTTCAGTTTTTAAATATTGTACTTATTTTTATTTTCATGAATCTATCATCTGTGTTGCTGTTTGCTAATTGGAAAAACAATTTCCCGAAGGAGATCTTCATAGGTATCAATAAAGTTTTTTATCTATCAGTATCTAAGTATCTATTTATCTATAAAGACGTTCATGTAGAAAACTGAACCTTTATGAGACAAAAACAAAATGGAAATACCTCCACCTTGAACCTTTGTTCAGTTTACAAAAAAATCATAGCATATTAAAACCACTACCAACAAAAGTACACAAAAACAGTTCACAGGTCAACATTCACTAGTGTTCATGATTGTATCTACCAACTCTTAAACATTAAAACACATTTTCAAAAAGCGGTTCAGCACTTTTCTAACACTCTAACCTTGAGTACATTTTCCAACCAGACCTTTGGATTTGTTGTCCAGTTCTGAGAACCTGTCGTTATAAAGGCAGCATGTAATTGAGAGGATGGATCAGGAGGGTTCAGGTTAGCAACACAGCAATTAGCAGAAGCTAAAGATATTGAAAAATGAAAGAATAATACAGTATGTTTTCGTTATTATTCTGGTTTCAACTGTTATATCAACATTTTTATTTGGTAGAATTGGACCAAAACCCAAATAAAGCTCTTAAATATCCTGGGATCCAAGATAACAATCTGTTTATCAGGGGGAATCTGTTTTTCCACGGGATCGTGACCCGACAACCATCATATAAACAACTTTTTTAGAAACCACAGGCACCCGAAAAAAAGTTCTGGTCCGATCTTTATCAGTGTCAGAAAAACAGGATGCTAAGAACTGGGAACACAAACATTGGTCCAACATAACATCATTTATGACCTCGATACTTTGACTTGGACCCTGGATTTTCATCATTGTGTTTCGGAAACTTTTAATAAAACTTTATTTAATTAGCTGTTAGCTAACACATTTAGCTGTTAGCTTATTAGCTGTTAGCACACACATTAAGCTGTTAGCCGTTAGCAAACTGCAAGATAGATTGATCTAACAACACAAGACTTGCTAATGAACCATTCAGGAAATACCAAAAAAAAACTTTCCTTGAAAAGTCTTAATAGTTCTCTTGATTTTTTTTATAATGGACGGTTTGCGATGCTTAAGGTGCATTTTTTAAAGGAAAATGTATTGGAAAAACCTTAGAGTGTCAACGCAATCAGCAACGATAACTTAAAATATTTAGTATTTATTACATGTCACTATTATTAAAATTATCTTTTATACATTTCCGTAGGACAAAGAATAGTCTCAAATGATTTGTACGACTTGACTGTATGACAATTAATTTGTTTGAAATTAAAAGATTCATTTTAATAATAATTAATAAGATGTATTTGTCTTTATTTTTGTTTATTCTATTGGTTATTAAAAAATTTGTGGTTTACAAAATATTTAGCTTTTTATTTCCATTATTTGAAAAGAAATGCAACTATTGAACAAAAAATGTGGTTTCTTATCAATTATTTTCTAAAAGCACAATATTTGAGGTCAAATGTATAAAAAATTATAAACACATTTAAATATAGAATACAAACATCTGACATTTTCTATTTTATAGTAATTATGCAGCTGTTTAAGGAACAAATCACTTAAATCACTATTTGACTGACGCATATAAAAAAGCTAATTGTTTGCTAATTTTTTAAAGCATAAGTTAACAGAAGAACCACATTTTTTATATATTGTTTATTCAAATAAATGTCTAAAGTCAGCATACGGAAGATTGAATTAAAAATGTGAACACAATTTTTTTTAGCCTTTTAAAAATATACTTTTATTTAATTAGAAGATGCAAGTCTCCCGTACGGAGCAGTGTATCGACAGAACCTGTTTTTTTTTCTCTGGACATCTAGAAATCATCCGAGCATTTTTTTTTTCCTCCCTCCGACCACACTGCCCTGCTGCTCTCCGCCTCAGACCCACTCATTAGCCCTCTCACCCTGGGTCTCCAAGGACCTGTGACCCCGACTATTGTCTGGCCCGGGCCTATCCCGACAAGATCCCCCGGCAGCTGAACAAAAGCCCCGTCATTAACTCCGGCTGGAACTGACCCCTTTGGCCGCGAACCTGCGGCCCCCTTTCGCCAAGCCTGTCTGGGACCGAATGAAGTGGCTCGGCAACCTTAACACCCCCCCCCCCCTTCGGCCGCACTATCAGTGGGTCGCTCCACCTGCTCTGAGCAAACACAGATGTCGCGGCGGCGGAGGAAACCTTTGAGGGACGCGGGGCATAAAGCAATAAGCTGCTCGGGCACTTGTTTGTTTTCGTGTTCCCTCAGTCAATAAAGCAATAACAAGTAGCTGAAGGACACACGGCCATGTTGGACTTGCTAAGCACTGAGGCGTCGAGAGTCGACGCAAATCAAATGTTTTTTGTTTTTCGGGAGGTATATAGATAATCCACGTGAGACCTTTTCAAGCGATTGATCAAACAATTAATGGATCGAGCTCGAGCAACGGATCGTTCGTCACCGGTACAGGCAAGACATGAGCAATGGACAAAGAGCTCGAAAGCATCATTAGTAGCAAATGTCCCTCGCGGGCATCCATCACTCCGGCGGACCACAGAACCGAGTCTGTGATTTAAAAAAAAAAAACAGTCTGCACATCCAGTAGCTAAAGAAATGTTCTGTCATTGTAGATGATGTTCAGAGCACCAGCGCCCCCGTGTGGTGTGAAGGTCGCACATCATCTCTAGTCACTTTCATCGATCCAGGTAGATTATCTTGTTACCAACATGAATAAACACAAAAGCATGAAACTGTGTAAATGAAAATAACTTTATTCTTGTATTCTTAGTTGTCTAAGGTTTGAGGCAACAGTACTTTATTTATTTATATGAACTAGATGTATTTTTACAATATCTTTGTATGTATATTTCAGAGGATTTAGAATTTAGATGAACTGGAAATGTATGTTTATTTACAATATCTTTGTATATACTGTATATTATTTAGAAGTTAAATCATGAAGGTATTCAAGAGGATTTAGAATTTAGATTAACTAAATATGTATGTTTATTTACAACATCTTTAAGTCTATATCATTTAGAAATCAAGTCATGATGATATTCAGGAGGATATAGAATCGAGATAAACCAAAAATTGTGTTCATTTATAATATCTTTGCGTCTATATAAATTAGAAATTAAATCATGAAGGTATTCAGGAGGATTTACAATCGAGATAAACTTAAAATTGTGTTTATTTATAATATCCTTGCATCTATATACTGTAATTTAGAAATTAAGTAACAATTATATTTAGGAGAATTTACATCTATCTGGTGACAAATTTGACTACCTTTTCTTTTGTTCCAATAATTAGTTATTATTGTTGCTTTTCCAGAGCTCATCTTTCAAATAAAAAACTCAACTGGTTTATTTATACAGAAAGACATCTGATCATCACATCAAATTGAATCTTTTATAAAGATTGTATTATATAGTTAAAATGGAAGATATATGCAAATTAAAATAATTTGCGAGAAATGCACCAAAATCACAGTTAAACCACACAGAAAAACCTTAAAAATGTCCTCAAACTTTCCAGAAGCCCCTAAAGTGGATCATCTTTCCAAATAGTGTCCGTCATTCACTTGTATAGACCTAATATGAGTAACTTTTATTCAAACTACAAACCACGAAAAGAGGAGCTTTTATAATAAAAGTATATTTTTGCTGACCAGTAGAAGTTCTCAGTAAATGAGAGCAGTTCACGAGTACACTACTGCCCCCCAGTGGTGGTGCGACATAAGTTCATACAGTAAATTTTAAAAAATGGAAACTGATCTGCTGATCAAACTCCTTATTTAACCTCTGTCTGAGTTTACCAAAGATCATAAATATTACAAGAAAAGCCTTATGATTAAACTAATAATTCAACAGGTGATCGCCAAGGTAACGGTATGTATGATGGATAAGAAACATCAAATATAAATAAAGAAGTTCTATAGATCTATAGGGAAATGTTATTCTCGACAAAAACAATAATGATATTCCAGGTATAAGTTGTGTGATGGATGAGACAGGTTCTTCAGAACACACCTGCACAGGTGATGCTGCACTCATGCTACACATGGATGAAGATGTTTTTCAAACTAAATTAAATGTAAACGTCATGATAATGAAACAAACATCTGCAACACTAACACGGTGTGAGTCGATCCACGACCACGGAGTGAAAGAACTGGTCCACATACCTCCGGACTCGAACCTGGACTCCCCGCGCCGGGGAGCTTCTCCTCCTTGACCCGGGGTTCAGCGTGGAGCTCTGAGGCGCCAACCCTTGTCTCGCTCTGGGTTTTTATATCCAGGATCCTGCACACGAACACACAAACATTAAGAAGATAGATTTTTTTTCTCTACACAAGACCCGGGATTGATCCGACCTTGAAAATAAATAAATAAATATATAAATGTATTCTCATCGATGGCTTCTCGTTGTTGATGGCGGGGGGGTGGGAGGGGGTTTGGGGGGAGAGCAAGACGAGTCATCCCCTTCAGTCCACATCAATTCGGCGGCCATTAACAGACGCTCCTGTCATTACACCCCGATTATCAATCCACCTATTTGACCCGGCGCTGCTGTCAAGTGCGTGCGAGTGCAGCTGGAATCATTCAAGCCTCAGTGGATGAATATCGAACATAAATCCATGAAAGATCTGAGGACTTGTCTTTCAGGACCATCTACCTTCCGACTCCATTACGGGCTATTGCATTTTTTCCTGCTCCTTCCCTCGACCGTTATTGGGCAAGAAAAGGCCATGAAGATTATTCAAACGTCTTGCTAGACTATTGAGCTGCAGAGTCGACGGTTTGAAAGTCGTCGAGAGAGGAAGTAGAAGGAGGAGTGGAATGGGGGGGGGGGAGGTGGACTCTCATGGGGACCCGTCACCGATAATTAGCGATCAATCATGAATTAGTTTAACGGCTGGAAAAGAACACAGAGAGCACTATTAGACCTCAAAGATTCACTGCTGTCCAATAATTGCTTTGGACTTTTACAGGAGGACAGAAGGTCTGGAGCCTCGTTCATCACCTCGTCGTCGTCTTCCTGCCAGAAACTGCAGCTGAAGAGAAGCACTTTTAACATCCCCCCTTTTTACCGGCGACTAAACTGTAGTAACAAGGATATATGTGTAGTATTGTCGAGTACTTGACTCTGGTGTTGCAGAATTTACAGACCACATGACTCTTGACGAAGTCGTAACTACTTTCATTTGTTTTTGGAACTAAAATATGTCCAAACGTCAGCTTTAAAAGCTGCTGGAGTCGACTGCATCCTCTCGTCCTCAGTCATTACCAGGATCTCCCGGCGTAAAAGAATTTTGATGAAAAGAAAACGTGATTTTAAAGAAAACGTTTATATATACATCGATACAGTGCTGTTGAATATCAATACAGTACATCCAGTATATATCGGTGTATCAATACTTCCTCACACTCCTAAAGACATGTCTCTAGTTCAACGATGCAGAAAACTGACCAGAAACTGTTTCCTTCAACTGAGAAAAATCTCTAAATTTAGGAAAATGTTGTCACAACATGATCTGGAACTTATAATCCATGTGTTAGTGTCTTCTCGTCTGGACTATTGTAACAGTTTATTTTCATGTCTTAACAAGAAGGATCTGTCTCGCCTGCAGTTGATACAAAACTCTGCAGCGAGAATTCTGAGCTGCTCTAGTAGAAGAACTCACATTTCTCCGATCCTTAAAACTCTTCACTGGCTGCCAGTTTCTTTCAGGATCAACTTTAAAATTCTGGTTCTTACTTTCAGATCTATTCAAGGTCAGACCTTCCATCAGAGGAGAGAAATCCTTCCAGACTGTTGCTCCTAAGCTTTGGAATGATCTTCGTTTGATGATCTACTGACTCCTTCAAGAAACATCTTAAGACATTCTTATTCATGCAGGCAGTATTATCTTGACCTCTAAAGTATATATTTTATTGAGTATTGTTTTGATTGTTTAAGCGCTTTGTGACCCTGGTCTGGAAAAGCGCTATATTAATACAAATTACTTAAATACTTACAAGTATAAAAACTGAAAAAAGTATCTATACTAAAATTTTCTCTGGATACAATACTCATTTTTTAAAGTATATGTTCCATATGTGAGTCTCGGTATGGAGTTAAAAATGTTGGTATCGTGACGACCCTACTGAGGATTACATTAAAATAAATAGATGAATGAAGTATCTCGCAACGTTAAGATGATAAATACGACATGAACTTAACTTGTCATTTTCTTCATATCGTCCTCGTTTCCATTGAAATTAAAAGTGAACTTGACTCGTCATCAACCAATCAGCGCACAGACTCAAAAGTACACAATTAAATGTATACGTTTGGTTCATAATAATGTTTTTAACTTACTTACACTCATATTTGTAGATAGAATCTCCGCTTTTCTCTCCACCTGTGCACACACTTGTTGAAACATATCGTTCTTGAGCACGTTTGCGCCTGAAATCCTGCTTCCACGCAGTCATGTCACGTGGTCAGCATCCGCTATCTCTGAGTGGTTAGTTTCAACAAGCAGGAGTGACAGCTGGGACAGCCAATGAACTGTTCGCAAACGACACACCGGCTGAGCCAATCGGCGAGCCATATTTAACCAAAAGGCGGGACTTGTGGCAGGGATCTTATTCAGGATCGCACAACGAGTCGATCGCGATCTACTGGTCGATCTCGAGGCTGTTGCGAGTAGATCGCGTGAAATTATAAAATATGAAATACAGTAATAGTGAAGATAGCTCAGATTGGCTGCCGTGCATGTCAATCAAAATATTATTGCGCCCATTGGTTGACGGTTTGATTGACATGCACAGCAGCCAATCTGAGCTCCCGCCTCCTCCAGTTTACGCACAAAAAGTTAATATGAACCAAGAATTAATTTCACGCATGACAGAAACACGAGAAGGAATTGTAAGCTCTTTTTTTGGCAATATAATGAAAAAAATGCGCTTTTGATCGCTTTAAGTATTTTCCAAGAGAGTCGCAGAAACATCACGTCATATTCTAATGACGCTCAGACAAAGCGCTCAGTAGTAAAAAATAATGTGACGATTAATAAATCACTGATGAACAGTTTTATTCTCGTTAAATATTCATATATATAAATATTTTTTGTGCACCATTTGGGTTTGAGTGTTTGACCATTTTAGTAGGAAGGCTGAGGCTGAGGATATGAAACTTATATTTCTTTAAGTTTTTATTTTTCTATACATACATTTTTTATACATACATTTAAATACAGCGCACCAGTTGGTTCATAGAAACACTTTCAAATGGGCTTTTATTGTGAAAATATGTGATGGATTATCTTTCAGTTTCATTAATGGACATTTCTGGATTATTCACGAAAATATATAAATATATTTTGCAAATGTTCGTATTACTTTTAAAGTTACTTTTCTTTTTTTTTTTACGTCATGTTTGAGTGAAAAATCCGCAAAATCTGTCGTGCGCCCATACTTTGCTTATTACGGCAATGCCCTATCCCGCAGTCTCAAGCATGACGTGAAGAAATGAAGAATAAAAATATTATATATCTTTAAAAGTAACACGAACATTTGTAAATTATTTTTCGTGAATTAATCCAGAAAATTGCCATTAATGAAACTGAAAGATCATCTGTAACATATTTTCACAATAAAAGCTCTATGAAAGTGTTTCTATGAATCTCAATGTGCTCTGTATTTAAATGTTTGTATAGAAAAAACAACAAGTTTGGCATGGCTGACAATTTATGTTGACTGAAGTAGACTTTATCTGAAGAAATGACTCAGGACGTTTCATTTTGATTGTTTAAGCGCTTTGTGACTCTGGTCTGGAAAAGCGCTATATAAATACAAATTACTTACTTACTTACTTACTTACATTCTGATGTGTACTTTCAGAATAATAAAGAATAACTGATGTAAGTCCGCATTGTTATAAAGATGAGGAAGGAAGTGAACAAACACGTTATTCATCCTTTACATCATCATGTTCTAACCAAGGTTTTGTTGGTGAAATTAATCATTGAAACTTCCTCATTCTTCTCAGAGGTTCATCAAACATTCCGATGAACCAACAAGAACTGGTTTGATCTTTCATGTCTTAACTATATCCAAGTGTTCTTATCATCAGAACCAACAGGAGTCTTCGCTGGAAGGTCTGTGAGAAACTGATGCTTTTATTTTACTGTTTTAAATGTTTACATCACTGTTGTTACTTCTAACTCTTATAGATATTATTTGAATACATGTAACTACGAAAATAGAAATGGGTAATTATTTACTATACATTAATAATTAAAAATTAAATATGCTGTACTTGATTGAGAAGAATTAACTCTAAATAATGTGTAACTTTCTTTAAAGATGATGTAAATATTTGTTTTAAATTTGACGAAATGGGTTATGGGTTTTTTTTTTCATCTTATATTATAATATAGATCATTATCCCTTCTTAAATGAAGGTTAACTAAATAGACTATTCTTTTTAAATATTTATTTTTGTATTCTTAAGAAAATGTGAATACTTTACATAAACCTTTACAAAATCTTTTTACAATTTTTTAAACCTTATATTATATTAATGATCATTAGCCCTTATAAATAAAGGTTAAATAAATGGACTATTCTTTTTAAATAATTGTCATTATTTTAAGAAAGTTTAAAACATCTTAATTAAATTTAAAAAAAAATCTTTTTAACATATTTTAAACCTTATATCATATTAATTATCATTAGCCCTCATAAATAAAGGTTAACTAAATAAACTATTCTTTTTAAATATTTTTTTTTTTTTAAGGAAGTGTAAAAATTTTAAATTAAATTTTACAAAATCTTTTTACAATATTTTAAACCTAATATTATATTAATAATCATTATCCCTTCTTACATGAAGGTTAGCAAAATAAACTTTTGTTTTTAAATATTGTTTTTTTTTAAAACAATGTAAATATTGTACATTCAATTTCACAAAACCTTTTTACATATTTTATATTAATGATCATTAGCCCTCCTTTAATGAAGGTTACAAAGTTAAACTTTTTTTTTTTAATTATTGCCTTTCGTGTAATCCTTAATACATTTCTTTGAATATTTACACCATCAGATGAAACAGTATCTTTAAGATGAACTTCCAAACATATTCATCCTTGATTTTTTTTTTCTAAGAGCTTAAACTCGTGTAACTTCTCATTTCCAACTTCATTTTTTCATCTATAATATGAAATATGTGTGATTTGTTACACGGATCCTGACATTTAATTCATTGTAATAAGAATATTTTCTATAGATTTGACTTGTTTGTTTATGATTCCAGGATGGAATGATGTATTTAAATGTTAATCATGCTTTAATAAACACCAGTACTAACGTGATATTGTTTTTTTGTATTGTTCAGGTGAAGGAGGATCAAAATGAAAACCATGCATCTCTTCCGCTTTTCTCCGGTTCTCCTTTTCCTCGTCCTGATCCCACAAAGTCGTGGTGAGACCCCGAGAGTCGTCCAGACTCTGCTTTTTATCTTCGTCTGGTCGTGTTCCTCAGGATGTCGCAACCATTTCACCAGCAGTGAAACTAAAATGGTGGCGTTTTCTTTTGTGCTCCACCAGCCGACCCGCCCAACCAAACCCATTTCACCGTTCGAGTCACAGACTCAGTGACTCAAACTGCCAACGAGACCTATGGAGCTTCTGTGGTGGTTGGAGGGATTCTGCTGGGGGGACTGAGGAGACTTCAGGAGTCCAATGAAGGCTTCACGTAACCCACTCTTGTTATTTACATCTAGTTTTAAGTTACATTACATTAACGTGTAAAGTTAAATATCATTAAATGTAAATATCGTTGAATTAAAGCTTTAACCTCCTTTTAATGACGACAATATGTTAAAAATGTATTTGGAATTAGTGTTAAAACATATTTGGAAATAAGTTTTACACATGTTTGGAATTATGTTCATACATTTTTGGAAATACATTAAAACGCCTTTGAAATAGGTTAAAATATTTTGGAAAATACATTAAAACGCCTTTGAAATACGTAAAAACGTATTTGGAAATACATTAAAACGCCTTTGAAATAGGTTAAAATATTTTTGAAAATACATTAAAACGCCTTTGAAATACGTAAAAACGTATTTGGAAATACATTAAAACGCCTTTGAAATACATTAAAACGTGTATGGAATAAGTGTCAAAACATATTTGGAAATACATTAAAATGCCTTTTATATACGTAAAAATGTATTTGGAAATACATTAAAACGCCTTTGAAATTAATAAAAACATATTTGGAAATACATTAAAACGCCTTTGAAATACGTAAAAACACATTTGAAAATACATTAAAACGCCTTTGAAATTAATAAAAAACATATTTGGAATTACATTAAAACGTCTTTGAAATACGTAAAAACATATTTGAAAATAAATTAAAACGCCTTGGAAATTAATAAAAACATATTTGGAAATACATTAAAACGCCTTTGAAATACATTAAAACGTGTATGGAATAAGTGTCAAAACATATTTGGAAATACATTAAAATGCCTTTTATATAAATAAAAATGTATTTGGAAATACATTAAAACGCCGATTTGAAATACGTTGAAACATATTTGGAAATAAGTTTAAAACATGTTTGAAAATATGTAAAAACACGTTTGGAAATACATTAAAACGCCTTTGAAATACATTAAAACGTGTTTGGAATAAGTGTCAAAACATATTTGAAATACATTAAAACGCCTTTTAAATACGTAAAAACATATTTTGAAATACATAAAAACGCCTTTGAAATACGTAAAAAGTTATTTGGAAATACATTAAAACGCCTTTGAAATACGTAAAAACATATTTGGAAATACATTAAAATGCCTTTGAAATACGCAAAAACTTATTTGGAAATACATTAAAACACCTTTTTAAATACATAAAAACATATTTGAAAATACATTAAAACGCCTATGAAATACGTAAAAACATATTTTGAAATAAGATTAACACATGTTTGGAATTATGTTAAAACACGTTTGCAAATACATTAAAACGCCTTTGAAATACATTAAAACGTGTTTGGAATAAGTGTCAAAACATATTTGGAAATGCATTAAAATGCCTTTTATATACGTAAAAATGTATTTGGAAATACATTAAAACGCCTTTGAAATGAATAAAAACATATTTGGAAATACATTAAAACGCCTTTGAAATTAATAAAACATATTTGGAATTACATTAAAACGCCTTTGAAATACGTAAAAACATATTTTGAAAATACATTAAAACGCCTTGGAAATTAATAAAAACATATTTGGACATACGTTTTACATGTCTTTGAAATACGTAAAAACATATTTGGAAATACATTTACATATCTTTGAAATACGTCAAAACATATTTGGAAATACGTTTTACATGTCTTTGAAATACGTCAAAACATATTTGGAAATACGTTTTACATGTCTTTGAAATACGTAAAAACATATTTGGAAATACGATAAAACGCATTTGAAAAATATTTGGAAATCCTTTTTACACGTGTTTGGAATTATGTTAAAACATGAGTGAGTAGAAAATTAGTCAAATTTGAATTTCCAGTGAACCAACAGGTTAAGTACATTTGGGATCCGGTACCTTCCAGGTTTTCCTAGAGTAAGTCGGTACTTTGTTTACCTGTGTGTGCCAGGTTCACCTACACTGAAGACCCAAACCACGGTCCGTTCTTGGTGAGTGTCAACGGTCTGGCAGGGAGTTCCGAGAATCGCACCTACTGGGAGCTTCTGGTAACTACACCGGGCAGTGGAACCAGACGCCTCGATGTCGGTGAGCAGGATAGTTTCCCTTCACAACGTTCACGTGGTGAAACCGATACCCACACTTGTCCAACTTTGTCTTCCAGGCATGGGGTGCTACCTTCCAAATGAAACCGATACAGTCATCCTGAAGTACAACAACTACTAAGAGTTTAAAAAAAAAGTTGTGGAACAATAAAGACTAAATAAAATTGGTTTCTGTCTAAACATGTTTTTAGTGCTGTTTTTGTGACTCCCTTGTTAATCCTCGAGTGATGAGTTAAAGAGTGAAAACTGTCTTATCTTTAATGAAAACCTTCTGTCCATTTTATGTATAATCTTAGTAAGTCAGTTGCAACACGTGGTCCAGCCCTCCATGAAAAATGTGTCTTCAACCCGCTATAGTTATCTGATGGGTTTTTTAACTTATACATGATAACAGATCCACCTATATAAGAAGTTACGACACTGCTATGTAACTTACGTATTATAATATTTATAAAGTAACTATAATATAATTCGAATGACAATATTACCCTTTGAAGAGATGCTCAAATAAACTTTTTACAGAATTATTTGGCCATAATTATTAAGATTCTGATAATAACAAGACAGTGTTTACACTTTACCTATAGCTTGACTTCATAAAGTATGTAATACATGAATATAAACCATTGTGAACTCTTAAAATAACAAGTAAAATAATGTATATAGACTCATGAATGCACTGTAGTGTCATAATATTGTACATTTAGAACAAATGGGTTTTTTTTTATTATTAAAACTGAAATAATAAAAAATAAAAGGTCTGAATCAAACAGCTTTTTATTGTTGTAATAAAATAAACTCCTAAATATATATATATATATATATAAAAGGTTATTAACAGGTTAATAATGTTTTATTTTTCAATTAAAATAATTTGAAAACTAAATCATTTTTAATTGATAATAAATTGGTGAATTCTTTTTTTGGGGGTCACTCCTGGGTTCTGTCCCGTGTTGCCCTCATGGTCTCCATCTGAACCAGGTCCTTCAAAAACATGAGTAACTTCCTTTTTTTTCATATTAGATTTTTTTTTTATTTTAACCAAAAGTTGAGTATTATGAACAGTTGAGCAGTTCAACTGTTGTTTCATTTCTCAATGAAAGACAGAAATCAACGTCAGAAATATGGCTATTTTCTTCCACCGTCAAGTTTAAGAACGAATCTTAACATATAAAGTCGTGCATAACATGTAGTGTTTGTTTCAGCCAGCGAAGGTTAAATCATGCTACGTTCATGCGTGTGGATTATGTGACCTTCAGATACATATCAGAAGAGGAGGCAGCTTGTGAGTGTCTTGAAGTCACGGTGATGAAGACAGTGTCGAAATCACGGTGATGAAGACACAGTGTCGAAATCACGTTGTTGAAGTCAAGATGTCTAAATCACATTGTTGAAGTCAAGATATCGAAATCACGTTGTTGAGGTCAAGGTGTCGAAATCACGTTGTTGAAGTCAAGGTGTTGAAGTATCGGAGACAAAGTCACGTTGTTGGTGTCACGGTGTTGATTGAATTCATGTTTTTTCAAGTCACTGTGCTGAAGTGATGGTGTTGAAGTGACGGTGTTGGAGACACATTTTTGAATTAATGGTGTTGAAGTCACGGTGTTGATGTCATGGTGTTGAAGTCACGGTGTTGAAGTCATGGTGTTGAAGTCACTGTGTTGAATTAATGGTGTTGAAGTGACGGTGTTGGAGACACATTTTTGAATTAATGGTGTTGAAGTCACGGTGTTGACGTCATGTTGTTGAAGTCATGGTGTTGAAGTCACTGTGTTGAATTAATGGTGTTGAAGTCACGGTGTTGAAGTCATGGTTTTGAAGTCACTGTGTTGAAGTCATGGTGTTGATTTACTGCGTTGAAGTCATGGTGTTGAATTCATGGTGTTGAAGTCATGGTGTTGAAGTCACTGTGTTGAATTCATGGTGTTGAAGTCATGGTGTTGATTTACTGCGTTGAAGTCACTGTGTTGAAGTCATGGTGTTGATTTACTGCGTTGAAGTCATGGTGTTGAAGTCACTGTGTTGAATTCATGGTGTTGAAGTCATGGTGTTGATTTACTGCGTTGAAGTCACTGTGTTGAAGTCATGGTGTTGATTTACTGCGTTGAAGTCATGGTGTTGAAGTCATGGTGTTGAAGTCACTGTGTTAAAGTCATGGTGTTGAAGTCACGGTGTTGAAGTCTCTGTGTTGAATTCATGGTGTTGAAGTCACTGTGTTAAATTCATGGTGTTGAAGTCACTGTGTTGAAGTCACTGTGTTGAAGTCATGGTGTTGAAGTCACTGTGTTGAAGTCACGGTGTTGAATTCATGGTGTTGAAGTCACTGTGTTGAATTCATGGTGTTGTAGTCACTGTGTTGAAGTCATGGTGTTGAAGTCACTGTGTTGAATTCATGGTGTTGAAGTCATGGTGTTGAAGTCACTGTGTTGAATTCATGGTGTTGAAGTCACGGTGTTGAAGTCATGGTGTTGATTTACTGCGTTGAAGTCACTGTGTTAAATTCATGGTGTTGAAGTCATGGTGTTGAAGTCATGGTGTTGAAGTCATGGTGTTGAAGTCACTGTGTTGAAGTCATGGTGTTGAATTCATGGTGTTGAAGTCATGGTGTTGATTTACTGCGTTGAAGTCACTGTGTTGAATTCATGGTGTAGAAATCATGGTGTTGAAGTCACTGTGTAGAAATCATGGTGTTGAAGTCACTGTGTTGAATTCATGGTGTTGAAGTCACTGTGTAGAAATCATGGTGTTGAAGTCACTGTGTAGAAATCATGGTGTTGAAGTCACTGTGTTGAATTCATGGTGTTGAATTCATGGTGTTGAAGTCATGGTGTTGATTTACTGCGTTGAAGTCACTGTGTTGAATTCATGGTGTAGAATTCATGGTGTTGAAGTCACTGTGTAGAAATCATGGTGTTGAAGTCACTGTGTAGAAATCATGGTGTTGAAGTCACTGTGTTGAATTCATGGTGTTGAAGTCACTGTGTAGAAATCATGGTGTTGAAGTCACTGTGTTGAATTCATGGTGTTGAAGTCATGGTGTTGAAGTCACTGTGTTGAAGTCATGGTGTTGAAGTCATGGTGTTGAAGTCACTGTGTTAAATTCATGGTGTTGAAGTCATGGTGTTGAAGTCACTGTGTTGAAGTCATGGTGTTAAATTCATGGTGTTGAAGTCATGGTGTTGAAGTCACTGTGTTGAAGTCATGGTGTTGAATTCATGGTGTTGAAGTCATGGTGTTGATTTACTGCGTTGAAGTCACTGTGTTGAATTCATGGTGTAGAAATCATGGTGTTGAAGTCACTGTGTAGAAATCATGGTGTTGAAGTCACTGTGTTGAATTCATGGTGTTGAAGTCACTGTGTAGAAATCATGGTGTTGAAGTCACTGTGTAGAAATCATGGTGTTGAAGTCACTGTGTTGAATTCATGGTGTTGAATTCATGGTGTTGAAGTCATGGTGTTGATTTACTGCGTTGAATCACTGTGTTGAATTCATGGTGTAGAATTCATGGTGTTGAAGTCACTGTGTAGAAATCATGGTGTTGAAGTCACTGTGTAGAAATCATGGTGTTGAAGTCACTGTGTTGAATTCATGGTGTTGAAGTCACTGTGTAGAAATCATGGTGTTGAAGTCACTGTGTTGAATTCATGGTGTTGAAGTCATGTGATTAAGTCCTGGCGATGAAGTCCTTGTGTTGAAGTAAGGCTTTTTAAGTCACGTTTATTGAAGTCACGTTTTTTAAGTCACGGTGTTGAAGTTATGTTGTTTAAGTCACGTTGTTTAAGTCACGGTGTTGAAAATACACGGGGAAGGTTCTTCATGTTCCCCAGCAGCAGGTCAGCAGCAACATCCACAAACACGTTCTGGGGACGTTCTGAAGAGGGTCAGTGGCACCACGGCAGAGCTTGACCTTCTCTGAGGACGACAAGCAAAACAGTTCTCACTCAACACCAATAAAACACAACTTAAGTTTCAACTTATCTCTTACTATAGTATCTTAACTTAAGCCAGTGTCGCTGCATCAACATTTGACTTCTAGTCTCAACAAATGAAATGTGAATCTAAACTTTGCTGACAGTGCATTAAACGTTTTACTTTTAGTGTTGTTGATAGAAATGTGCTTCTCTTCGACCCAGGTTTTTCGAGTTATCTTGCAGGTGAAGTTGTTGGTCCACGCCGAGGAGTTTGAAAGATGGTAGACGCAAGGCTCTGTTGATTGGTTGGAAAACAGATGGCCAGGTGGCCACGACAACTCACAAGTGAAAGGAGGAGATTTTTCACAGAACGCGTATCCACAAGTCAACCTGAAACAAATCAATGTTGACGATGTTTTTGATTCATTTTTGATTATCTGCACATTTTATTAGATCATCAGAATCTTTTTTTTGCACAAAATGAAGTAGAAGTTCTTACATAAACTAAAACTAGATCACACAATATAATGTTTTTATTCATAAGCTAGAAACTTTTTAAAGTAATAAAATGAAGCAAAAAATAATTAACTTAAATAAAGGAAAAAAGGGGAGAAAAAAAAAACAGAGTGTGAAAAAGAAGTAGAAAGAAGTAAAACACATTTTAAATATACATCAATTAAAATCTAAATATTGCTAAATATTTATACTGATATATCCATGTAATACACAACATTTACTGTATTCACCACATACTGTAAATATCTATATGAATATATATATTTAAAAAAAATATATATATATTTACTCAAAAGCTGTAATTAAAATGATTATTATTATATAACTATTATTGTTTTATTTATTATATTTTGTATTTTATTGTTGTCTTCGTCCTCGTTTGTTAGAGCGTCCAATTGATATCCTGTATGAAGACTTTTATTCAACAAACATCGCCATCTACTGGTTTGAGAAGGTTTTGTTTTTAAATAATTTTAACGTAAAGTGTCTGTTCCTGTAAAAGTAAATGGAGAACTGAAACAATTCAATATGATGTACGATTACAGTTGTTTCTCCGATAAAATGCCAATATAGATTAATGTTATTATTATTGTTATTAATAATAATTACCTGGATAATGCAGATGGGAGGAACCACATTTTCTCATTTAAGCATGTTTTGTGTTACTTCCAGGCTAAGTTAGACTAGAAATAATATTAAATAAATACAGAAGCAACTCGCCATTAACTGTGAAAATTCAAATAAATGACCTTTTAAATTTAATTAATATCTTAAAGACTTATTGTGTTATTGCAACTGACTCAATTTACCGTGCTTCCAAATAACACCCTTGTATATGTGTCAAAGATCATGGTAATGTATCAACATGTGTTATTGTTTAAAATATTGATCTACACAACCTCAGGGTGTTGTTCAGTGCGCGACATTGTTCAAAAATTCCAAAGTTTCCATCTTTTTTTCCGGAAGATGAACCTGAAAGTATCAAAAGATCTAGTTAAGCTTTGTGTGTAGAAACATGTGTGTAGATGTATTACATATTAGAACAAAGAATAATGCAGTAGGGAAAGAATTGTGATCAAACAACATTCATACACAAAAACACATAATCATTCATAAAGACTAGGACTGAATTTAGACTTTTATCTGGATTTAAATTTCATAGGCGACCAAAAATATTTTGATAATATTAACATGATAAACAGACGTTACAATATGAACTTAACATGTGACGCTAAACTACATGAGGTGTGGAAACATGAGGAGGAAATACATGAGGAAGGAATAAATGAGGAGGAAATACATGAGGAGGAAATACATGAGGAAGGAATAAAGGAGTAGGAAATACATGAGGAGGAAATACATGAGGAAGGAAATACATGAGGAAGAATAAATGAGGAGGAAATACATGAGGAAGGAATAAATGAGTAGGAAATACATGAGGAGGAAATACATGAGGAAGGAAATACATGAGGAAGAATAAATGAGGAGGAAATACATGAGGAGGAAATACATGAGGACAAAATATATGAGGAAGGAAAACATGAGGAGGAATTACATGAGGAGGAAATACATGAGGAGGAAATATATGAGGAAGGAAAACATGAGGGGGAAATACTTGAGGAGGAAATTCATGAGGAGGAAATACATGAGGACAAAATATATGAGGAAGGAAAACATGAGGAGGAAATACATGAGGAGGAAATATATGAGGAAGGAAAACATGAGGGGGAAATACTTGAGGAGGAAATACATGAGGAGGAAATACATGAGGACAAAATATATGAGGAAGGAAAACATGAGGAGGAAATACATAAGGACAAAATATATGAGGAAGGAAAACATGAGGAGGAAATACATGAGGAGGAAATATATGAGGAAGGAAAACATGAGGAGGAAATACATGAGGAGGAAATACATGAGGAAGGAAAACATGAGGAGGAAATACACGTGGAAGGAAAAAATGAGGAGGAAATACAGGATTGAGGAAAAAATGAGAAGGAAATACATGAGGACGAAATATATGAGGAAGGAAAACATGAGGAGGAAATACATGAGGAGGAAATACATGAGGAAGGAAAAAATGAGGAGGAAATACATGAGGACAAAATATATGAGGGGAAAACATGAGGAGGAAATACATGAGGAAGGAAAAAATGAGGAGGAAATATATGAGGAGGAAATACATGAGGAGGAAATATATGAGGAGGAAATACATGAGGAGGAAATACATGAGGAGGAAATACATGAGGAGGAAATACATGAGGAGGAAAGAATGAGGAGGAAATACATGAGGAGGAAATACATGAGGAGGAAATATATGAGGAGGAAATACATGAGGAGGAAGTACATGAGGAGGAAATAGAAGTCGAGGAATTAGAGGGAATAGACGTTGAGGTAATAGACACGGAGGAGAGACTACGGAACGTATTTTCTAATTTATTTACACATTTCTGTGTACATTTTCCCCTCAGCCTTATACATGTTTGTATTTACATCCGTTTAAACAATGTTTTTATGTGAATTTTGAGTTGCTTTTCTGCTTTATGTCTCTATATCCAATCATCTTTGAAATACGTAGTTATGGCACTTCTGGCATCCCATAGAATAACTTCACCTCACGAAAAATGAAAAACTCTTGGATGAATATCTTGGATGTTTCATCTCTAACCTAAACAATAAATAAATAAATAAATAAGGGCGGAAGTGTTTTTTTTTTCTTCTTTTTTTTAATCTCTCAAAAGCACAAGACGGTCAAAAGGGAGAGAACAATAACATGTGCAGGAGGCAGCGAGCGAGAGCCAGTGATGTACCAGCGACACAATTGAATCTCTCAAATGCGATTACAGCCGCTCCTGCTGATTGATGAGCTCGTTAGTGGAGCCACTGTAACAACTACACAACGATCACACAAACGCACACAAACGCACAACATCACCATCAACGGTCAGACTCACCTAAGAAGAGCAAGAGCAATGACACAAACATTTTTTTTCTGCTTCTGCCTGAGGATAAAAAAAAGAAAAGAAAAGTGGATTAGAACTGATGACATGTCGTTCACCGTCATCCGTGTGACTCCGACGAACACAAGTTGCATTTACAACCAGACCATAATAGTCCCTTTGTTTGAGGAGAAACTTATCTCAGATGCATCATTGAGGTGATGAGGAGTCCAACAGGTTTCGGAAGCAACATTTTCTAGAAGAGCATTTTTTCAAGCACAGGGAGGAGGAACGTAAATGTTACCTGGTCGTCTTGGTCCTGCTTGAGGAATTAGTGAAGCTCAGGGATGGGCAAGGCAGGGCATGACCACGATGCTGGAGCGACGCCAGATGGGAGGGTCGTGCGGACGAGAGTCTTAAAGCGCTCCTCGGGAGAAAAACCACCGCTTGCTCTCGGTTTATAACTCTCTGGGGTGAGAACATGGTGAATAACAGAGAAAAATGATAAGTTTCTGATCATGTTTATCCGATGAATTCGTATAAATGAAGTTGCAAAAATACCAAACATGTCGTTCATATAGGGAAGAATATAAGAATGTTGAATAACTGAATTTATCCTTTCGTATGTTGAAACTTTATATTCATAACCTTTTAAATTCAATATAGAAATGAAGGTATGACATTCACGTGACAAGTCACCAATTTTATATTGAATTTAAAAGGCTACAAATAACAAACTATTTAACTTTAAACATTTGTTTATTCATTTTTGGAATAAGAATATCAAACTCTATGTGTAAACAAATATGTATTCATTTAATGAATATTATGATTTTATCATTTAAATCCTTTTTTTTTATTATTAAAAATCAATATAGACATAAATAACATTGATTTATTTAAAAAAAAAAACTATTCAATGATTGAAAAAGAATATAGGTGAATTGAATAAAACTTCAACACCAATACTACCGTCACTATCTGTACAATTTAAATTTGCTGAAAATTAATGAATCAATTAGTGGCACTATTATATCAACATTTTTATATTGAATTTAAAAGGCTACAAATTAAAAATATATTTAATTTAAAACATTTATTTGTTAAGAAAAAACTATTAAATGCTTGGTATGATCAATTAAACCATTCAATATTGATGGAACTGATATACTTCCATATATATACTTCACAATAACACTTCACTATCACTATTTATGATAGTATTTTAATTTTCTCACGCTTTTCTCCAAAGCGACTTACAACACTGATGGGAGTAGGCCGTGACCCAATTTACTAGCTCACCATCAGGAGAAATCATGATTATGTTATGATATGATTTTTTTTTTTAATGTATTGATGATTCTTCATCCAGATTGTAAAGTGTTTACTGTGACATCTTTTTGTGTAGTGTGTACTGTGTCTGTACTACTTTTACTCTGTTGGTGTGTTGCGTTCAGGTTATGTGTTTGAATGGTTTACGTGTAATAGTGTAATGTTTTCATGTCTTGATCATTAATATCTATGACTCGAAACAGACAAACACAGTGATTTTATTCACTTCATACTTTCTTTTGTCTGCCAGTGAATTAATACACGGAGGAAAAATAATACAAATACAAATAAATAATTCTCCAAGAGTGTATTTGACAGACTTGTTGCGACATTTGAGTGGATATCAAGTTTGAAAATCTGTTTTGTGCATCTGTTGTGCATTAATACTAATGTGCTATTAGGCTGACCACATTTATTTTCCACTTCCACGAAAGCCTTTCCTTCCTTCCACTAAGATAGAAGCTCATTAGCCTAAAGGAGCTCCAATTCAGTCCAGTAAAATGTTTACAAACCAACCTTGTAGTTTCAAAATGAGAAATTCTTTACAAGTCAGAAATACTGGTTACATAACACTAGATCAGGGGTCTCTAACATAGCAAGGGTCAAAGACTATGCTGCCGGTTGATTCCTTCTGTAAACTGTTTCATTTTGATGTTTAATTATTGATGGAATATTGTGTTTTATCACCGTCTAATTGTGTTTGTTTTTTAAATAGATGCCATCCACCATATATATATATATCACAGTACAGATTGGAATCCAGTTGGATCTGGAATCCTCCTAGTACAGATTGTAATTCCAATCTTTACTTGTACAGATTGGAATTCTGGGATCTGAATATTGTAATTCCAATCTGTCCTAGAAGGATTCCAGTTTCTACTAATGAATTCTAATCTCTACTAGGAGAGATTATAATATGAATCCTACTACTGTATTCGGATCTGATTTTTGGAATTTCAATCTGTCCTCGGACAAATGGAAATTCTACCAGGACAATCTCCAATTCTAATAGGAGACATTTGTATTACATCAAAATGTTTTGGAAAATAGACTGAATCATTTCACACCTAAAATGTCTATTCTAGGTTCATATTTTAAATATCTGATAACCAACCCTTGTCAATACACATTGTAACCATGGGGACAGCTGTCTGGTCCATGTCATAGACCTTATTCATTTGGACCCTTGCGGATTGTCCCCATGATAGATTGAAGAATCCACTTGTAGGCCTCGTCTGGCCTGCTGGTCATGTCGATCAGATCAGAACTGCTCCTATGGTGTTGTCTTTCCGTAGGAACTATCACTCATTTTACATATCAATGTCGCTTATGCATGAGTTGGTGACTTTGCAAATGTCGGTTTTTCTAGTTTATTGACTATGTCAACATTACCCCATAGAAGTTCCTTTTTTTAACCCATGCAAAAATGACTCTTCTAACAACCCAACTTGACCTTTCCAAGTTACACCCATCTCTAGTGCAAAAGCTACTCCATACCAAATTCCAGATCACCAAGAGTATACATTTTTGGACTGAACGCAGCAAATTATGAGTAGTATGGCTGAAAAAACGAAATATTGACACTGAAAACATGTGTTTCAAAAGCATTTCTACTGAATTTCTTGAAGCTTGAAGTGCTGGGTAACCTAGAACTTGAATTTGCTCCCATCTTGGCACTTCACCCACTTGTCTAGTTGTAATATCTTGTCATATCTTTCCTGTGTAATGCACAAGGCTTCTGATCTTCTCTTCAAGCAATCTGTAGAATTCTGCTTTCTGCTGCTGCTCATCCGCCGCCATCACTTGATCAAACTACTTTATGTCACTTTGACATCAACTTTGGAACTGGCTTGAGAAGGGAACACATTTGCTCTTTCATAGCAAGTCACTAACTTATGTTTTTTTTTCTGATTTACAAATCAATATTATGATTCCAATTCAGTAGCAGGATTCATATCTGTACTAGAACAGATAGGAATTCATGATACATTCTAACATACTCCCACAGTAGAAGTGTGTCTGTTTCCCGGTTCCTGGATTGGTGTTCCAACAGCAACCATCGTTGCTCCATGCAAGAGATGATAGTCTCTTCCATGCTTAAATGGTACTGATCTGGATTCCTGTACCACGGACTTCTTGGCTACTTTTCGGTTGTGTAGAGTTCGCTGGAGTCTGGTCGGGGGCTGGCTCAATATGTTCTGTCATACTGCTCAGGTTGATCAGATTCTATTGTGTCGGCAAATAAGTCTGGGATATCATCTTCGTGCTCAATTCCTTGGTAAGCCAAAATCTTCAATTCAGCACAGTGTGTGTGTGTGTGTGTGTGTGTGTGGAGATTGTCCGAAGACGACCGCGTCGGGCGAATTTCCTGTAGTTGCACTCGCTGATGTGTTTATGGCATACGTGATGTGTTGAAGTCCTTCAGCCCGACCCTTGTCAGGAGGTTCTTCAAGCCACTTCCCAAGCATCGGACTGATGGTCTCTGTTGACACATCCTTGAGACCGTTGGTGACGCAGACGTCCATGAACGATGACCAGGCCTGGCCACTTCTCAGTGAGCTCATTGATGACTCCTGCAACCAATTCCTTTCCATTGTCGGACTTCAATATGTGTGGAGAATCAAACAAGCAGAAGGTCCGCACAAGTTTTTCAGCTGCTTCTGAAGCTGGTTTAGAGGTCGGGGGATGAGTCCAGCAATACTTTGTGAAGTGGTGTCGCATGTGGAGAATCCACTTGTAGGCCTTGTCTGGCCTGCTGGTCATGTCGATCAGGTCCAAACTGCTCCTATGGTGTTGTCTTTCTGTAGGAACTTTCCTAACTCATTTTACACATCAATGTCACTTATGCATGAGTTTGTGACTTTGCAAATGTTCAACCGGTTTTTCTAGTTTATTGTATGTGGTATAGTAGCTTATTGTATGTATGTATGTCTAAGGGGACTGGTTAATGCAATCTAATGTAGTACTTGGAGGGTCCAGTAGAGGGCGTGTGGAGATGGGATCAGAGTGAGTTAGGAAGTGTGTGAAGCGAAGAAGAGAGTTATCCCGGAAACCAGGTAGTCCTAAGTGTATGGAGTTTTTCCCTGTGTCATGCTTGCAACAAAGTTAATAAAGAAGTAAACGGAGTCGCACAGCGTGGACCTCACTTCTTATGCGAAGATATAACATTGTATGTTAGTACTGGTTAGTTCTGCTAGTTAATAATAGTGAGGCTGAAGAAGGGTGATGGATGTCACCCGAAACTTGCTGAAATAATCTCCCTAATTTATCCAGTAGTAGAGTTTTAAATTGTATGATATACATGACACGACATCATTTAGTTTTATTATTAGGATTTTACCTTAAAAGTAACATCGCAAAAAAAGGCAACATTTACAAACAAATACAGTAACTTCAACCTATATGGGACTATGTCAACATTACCCCATAGCATTTCCTGTTTTTAACCCATGCAAGAATGGACTCTTCTAACAACATGAATGGACCCTTCCAAGTTACCCACATCTCTAGTGCAAAAGCTACTCCATACCAAATTCCAGATCACCAAAAGTATACATGACTGATCTGATCCAGCCTTACACCCCAGCTCGGGCTCTGAGGTCTGTGGATCAGAATCTACTGATGGTTCCTGAACACGGTTCAGGACCAGAGGAGAGAAATCCTTCCAGACTGTTGCTCCTATGCTTTGAAACAATCTCTGTGTTTGATGATCAACTGACTCCTTCAAGAAACATCTTAAGACCTTTTTATTTGTTCAGGCTTTTCCTTGATTTTCTGGAACTCGTTGTGTTATCAGTTTTACCTTGATCTTTAAAGTATATACTTTATTGAGTATTGTTTTGATTGTATAAGTGCTTTGTGACCCTGGTCTGGAAAAGCGCTATACAAATCAAAATTACTTACTTACTTACATTTTTGGACAGAACACAGCAACATATGAGTGGTGTTTTGCGAAATATTGATACTAAAAAACACTGTGAAAAGCTCATTTTTCCTCCTCCCACGAAATAAAACCACCACAAAAGTAGCTGCATTATTCTCCCCATACAAGTAGTATAGGAGTGAAATATTTAAAAAATCAACAACAATGTCCTTCACTTCTATACCTGTAAGAAGTGAAATATAATGAAACACAATACTCACCATTTTATTGTGTCAATGATATCTTCCTTGTGGACAACAGGACAGGAAGTCTTCTTGCAGTTGAGAATTTTCTTGGAGCCATTTTCTTGAAGCTTGAAGTGCTGGGTAACCCAGAACTTGTATTTGCTCCCATCTTGGCACTTCACCCACTAGTTGTAATGCTTGTAGAATCTTGTCACGGAAATTTGAAAGACCATTAAATACAGTTACAGAGAGCCTTGTAAATTAAATTTTGCTGCACAACCATGTGTTTGGCCCCCTGTTTATTTAAGTTTGACACCCCTGATCTAGATCTAGAGACACGTTTACATCTTTTGGTTAGAGGTTCTACTCCAGGAAGGAAAACTATGTCAACTACTGTGACTAAACTGTTTAAATGTTTGCTTGAGTTGGAATCAAACACGCCCCCGTCGCCTAGCTCTTGTTTTGGGTCTAGATTTCGAAACGCGATGGTGGAAACATCTTGAGTTTATTTCGTTCCTGTCGACAAGGAAGTGGCGAAAGTTGATGTTTTTCTTCGGGCCCATCTTGAGTCTGAAATAATTGGGTCACAAGTTCTAAATCCATGATGTCTCAGCACTTTTTCTTCTCTGTGACTATTTTGATTCGAGACAGACGACTCATCAGCAGTGTCACAACTTTATCTATAACGGTTTACTTACGGAAAAAAGACTCTTCTTTGGACAACACAGTGAGGTGAAGGGTTGTTTGCATACTGAGCCCACACTGAACAAAGGGCAGCATTGCAAAACTTTACTTATTTACTTCTCCAAACAGTGTTACACGTTAACATCACTTTTCATCATTTTACAATCCCTTTTCATCATTTTACAATCACTTCTCATCATTTTTACACCAACTTTCATTATTTTACCACCAGTTTTCATATTTTTACCAACAGTTTTCATTATTTAACAATCACTTTTCATCATTTTAACAACATTTTTCCTTTTATTACCAACGATTTTCATTATTTTACCACTAGTTTTCATTATTTTATAAACAGTTTTCATATTATTACCAATAGTTTTCATATTATTACCAACAGTTTTCATAAATTTACCAACCGTTTTTATTATTTTACAATCACTTTTCATCATTTTACCAACAGTTTTCATTTTTTTACCAACAGCTTTTATATTTTTACAATCACTTTTCATCATTTTACCAACAGTTTTCATTTTTTTACCAACAGCTTTTATATTTTTACAATCACTTTTCATCATTTTACCAACAGTTTTCATTTTTTTACCAACAGCTTTTATATTTTTACAATCACTTTTCATCAGTTTACCAACAGTTTTCATTTTTTTACCAACAGTTTTTATATTTTTACAATCACTTTTCATCATTTTACCAACAGTTTTCATTTTTTTACCAACAGTTTTCATTTTTTTACCAAAAGTTTTCATTATTTTACAATCACTTTTCATCATTTTACCAACAGTTTTCATTTTTTTTTACCAACAGTTTTTATTATTTTACAATCACTTTTCATCATTTTACCAACAGTTTTCATTTTTTACCAACAGTTTTCATATAATTACCAACAGTTTTCAAAAGTTTTTATTATTTTACAATCGCTTTTCATAATTTTACCAACAGTTTTCATATTTTTACCAAAAGTTTTCATTATTTTACAATCACTTTTCATAATTTTACCAACAGTTTTCATTATTTTATCAACAGTTTTCATATTTTTACCAAAATTTTTCATTATTTTATCAACAGTTTTCATATTATTACCAACAGTTTTCATTTTTTTATCAAAAGTTTTCATTATTTTACCAACAGTTTTCATATTTTACCAACAATTCTTATTACTTGACCAACAGTTTTAATTACTTACACTCTATACATTTTTTAATTTAATTTTTTTTTTTAAATCAAATAATCAAAAGTTTTCATCATTATTTTTTTTAATTGTAATCATTTTACTGACATTTCTCATCATTCCACGATCATTTTGTTTATTTTCTTGTCATCATCTTACTCATGTGTTTCATCATTTTAACGTCTCTTTTAATTTTTCCAGTAACAGATTTCATCATTTTACGAATAATTTTCATCCCTTTTTTACCAGCAGTTCCAAATTTAACCCATTTCTTCACTCCCTCTGTTTGACCTTAGTTTGACCTCAACGAACACCTGACGATGACGATCATATATTTCATAATAAACCGTCGAAGTTTGTTTTGTCACCAGTAAATATTTACATCTTGAGAAAGAAACATTGTTTGGATTTGTATCCCTGAGGATTGTGGAAAATATATGAAAAAATATAAATAGTAAAATATATACATTTTTTTTACAACTTTAACTTTTTTTGATGCCATGTGACACTTTATTGTTTGTAGTTTATTAAAAAAACATGAGAAAAACACTTCAACTTTTTATTTGGGAGCTGCTGTAGATGTCTTTTGCTGACATTGCGGCCTCCTGACAATAATATTACCAATAAATTAGCTGCTGTAGTTTTGTCTGTAAAATTCTCTCATTATTTTCACATGAAAACTGAATTAAAATGTAAAATAAAAGTAGTTTTTCAAAGGTTTAAAAGCTTCTACCTTTGAATAATTTCAAAAGAAATTGATCCGGTCGGACTCTTGTTTGCTTACCTTACAGTAGTGAGTGAGCGTGTGTGTGTTTAAGAGCGGGTGTGTGGTGGGGGGGGGGCGTGGCCTCCTCGGACCACAGACGCTATTTAGCAGATGCCGGATCCTTGCAGCGTCCCAGTCAATCATGGATCGTCTTGGGGTTCCGTCGTGGGCTGGAACGCTGTGTCTCCTCCTGACCTGGACATGCTTCGTTCACATCGAGGCCGGACCGTGAGTTTCAGGGAAAGTTTGAGTTTCTGTTTTTAGAAATAAAATGTTTTTGTTTTCTTTTAGGAAGTACATGGTCGCCATCCCTGCCGTGGTGGAAGCCGGAGCCATGAACCGGTTCTGCGTGAGCCTCCTGCAGCCCAACGAGAGTCTGCAGGTGTCCGTCTCGCTGATGACCACCAGGAAAAACACCACCCTCTTCATGCAGACGTCCGACACCGACTTCCACACATGCGTCCTGTTTAAGGTCCAGTTAAAGCTTCGGGAACATCCTGACTTGTTGTTGTCGTTCCTGAAAATAATCTTGTGTATTTTTTTTTTGGGGGGGGGAACCACAGGCGCCGTCTGTGGGACGAGAGGCCGTGAAGACGCTGGAGACGGTGGTCCGAGGCGCCACTTTCTACTCCAGGGAGGAGAGAAAAATCAAGCTTCAGTCCTACAAACCCATGACCTTCGTGCAGACCGACAAGCCGCTCTACCTGCCCGGACAGACAGGTACGAAAAAAAAAGTGAACCCAAAATACTGACTCGGCAATATCCCCCTGTGAGGTCAGGATTCAAAAGCCAGACGAGTTATTATTACTCAGTCGTTACTCACGGCACAGTGTGACATACTGGAGAGCAGAGCAGGGTGGAGTCCTGGAGCATAATATTAACTTTAAAAAAAATAAAAGAAATCGTGTTAATCCAGTTTTTTAAAAATAGATCCAGAGACACTTTCACGGCAACACCTGGGATCTCAACTGCATATGATCAGTTTTTAAAAGAAAGTTGAAACATTGTCAAACAAGGGGGAAGAATAACTGAGGAAATCATTATTATTTAAGAAAAATAAACTGTTGGTTTACAGTCATTATTAGTCAATATTATTTAATCACATTCATTCAATTTATTTTCTAAAAATTGCCTGTTTGTTACATTTATTTAATTTATTTATTAACCATATATTCTTTCTTTTTTTTTGTGTCTTATCATGTGTTTGAGTTGATTCGTCTGGTGACTGGTTGACATATGGTGTATGTGTGTGTGTGTGAAGGTGTGTGTGTGTATGTGTGTGTGTGTGAAGGTGGGTGTGTGTCTGTGTGTGTTTGTGTGTGTGTGTTACCTCTTAAAGTACTTGAAATAGTCCTGATGTTTACTTTTACAATTTTCCAATAATGGCTACAAAAAGAAAAGAGCACAGACATGTGCAGCCCCTGCTGGTGAAATAAAAGATTGCAGGCAACGAGGAGGAACTTAAAAGTACTCCAACTACACAATCAATAACTTGATGATGACAATTCTTCTTTTATTCATCTTTTTGATCCGCAACGATGGTGAATTTAAATTTAAACTTTAAGTTAAATTTTAAGTTAACTTTTTTAGGTAAGAATAAAAATGAGAGGTATAAGATTAATTAATTACACACATTAAAATGAAGTAACAGATGTTTGTGTTGTCACTAAAAGAAGTTGAAAGTAGTGACTTTAAAAGGCTAATACTACAATAAAAATACATCTGTGTCCTTGTCTATAATAATACCAATAAATGAGCTGCTATCATGTAATTGTCTTCTATTTATTTCTCCCTAAATAATACACTAAAATGTAAAGATAAAGTAGTTTTTTAAAGGTTTAGTCGTAACTTTATTCGATTTAAGACAAATAAATATAAATAAAAACCAATAAATGAGCTGCTATCATGTAATTCTCTATTTATTTCTCCCTAAATAATACATTAAAATATTAAATTAAAGTAGTTTTTTAAAGGTTTATTCGATTTAAGACAAATGATACAAAGAAATGTGAAGAAAAAAACAAAATTAATGAGATGACAGTGTGAAGAATCTGAGTTTGTGTTGATTTCTTTCAGTGAACTTCCGAGTGGTGTCGATGGACATCAGGTTCCGACCCGCCAATGAAGTGGTGAGTGAGTCATGTCTTGATCACACTGTACCAGACACACGTCAACACACACACATCACGATCAATACAAGTGTCCTGGTTATCAGGGGTCACATCCAGAGCGGGTCAAAGGTCACCCGAGTAGAACAAGGGCCCCTTAAAAAATCAACATTCCTCCTCGATAAGTTCGTCAACCTTTGGATGAAGTCGAGTCCGAGCAGAGTTTATTATTCGACGTGAATTAATGGTGGAATTAATAAAAATGAGTGAAAAGAATGAAAAAGACGCACACGTTTATAATGAAATGTATTTTTGTCGTTTCAGTACAAAACCATCGAACTCGAGGTAAGAAAACGTGGATTTTTTCATCAGTTTCTTAAAGTTAAATTTATGGAGAATGTTTGTGTTGGAGTTGATTTTGATCGGGGAGTAAAAGAAGTGAAAAACAAATTAGAGAAGAGATAAAAAGATTTATTCATTTTGGATTTTTGGTAAGAAAAGTACATGTGAAAAAAAGGTTGATGGACGAAAAGAAAAAAAAATTAAGTATCATTTTTGCATTTTTTTTGTCTGGAAAACTTTTGAAAATTGTTTGATTTTCAGTTGAAAATTGTTTGATTTTCAGTTACAAATTGTTTGATTAAATTTGAAAATTGTTTGATTATAGTTGAAAAATAACTTAATAGTAAGTATAAAGTTAAGTATAATTTAAAAAAAAAAAAAGAATTTTGTTGGAAAACCTTTTCCTTTTTTTCTCATGTCCCTTCAGTTAAAATAAGTCAAAAATGTTTGTTATTATTTTATTTTACTATGAATATTTTTGGCAGATATTGACTAAAACCCTGTCATGAAGCTGCGACACAACAAGTATTTCCATTTATTAAAAATATTTAATTTACCTTCACTTCACTTGCAATCGTTTTAATTGTTGTTATAAATATATCATCATTTTATTAAGTATTCCGTGTTTTTTTTGTTTATCTTTTATTCGTACAATTTTTTATATGGTTTCTTTAATTTATTTGAGCTATTGTGGTTTTTATTTTAATGTCAAATATTAAATTTTATCAATATAATGTATTAACGTTAATCTTTTCTGTGACAACTCATATGGGAATTAAGCTTTATCTTATCTTATCTTAATTTTATTTAAAATGTGTTTATTTGAGGCGAGCATGAAAACAACATGTTTTTATGCATCCTTTGTTTTGATAAATATTTTTATTTAGTTTCTAAGATACAAAAAAAGAAATATCAGATATTACATTATATTATTTTAAAAAGAAAAATAATAATATAATAATAATAAAATAGATTTAACTGTATACATAAATAAACAGTTCCATTTTCACTGTCATTTAATCTAAATTAAGTGTCTAAAAAAACAACAACACAAGACATGTTCCTTCATCTCAAACGCCTCTCAATGGACCAGGACTCCTACAAGAACCGCATTGGACAGTGGCTGAACCAAACCTCCGACGGCAAAATCCTGCAACTCTCTCACGCTCTGAACGCCGAAGCCCGAGAAGGTTTTTACCGGATCATCGTCCACGTCAACGGCCAGAAAATAGATCACAGCTTCAAGGTGGAAAAATACGGTACGTGTTGTTAAACTTGCAGTTTTGTTGTACTTTTTGAAAACTGTTTTGTCATCATTTTGTCAACAGTTCTGCCGAAATTCGACGTGACGATCAAAGGATCGGATAAAGTGACCATCGCCCAGGACAGCTTCAGCTTCGACGTCTGTGGACGGTAAGAAGATTGTGGTTTTAAAACGAGGATCTCGACGGACTATGATGTTTTTCAATGACAGATACACGTACGGACAACCTGTGCCTGGAGATGTGAGGGTCAAAGTGTGTCGACCTATCAACCGTTATCTGTATTCTACGGAGATTGGAGAAGAAATTTTACCACCATGTCACGAAGAAACTAAGACGGTATGAAAAAATAAATGATTGGTTGAGAAAATTGTTTGATTATAGTTAAAAAATTGTTTGATTATAGTTAAAAAATTGTTTGATTATAGTTGAAAATGGTTTAATTATAGTTGAAAATAGTTTGATTATAGTTGAAAAATTGTTTGATTATAGTTTAAAATTGTTTGATTATAGTTGAAAATTGTTTGATTATAGTTGAAAATTGTTTGATTATAGTTGAAAATTGTTTGATTATAGTTGAAAATGGTTTAATTATAGTTGGAAATTGTTTGATTATAGTTGAAAATTGTTTGATTATAGTTGAAAATGGTTTAATTATAGTTGAAAATTGTTTGATTATAGTTGAAAATTGTTTGATTATAGTTAAAAATTGTTTGATTATAGTTGAAAATGGTTTAATTATAGTTGGAAATTGTTTGATTAAAGTTGAAAATTGTTTGATTATAGTTGAAAATTGTTTGATTATAGTTGAAAATTGTTTGATTAAAGTTGAAAATTGTTTGATTATAGTTGGAAATTGTTGGATTATTGTTGAAAATTGTTTGATTATAGTTGAAAATTGTTTGATTATAGTTGAAAATTGTTTGATTACAGTTGAAAATTGTTTGATTATAGTTGGAACTTGTTTGATTAAAGTTGAAAATTGTTTGATTATAGTTGGAAATTGTTGGATTATTGTTAAAAATTGTTGGATTATAGTTGAAAATTGTTTGATTACAGTTGAAAATTGTTGGATTATAGTTGAAAACTGTTTGATTATAGTTGAAAATTGTTTGATTATAGTTGGAACTTGTTTGATTAAAGTTGAAAATTGTTTGATTATAGTTGGAAATTGTTGGATTATTGTTAAAAATTGTTGGATTATAGTTGAAAATTGTTTGATTACAGTTGAAAATTGTTTGATTATAGTTGGAAATTGTTGGATTATAGTTGAAAATTGTTTGATTATAGTTGAAAATTGTTTGATTTTAGTTAAAAATAGTTTGATTATAGTTGAATATTGTTTGATTAAAGTTGAAAATTGTTTGATTACAGTTAAAAAAAAATTGACTACAGTTAGAAATTGTTTGATTATAGTTGAAAAGTGTTTGATTATAGTTGAAAATTGTTTGATTATAGTTGAAAATTGTTAGATTATAGTTGAAAATTGTTTGATTATAGTTGAAAATTGTTTGATTATAGTTGAAAAATTGTTTGATTATAGTTGAAAATTGTTTGATTATAGTTGAAAATTGTTTGATTAAAGTTGAAAATTGTTTGATTATAGTTGGAAATTGTTGGATTATTGTTGAAAATTGTTTGATTATAGTTGAAAATTGTTTGATTATAGTTGAAAATTGTTTGATTATAGTTGGAAATTGTTGGATTATAGTTGAAAACTGTTTGATTATAGTTGAAAATTGTTTGATTATAGTTGGAACTTGTTTGATTAAAGTTGAAAATTGTTTGATTATAGTTGGAAATTGTTGGATTATTGTTGAAAATTGTTTGATTATAGTTGAAAATTGTTTGATTACAGTTGAAAATTGTTTGATTATAGTTGGAAATTGTTGGATTATAGTTGAAAATTGTTTGATTATAGTTGAAAATTGTTTGATTATAGTTGAAAACTGTTTGATTGTAGTTGGAAATTGTTTGATTATAGTTGGAAATTGTTGGATTATAGTTGAAAATTGTTTGATTATAGTTGGAATTTGTTTGATTACAGTTGAAAATTGTTTGTTTATAGTTGAAAATTGTTTGATTATAGTTAAAAATTGTTTGATTATAGTTGAAAATTGTTTGATTACAGTTAAAAATTGTTTGATTACAGTTGAAAATTGTTTGATTATAGTTGAAAATTGTTTGATTACAGTTAAAAATTGTTTGATTACAGTTGAAAATTGCTTGATCACAGTATTACAGTTGACTAAAGTTCATTTAATTTAGGATGTACTTCAATATAAAACCCCTGCTTGTGTTTAACTTCTATTCCAGACGGATAAAACTGGCTGCGCCTCTTTTACATTAGCCATGTCAAAGTTCACTAAACTTGACCAGAAGGTTGTTCAAGATTTCTTTGATATCAATGTCAACCTGGAGGAGGAAGGAACCGGCAAGTGTTTGTTTTTTTCTTAACTTAACCTGAGATAAGTTCAATCAGAAATATTCACTTCTGCAATTTCCTTCTTCAGAGATTTCTCAAGAAAAAGGCAAAAGATTGTCACTTTCTTACATGATTGGAACGTTGTCTTTCGTTGATCCACCAGCGATTTACCACCAAGGATCAGACGTGGCTGGAAAAGTAAGTGATTATCTTTGTCTTTTTCTCACTTTTAGTGAAAAATGATTCATTTTGACTGTCAAGTGATTTTATTTTGTCGCGTCCAACAGGTCAAAGCTGTGGACTACAATGACAAACCCATCGCAAATATGCCGCTGTACTTGTTCGAGGGGGAAAGATGGTCTTCCACCCTTCTGCAGAATCTCACGACTGACGACGAGGGCGTTGCCTCCTTCTCCTTCAGTCCACAGAGTCACAAACAAGACTTGCACCTTCATGTAAGTGAAGTCTGCCGACCCTAGACACCAATTCATGTACTTTTAAATCAGCAGTCAACCACTTAAATACTACTTCCTGTTGAATTTTAAGTCCAACAGATTAAAGATGGATGCACTACACCCCTACTTACACTAAAACGCTACACACTAAAGTGACACAAATTGTTCCAAAGTAATGCAAAACGTTGCAAATTGACTAAAAGTGACTCATAGTGACCTAAAGTGCCTTGGTGTGCCACAATTGCCATAAAGTGACTGTAAGATTTTGCAAAGTGATGTCACAATGTGTAGCAAAGTGCAGGAAAGTGATGCAAAGTTCCACCCAGTGCCACGAAGTGCCGTAGAATATTGCGAAGTGACAGAAAGTAAGGCAGAGTCCCGCAAAGTTGCGGAAAGTGATGCAAAGTCATGCATACTTGCAGAAAGTCCTGCAAAGTCTTACTTACTTAAAAAGTGCTTAGAAATGTCACAGAAGTGCCACAAAGTGACTCAGAGTGCCACGAATTGCCACAAAGTGATACAAAGTGCCATAAAGTGCTGTAAAATGTCAGAAAGTATGGCAGAGTTCCACAAAGTGCCATAAAGTGATGTAAAATGTCAGAAAGTATGGCAGAGTTCCACAAAGTGCCATAAAGTGCTGTAAAATGTCAGAAAGTATGGCAGAGTTTCACAAAGTGCCATAAAGTGATGTAAAATGTCAGAAAGTATGGCAGAGTTCCACAAAGTGCCATAAAGTGCTGTAAAATGTCAGAAAGTATGGCAGAGTTCCACAAAGTGCCATAAAGTGCTGTAAAATGTCAGAAAGTATGGCAGAGTTCCACAAAGTGCCATAAAGTGCTGTAAAATGTCAGAAAGTATGGCAGAGTTTCACAAAGTGCCATAAAGTGCTGTAAAATGTCAGAAAGTATGGCAGAGTTCCACAAAGTGCCATAAAGTGCTGTAAAATGTCAGAAAGTATGGCAGAGTTCCACAAAGTGCCATAAAGTGCGGTAAAATGTCAGAAAGTATGGCAGAGTTCCACAAAGTGCCATAAAGTGCTGTAAAATGTCAGAAAGTATGGCAGAGTTCCACAAAGTGCCATAAAGTGCTGTAAAATGTCAGAAAGTATGGCAGAGTTCCACAAAGTGCCATAAAGTGCGGTAAAATGTCAGAAAGTATGGCAGAGTTCCACAAAGTGCCATAAAGTGCGGTAAAATGTCAGAAAGTATGGCAGAGTTCCACAAAGTTGCAGAAAGTGCCACAATATGACAAAAAGTGTCACAGAGTGTCTCAAAATATGCCAAAGTTTCACCAAGTGCCACAAAGTGCCGTAGAATATTGCGAAGAGGCAGAAAGTGTAGCAGAGTCCCGCAAAGTGACACATTGTGACGCAAAGTGACACTAATGTAAAGTGACTCATGGTTGCAGAAAGTGCTGCAAAGTCTTACTTACTTACTTTCTCCTAAATTGCTGAGAGATGTCGCATAATGCCACAAAGAGACTTAATGTGCCACAAAGTGATAACAAGTTCCACATGGTGTTGTAAAATGTCAACCAGTGCAGCAGAGTTCGACAAAGTTGTGGAAAGTGCCATAATGTGATGCAAAGTGACACAAAATGATGACAAGTGCGGGAAAGTCATGCAAAGTTTCACCAAGTGCCACAAAGTCACTCAAAGTGCCACAAGGTGCCACAAAGTGCTATAAAATGTCACAAAGTGTTGCAGTTGTGGAAAGTGCCACAATGACCCAAAGTGTCACAAAGAGACACAAAATGATGCGAAGTGCAGGAAAGTGATGCAAAGTTTCACCAAGTGCCAAAATGTGCCGTAGAATATTGCAAAGTGGCGGAAAGTGTCAGAGAGTCCTGCAAAGAGACTCAAAGTGCTACAAAATGTCACAAAGAGACTCAAAGTGCCACAAAGAGACTCAAAGTGCCACAAAATGTCACAAAGTGCCACAAGGTGCCACGGAGTGCTGTAAAATGTCACAAAATGTTGCAGAGTTCCACAAAGTTGTGGAAAGTGCCACAATGACGCAAAGTGTCACAAAGTGACGCAAAATGATGCGAAGTGCGGGAAAGTGATGCAAAGTTTCACCAAGTGCCACAAAGTGCCGTAGAATATCGCGAAGTGGTAGAAAGTGTCGCAGAGTCCTACAAAGAGACTCAAAGTGCCACAAAGTGACTCAAAGTGCCACAAGGTGCCACGGAGTGCTGTAAAATGTCACAAAGTGTTGCAGAGTTCCACAAAGTTGTGGAAAGTGCAGCAAAATGGCATGGAATGTCAAAAGCCACGCAAAGTGATGCAATGTTTCAAAAAATGGCCCGAGGTGGCAAAACGTGGCACATAGTGGCCCCACATTCTATAAAATATCGCTATGTGCCGCAAAGTGCAGCAAATTATGGCATACAAGTGAAGCTATAGTTTCATGATCTTTTGACAACACATTCATTTTCTACAGCGTGCCACAGTAATTTTCTTAAAGGGCCAGATCTGGTCTCGTAGGTTAAATAACCCTGATTTTAAGGATATTAAAAACAGGTAAAGAAAAGGAGAATTAATTTCCCACCTTAACTCTCTTCCCTACAGATCAGCCAGAAGCCATCCCTAGAGTATCCTCCTTACCGAGAGGCGTTCTACGAGTCGGGAGAACACACTCTGTCCATGTTCCAACTGCCTTCCCCTGACACCAGGTCTGTGAGCTCACTGGAAGTCAAGCCGCTGAAAGAAGACATTCTCTGTGACCAAGACACGGATGTTTCCATCAAATACACCTTTGCTGGAGAAGCTGAGGGATCTGCTACTCTTTTCTACCTGGTGAGTCGACCTGTTTTCAAGGAGGTCCAGTTACACGATCACTTATCTTTTTAGCGCCATCTAGAGGAATAGGAACTTACATTTGGTAACAGAAGTTTTGGAATAAACTAGTTTTGATTTTCTATACAAATTTTTCATATAGGTGTTGTATTGAGATCCTTACGATGTTTTGAAGTAGACGATGTTCTGAGATCTTTAGGATGTTTAGAGAATCTATATAATGTTTTCAAATAGACAATGTTTTGAGATCCTTACGATGTTTTGAAATAGATGAAGTTTTGAGATCCTTACGATGTTTTGAGATCCTTACGATGTTTTGAGATTCTTACAATGTTTTGATATCCTTACGATGTTTTGAGATCCATACGATGTTTTGAGATCCTTATGATGTTTTGAGATTCTTACGATGTTTTGACATGCTAACGATATTTTGAAATTCTCACGATGTTTTGAGATCCTTACGATGTTTTGAGATTCTTACGATGTTTTGAGATCCTTATGATGTTTTGAGATTCTTACGATGTTTTGACATGCTAACGATATTTTGAGATTCTTACGATGTTTTGAGATCCTTAGGATATTTTGAGATTCTTACGATGTTTTGATATCCTTACGATGTTTTGAGATCCTTACAATGTTTTGAGATTCTAAATGATGTTTTGAGAATCCATACGATGTTTTTTAAATAGACCATGTTTTGAGATTCTATACGACGTTTTCAAATAGACAATGTTTTGAGATTCTAAAAGAAATTACTTCTAGACATTTTGAGAATCTATACATTTTTTAGAAATATATAGTATTCTGAGTTTGAAATTTAATTTAATTTCTTTCTCCTTTTCTTTCAATTGAATGTCTGAATTGTCGTTTTTTTTCGTACCCTTCAGGTTTTATCCAGAGGCGAAATCGTCTCCCAAGAAGTGAAAGAGATCAAGGTTTACAGTGCACCAGGTGAGGAGAGACGGTCGGTAACTCGTTTAAACATGAAGTTACAGCTTCGGGTTTGTTACAGTGACGAAGGGTGAGGTCACGTTCAAGCTGAGAGTGACAGCAGACATGGCCCCCGTGGTCCAGGTCGTGTCTTATGCCATCCTTCCCAGTGAGACCGTGATGGCCGCCAAGGAAGAGTTCTCCACAGAGAAATGCTTCAATAACAAGGTCAGTCAAAAAAAACGTCTGTTTTAATAATGAATAGGTTTTTATGTTTTATTTTGTATTCTTGATATCATACATGCTTTGGCCTCTAATCAAGCCTCTGGATTAAAATTGAATCAAAAGTTGAACTACAAAGATGACAGAGTAGGAAGTTGTTGGTTAGAATCCCAGTCAAGTTAACTGCTGCGAGAAAAAACTCAGAGAAATGTTTAATTTCTTACCATTGGTTAGGCCTATACTGATAAAAAGCAGCCACAACTTTGAACACAAACCAAATATATTTTTTAATTTAAATAAATAAAACCTATGAATTAAATTAAATATGAGACTTGTAAATTAAAGTGGACATGTACATTTATAAAAAAAATTAGATTTAAAATTTAATTTAATTTAATTGAGTTTTCCTGACAGCAGACATGTCGAAGATGTTCTTCTCTTCTATAATCATCGAAAATACCATTTGTTCTTAAGCATTTGTTATCAAATAATTACAGAAGATAATAACTAATAATCACTTTTCTTAGTAATTAAACTAACTAACTAAGAGTCCATTTGCTGGCTGTACTCAGGTCCCATGATATTTTTTTTTTTACAGTTTTTACAGATTCTCACTGACCTTTTGTTTTTTATCGGCTTATTTTCTAGGTGTCGCTCGACTTTTCCATGGACTCTGCGGTACCAGGAGAGGCCGGCAACATCCAGTTGAAGGCTCAACCCAACTCCCTCTGTGGCGTGAGCGCCGTGGACCAGAGCGTCCTCATCAAGAGACCCGGGAAGACTCTGAATGCAGAAAAGGTGACGTTCATAATATCATAGCTTGTGATTTGTCCATGACGCGGTACAAAAACCCTCAAATACTGCCCGCCCAGTCATTTTAAGTAGCCCCGAAATCATCTAAAAATCAAAGTAGACCCAATGTTCATGTTGACATGGTGACTTATAAAGATGTCAGTGTTTAAGATAAGATAAGGAGATATGGATCCTAACTATTATAAAGGCATTTCCCACAATCTATGAAGCTTTAAGTTAAACATCCATTTCAATTGACTTTTATCAAAGATCTTCAACCTGCTGCCAGTGACCAGAGCCAGCTACATCCCTTATGATGTCCAAGATTCATTTCCTTGCCTACAAGTCAGACCCAAACGATACATCATGCCGTACCCCAGCCCGGACCAAGACGATGCTTACACCGTATTCCAGGTACTTTTTATTACGCATCATTTTTACTTGTGTTTTTCCTCTGTATTTTTGCATGATCTTTTTCTCACGTGGTTTTCAGAATGTCGGTCTGAAGCTGGTAACAAATTTGTTCATCAAGTTACCATCCTGTCTGATGTTCAAAGGCAGAGAGTACCACCAAGGCCACGGTAAAACACTCAAAGGTTTTTTTCGTTTTTTAACTTTTATTTTTCTAATGGGCTACAATTACCGGTGCAGGAATCCACATGAGGTATAATGCTGCTCCAGAAGTGGCGAGACTGCAGGCTATGGACATGGACATGGTCGGCTCTGCTGGTCCAGTAGGGGCCATGGGTAGTGCTCCTCCTCCCATTGAGACCGTCCGCACCTTCTTCCCCGAGACTTGGATCTGGGACCTGGTGGAAGTCGGGTGAGACTTATAAAAAAAAAAAATCAAATACTTTTTGGCTTCCATCTGTGTTTTAAGTGGCAGCCGACGAGTCAATATTTAATACTTTGATTAAGGTTTGACTTGTTATGGGATGTCGAAGGTGGGTGTTGTTAGAATCGTCCGTGAACCCCGTATCTCACTGCGTAACTAAGGTTGGGTGACGGTGGCGACAGTGTAAAGTGGAAGCAGATGAGTGCATTTTGGTCATGATCTAGAGATCCATCTGGTCATAGGAAGCTTTTGAAGGATTAGTTAGTCACTAGAATGGCTTCTAACTGCTGTTACCAGCTCAGTTTGTAAATGGCCAGAACGTTTGACTGACTTTGTAAAGTAAAGAAAGCTTGTTTTTCGTTTATTTCTTCATGTTGTTTCACCACAAATAAAAATCTTGAGGTGAACAAATCTGGTATAAAAACTGAACCAGTTTTTCAGCTGATTATACAGACACTTACAGAATTTGTTGTTTTTATTTTGTGTTCCTGTCTTTGAATCCAGTGTTCCAAATTCTTGCTAGCTTAACGGCTAGTTAGCTTACTGGGTAGCATGAAGTCTGAAGTTTAAATCTTGCTGAAGTAAAAATGCAAAATAAACAAATGACTAATACAGTGTATAAGTGAAGTAAAACCAACATCACTATCATCATTTAAATTCAATATACATTTAAGCAATTACGTAAGAAACTTAAATGTTTAAACATTCTGTCTCGCCCCATAGAAGACCTGAAAAAAAAAATTAAATTAACGACGAAGGTTGTAATATAAGAAAATGGAAAAAATCTATATAAAATATTATGTGATTATTATTTCCTTAAATCGTCAAATCATTAAATGGATGGAGTCCATGAACCAACGGTAGCAATTTAATGGCCACAGATGATGTTAGCCGCTAACTAATCCAACATTTAAACCTATCTATCCGTCATTCATGATAGTCTTAATTTAAACAGTCAACCTGGGAACTCCGTTGATGCCTTTCACCACACTGCTCTATTTAGGGAAGGCTTGTTGATCGCTAAAACATTGTATTTAAAATTCGAGATCGACAGCTGTGATTGGTTGGCTGGGTGGCAAAGCATTACGAGAGCTGCTATTTAGGGTTGTTGGGAGTGAGGGCAACTCCTATGCAATGTTGACTTTGCAAGGACAATAAAAAGTTGTAGTACTTTGCGTGCCATCTAAGGGGTAATCTCATTTTTTTTTTTTTTTTAACAGATCTTCCGGAACCACAGATTTCCCAATTGAAGCCCCAGACACCATCACCACGTGGGAGACGGAGGCTTTCTGCATGTCCCCCGATGGCTTCGGTTTGGCCCCTCGTAAAAACTTGACCGTGTTCCAGCCTTTCTTTGTGGAGCTCACGCTGCCATACTCCATCATCCGCGGAGAGAACTTCGAGCTCAAGGCCACCATCTTCAACTTCCTGGACAGTTGCATCATGGTAAATATTTTATTGTGACATTCTTTTTCTTTTACAAATATTTCATTTCATTTTATGAAATGATTAAAATTGTGTTTAACACATCATTAGCAAAAATTGCACCACTTTATGTTTATGAGTAAAAAATGGGCTATAAAAAAATATATATATATATTAATCCATCCATTAATTAAATGTGATAAAACAAAGAAGTGTAATCCACTTTAATTTCAACACCATTGCATACACACATCTTTGTATAAAGACTTTTTTATACTTTTATACTATACTATTATATATATACATACTTAATGTTCAGGATCAAACTCAAATAAAATATTTATTTAGGCAGATTTGCTTTAGAAGTTTGTACAGTACTTATTAAAATATATGTGTTTCTCTTTTTGCAGCACTTACATATATTTTAGTATGTTCAAGTAGAAGAAAAAACAATATATTTTTTACCCCCTTATTCTTATTTATTAAACTTAATTTAGTTTTTTGTTTTTAAATGTCACCTAAATTGCTGGTTTATACTTCAAGAAATCTGCTGATGGTGTAAAGAAACATTTTCTTGTCAATTTTCTTATAACAATAATGATGTTTTAATACAAGAAACTGGAACAAACATGTTTTTTCTAGACTATTTGCAGTTTTAATTGTTTACAAGCAATTTAGGTCTTATTTTTGTCTTTTAATATTTTGAAATAAGACATTTAGTTTGAGTTGTGACTTAAAAAAGTCCCCAACCCGACTTGTACCGGTCTGTGAGAAATCAGCTACTGGGCCACTCGGAAAAAAACAAAAAAACAATTTATTATTACTGCATAAAACAAAAATACACAGATTTTCACTGAAATAATATTAACGTCTGACTCTTGACTAGTGAGAATGAGTAAAACACAACCCCTCGTAACTTTGTCATTCCATAAAAATAACGCTTAAACACACAAATTGACACAAAGTCTCTGAAAGCTAGGAGACACACACATACAGAACACCATCATCGGCATACAATCAAACAATCATAGATGCAGATACACAAACGTCTTGTTGTCAGTCCAGATCTGCTAATTCAGTGTTATGGTGAGAACGTTTTTTTCAATGCACTTAAGTATAGTTTTTTTGCAGGTTGTGCTATTGTATTTTTACTTTTTTCTATCCAAACTCCGGTCCGTGAATATATTCCTGACATTTAACGTTGTGCAAAAAAAGTTTGGCATCCTTGCGTTAGATCATCACAGGTGCTTCTATATACAGCTTATGTTGGATTGCTTCTTTAGCTTGTGCCTGACCCTACATTGATCAACAGGTCAGTGCGGTCCCTGCACCTTCCTTGGATTATACCCTTACCCCGACCCCCGGTATGGAGTACACTTCCTGTCTCTGTGGCAACGAGCGCAAGACTCTCATTTGGGCTTTCGAGGCCATTAGCTTGGGTGAGTTCAAAGGACTCACATAGACCTCACGATGGTTTTCTCCCAGTCCAGCAGGGTTTTTAAACTCTCGGTTGTGTTTCCCGTAGGAACTGTGGATATCAACGTGACCGCCGAAGCCGTGACTTCACACACGTCTTGTAACAATGAGATCGTCAATGTCCCTGAGAAGGGCCGAATCGATTTTGTGTCACGATCCCTCATCGTTAAGGTTCGAATTATTATTATTATTTTTTTATTATTATCACAGATGAAAGAAATATTTGACTCTCACTGCTTCTTCAGCCCGAGGGAGTCGAGGAGACGCAGAACTTCAACTTCCTGCTCTGCCCCAACGGTCAGTAAAATGACGAAAGTTGAATAATGTTTTGAAAGGAATGAACTTGTCAGTGTCAGGTTGTCAAAACGTTTTTTTTTGTCAAGGAAATATCAAAAACAAAATGACATGATTCTGAATATATATACTGTATATATCATGTCATTGTGTGTTTGATATTGTATTTAGTAGATTCATTTGGATATTGTGACCTATACATATACAACGGTTCAACATAAGATAAACAAAGATTATTGATGTCATCAATAATACAGACAATAATACAGAGAGTGTCCATTAGACTAAAACGTATGTGGAAGTAAATAAATGTATAGAAATAAATGGTTAAAAAAGATGATGGTTTGAGCCTCCAAAATGAAAAGGAAAAGTTTGATTAATATACATTTTGTTCACTCAGTAATGTTGGCCCCTTATGTGATGATGATATATATATGATATATATCTTATATCTTAATACAAGAGAAATTATATCATTTATTTTGTCTTTTTATGTTTGGCCTATTCATCACAGAAACGGACCAGGTATTGAGGATTATCGATGTCTACAGTTCTACAAAGAATTCCCAAAAGAGTAAAACTTTAAGGGAGTCAAAAATTTGGAAAAGAGGGTGAAAAACAAGATGATAATTAAGATAGTTTGGTCCTCCAAAATAAAAATAAAAGTTTTATTAAAATACAATTTTGTTCAGCCTGTGACTCAAATTATTAAAAATATTTGTGGTCTTCTTTTTTAAGAGTTCAACACCCCTGGTATATATATAAATATTTGGTGATAAGAATAGAATAACGATCTTAAACAGTGTAGATTGTTTCATGGAAGGATATTATGACTATTAACATATGAATCATGGGTTTCAGATGGTGAACAGACGGCAGAAACCGAAGTGAAACTACCTGACAACGTGATCCAGGGATCGGCCCACGGCAAGGTTTCCGTCCTGGGTAAAACTTCCTTTCACTCACACAATCTTCAAATTATTAACGAATTGTCGAAAACGAGACGTTTCCGTTCACTCCGTCCCTTCTGCGCAGGTGACATCCTGGGAAGAGCGATGCAAAACCTGGACGGTTTGTTGCAGATGCCGTACGGATGCGGGGAGCAGAACATGGCTCTTCTGGCACCAAACATCTACATCCTGCAGTACCTGATGGACACTCAGCAGCTGAAGCCAGACATCCAGGAGAAGGCCACCAAATTCCTGAAAAGTGGTAAGAAAATGTTAAATATCTCACGAAAGTCTTTATATTCATGGGTAGGGTTGTGGTTTGGGGTTGGGGTTGGGGTTAGGGTTAGGGTTAGGGTTAGGGTTAGGGTTAGGGTTAGGGTTAGGGCTAGGGTTAGGGTTAGGGTTAGGGTTAGGGTTAGAGATAGAGATGTACGAACTAACTAAAGAGTACAAGAGCTATGCTGTGCCTCAAATGGCACACTTCCATAACTGCACTCCTTTACAGTACAAGAAAGTGCATATAGTTTCCCAGTGCGCAAATTTCAACAGGGTAGTACTGTCTCAAATCAAATACTGCTGCTACGCACTTACCGGAAATGACTCGACAGCTTCTTCTTCTACTACTTTTTATCGCTATCTCCAACACTCAACAGCGATTTTCGCCAATCGAAAACAAGTTATTAAGTTTGTTTCATTGTGTTATTACTGTTTTTGTGAAAATGCGTCATCAGTGACGTAGCTTCCGCTAAGCCTCGTCTACGTCATGTTAAGGGTGGAAAGTGTCCATCGAACCACACTCAATTTTCTGGCCGTTTCAGTGCGCCAATTGATTTATGCACACTGCTTTGTGTGAATACACTTGTGCACTCAAAATATTAAGTGTAAGTGCAGAACACCACCAGATAATAGATTCTTTAAATCAAACTTCAGTAAAGTGCACTAACAATCACAACTATTGTAGGGTTTTAACCAAAAACATCTTTTTAAGTTTGAATCTCTGTTGGACACTTGGAAAGTCTTCTGGCGGCTTGTCTATAGAGGGCGCTATGGCGCCGAACTGGTTTTGTTTGTCTATTACTCTTTTTTAGATGGAAAATAATAAGTGTCTTCGCTGATTATAATCTCAAGTCTCTGGAAATAGCAACCCCGATCGATGCTAGTAGTTGTATCACTTGGTAACACCATTATTACTCCTCAAGGATGCAGGTTTACGCTTGTTCTATCCCTTTTTTATGTGTTTGTGACAAGTAGGTAGAATGTATCTTTGGTGTCCTGGTACAGAGGAAAGAGTTTTAATAGTTTACCTTAGTTTTTTAATTATTTGGTTTATACTGTATGCTTTATATCGTATTTATGAATAAATACTATAGTATATCTAAACAAGGGGCATAAAAACATCCATTTTTTTTTGTAATAAGCTGTCAAAGTGTTGATTTGTCTAAGGTTAGGGCACAAGGTTTTGCTGTTTCTTTTATTGCTACAGGCAGATAAATGTACTGGCACGAAGAGTGCCGCCTAGAATATTTTTCACCAGCCGCCGCTGCTCTAACAAACTAAAAAGCGCTCAGCGAAATATGCAAATGTATACATTTTGCTAAGAAAAATGTTGTTTTTTATTTTGTCGGCAGGTTACCAGAGACAGCTGAACTACATGCACAATGATGGGGCTTTCAGCACCTTTGGAACTGGAGCAGGAAACACTTGGTGAGGAACTAGACTGGACTTTTTTTTTGCCCCGTGGACCTTGGCATCGTATTCACAGACCAAACTTTAGATGAAATGAATAAAACAGTGTTTCTGTTTTACTTATTTTAACTAGTTAAGAGATTTATTTTTTGAGTAAAATAGACTGAAACGAGCGTCTTGACGCGTCGAGAGTCACAGACTAATGTTTTTTTTGTGTTATTTTGTTATTAATTATAATTATTCTTATGTTGTTCCATTGTGATTATGTTAATAGCTACTTTGCACTATATATATATTTATATAATAATGTATTTATATCATGTCAATCATATCTTATCTTATTTTAGTATTGCAAAAAATTACCAGTTATTTCTGAGGCAGTTAAAGATAACTAAAAAAAAACGTTTTACAGTTTCATAGTCATAATACATTTTTGTAATAACAGTCTTACTAATCTTTTGACCAGGTTGACGGCTTTCGTCGTTCGATCTTTTGCCAAAGCCAAGTCCTTCGTCTACATCGACCCTGCTAAGATGGAGAATTCCAAGAATTATCTGAAGAGAATGCAGAAGCCGAATGGATGCTTCATACAATCAGGAAAACTCTTCAACAACCGAATGAAGGTTCAACAGCTGATTTGTACTTTTCAAAGTCTAGTCGGGTCATAACTTCTTGTCTTCTCACAGGGAGGCGTGTCTGATGAAGTGACTCTCACGGCTTATATTACTGCTGCTTTCTTGGAAATGAACGCAACAGAGGACGTAGGTTGCCGGCAACAACCAACAGCGTTCGAAGTAGAATATTAATATCTTCTAATGTGCCAAAGATGGAGACGGTGCAGAACAGTCTGCGATGTCTGAAGAAGTCCGCCGATGACATGAGTAACACCTACACCACGGCTCTGATGGCTTACGTCTTCACCTTGGCTGGAGACATGAAGACCCGTGATACGTTGCTCACACACCTGGACAAGGCTGCAGTCAGGGCCGGTGAGTGTTTGTCTGGAGGTCACTATCCTTGTCGTGGATATTTTTGACTTCTAATTTCTGGAAAACATTCTGCCCGGTTGTATGAATGAATCCTGTGTTCCAGGTGGTTTCGTCAACTGGGAACAGACCAACGATAAATCTGCTTCTCTGTCTGTGGAAATAAGCTCCTACGTACTGCTGGCCAAACTGAGCTCCACCCCTTCTGCTGAAGAACTGGGCTACTGCACCGGCATCGTCAGATGGCTGACAGGACAGCAGAACTACTATGGAGGTTTCTCCTCTACACAGGTACAAAGCACCACATTTATCCTTGTTCAAGAGTCAAACGAGGTGTTTCATCTTAGCAACACTGAACTCAAGTATTAATAAATATCAATATCATAACCTTATTTTTGAGCAAAGATCAGATACAATCTTAGCTAGCAACTTTTAAACCTCAGTCACAAAAAATTGATTTTTCTTCTCATGCATCCTTTTGGACTAAATTCGTATTGGAGTCATAGTAAATATCAGTCACTGATGATGTTTCAAGACCAGAAGAGGGCACTCTACTGGTCTTGAAACTGATAGATGGATGTAGGGAAGGATGGGGGGATTGAGGTACAGAGAAATGGATGGATGGATGGATGGAGAGACAGAGGAATGGATGGATGGATGGATGGATGGATGGATGGATGGATGGATGGATGGATGGATGGATGGATGGATGGATGGATGGATGGATGGATGGATGGATGGATGGATGGATGGATGGATGGATGGATGGATGGATGGATGGATGGATGGATGGATGGATGGATGGATGGATGGATGGATGGATGGATGGATGGATGGATGGATGGATGGATGGATGGATGGATGGACTGAGGGAGGGAGGTAGGGATGGATGGATAGATGTAGTAGTGGATGAATTGATGGAGGGAGACAGGGATGGATGGATGGAGAGGTGGATGAATGGATGGATGGATGGATGTAATGGTGGATGGATGAATGGAGGGAGGGAGGGAGGGAATGATAGATAGATGGCTGTATGTAGGGGTGGATAGATGGATGGATGGATGGATGGATGGATGGATGGATGGATGGATGGATGGATGGATGGATGGATGGATGGATGGATGGATGGATGGATGGATGGATGGATGGATGGATGGATGGATGGATGGATGGATGGATGGATGGATGGATGGATGGATGGATGGATGGATGGATGGATGGATGGATGGATGGATGGATGGATGGATGGATGGATGGATGGAGGGAGGGACGAGGGAGGGAGGGAGGCAGGGAGGGAGGGAGGATGGAATGGACTGCGTAAGTGGTGAATAGAGGTTTAGATGGATGGATGAAGGATGGATCGATGGAGAGAATGAAATTATGAATAGATGGTTGAATCGATGGAGGGATGGATAGATGTAGGGTAGTAGGAAGGGATGGATTGAGTGATTGGTACTGTATATAAAAGGTTAGATGGATGGATGGATTGAGGGAGGGATGGATGGAGGGATGCATAGATGGATAGAGACATTAATAGTTGGATCAATTGATACAATGTTTCTTTTTATTTTCCCAGAGCACAAGAGGGTGATAGTGATAATGAATTCCTAATACAAGATATCTATTCTGTCTACTTCAGGACACAGTGGTGGCCCTGCAGGGTCTTTCTCTTTACTCAACGTTGGTCTTCAGTCCTGCTGGCTCCAGCTCTGTCACTATCAAGACTCCAGAAAAAGACTTTGCCTTCAACGTAAACCAGGACAACAAGCTCCTGTACCAGGAATCGCTACTGAATGATGTGACGGGAAAGTACACCGTCGCGGCTAAAGGAAACGCCTGTGTATCTGCGCAGGTCTGATCCCATCTTGAAATCGATGTCTATCAAAAAAGACTCTGGGTTTTACCTCTGTTTTCCGTGTCCCAGATTGCCATCAGTTACAATGTCCCGACTCCAGTCCTCCCTTCAACCGTGAAGGTTTCAGTTGATGCCGAGCCTATAGGCAACGCTATGAGACCAAAAATCAAACTGACTCTGACTTCTTCGTAAGTGGCCACACTGAGTCTATGCTTAGCTGCTCAGCACCTTCTAACCATCTGTTCTTTTTGTAGGTATAACGGAGAGAATAATTCCACAAACATGGTGATCCTGGACATTAAAGTGCTTTCTGGATTCACTCCTGATCCTGCATCTCTGTCAAACGTAAGCAATCTGATTTTTTTCAGAAGTGGCAAACTAACTTATGTGTTTGGCTTAATATGTTCTCAGCTGAAGATGGCCCTCCTGGTGGACCGTGTGGAACAAGAGAAAGACCACGTCCTGGTCTACTTGACGGAGGTAGGTACCCTTTGGATACAGAGCTCACTCCGTTACTGACTCTCCACTCTGTCATATTCCGTACATCAGCTGCCCAATGGCATTCCCATCCACCATACCCTGAGTATCATCGAGGAACTGCCAGTCAAGAACAGGAAGCCGGCAGTTGTGAAGATCTACGACTACTACCAGCCAAGTAAGACACTTGAATATGTCTGTGTAGGTTCTCATCCATCCAGGTCACAGTTATCCAAGGGATTAAGAAAGCAAGGCAACTGGACTGGGTAGAGTTTTGGGAAAACGTTTCACCTCCAAGAGACTTGTCCATGAAGGGTTCTCATCCAACCAGGTCTTGGTGGTTCAAAGGCGAGTCAACTGGACTGTGTAGAGTTCTAGGTAGAAGTTTCGATACCTAGGGAATCCAAGGTATCGAAAAAGCCTAGATTCCGAGGGAATCCAAGGATTCTTAGAACTCTACACAGTCCAGTTGACTCGCCTTTGAACCATTTGGATATCCAATAGGCTTCTTCAGTTGCACTCTACTAGGTCCAGTTCCCTCTCTTTGGAACTCCTTGCATAAGACACTTAAAGTCATCTGGAGACACAGAGACACGTTGGTGGGCACCCGCATGGACAAACACTGTTGAAGATACATCTGTGGAGACACTTGTGTGGGACACTTTAAGTAAATACAGAAACACACAATTAGTGACTTGGCAGAGCTAAAGCTCAATAAGGTGGACGAAGGAGACACTTAAGGCGTCCTTTGTGAGCAGAACAAACAAATAATACCTTGGAAATATCTTTCAATTAAATACATTCTGTCAAGTAAACAAGGACCCCACGAAACACATTTATTCCACATGCGAGACGTATGTGACTGACATGACGATGGACTTAAGAGGGATATCGGATCAAAATCCTGCCAATGTTCACTGACAAGAATCACATTTTGGACCATTTCACCAATAGTCCCTGTTAAAAAGTGTTGGATGGATGTAGGGGTGGAACAGGGGTGGATGTAGGGGTGGATGAAGGGATGGATGTAGGGATGGATGTACCGGTGGATGTAGGGGTGGATGTAGGGATGGATGTAGGGGTGGATGTAGGGATGGATGTAGGGGTGGATGAAGGGATGGATAAAGGGGTAGATGTAGGGTTGGATGAAGGGATGGATGTAGGGGTGGATGTAGGGGTGGATGTAGGGATGGATGTAGGGGTGGATGAAGGATGGATAAAGGGGTAGATGTAGGGTTGGATGAAGGGGTGGATGTAGGGATGGATAAAGGGATCGATGTAGGGGTGGATGTAGGGATGGATGTAAGGGTGGATGTAGGGGTGGATGAAGGGATGGATAAAGGGGTGGATGAAGGGATGGATAAAGGGGTAGATGTAGGGTTGGATGAAGGGGTGGATGTAGGGGTGGATGTAGGGATGGATAAAGGGATCGATGTAGGGGTGGATGTAGGGATGGATGTAAGGGTGGATGTAGGGCTGGATGAAGGGATGGATAAAGGGGTGGATGTAGTGGTGGATAAAGTGATGGATAAAGGGGTGGATGTAGGGGAGATGAAGGGATGGATAAAGGGATGGATGTAGGGGTGGATGTAGGGGTGGATGTAGGGGTGGATGAAGGGGTGGATGTACCGGATGGAAAGTTTAGACAGTTTGGTAAATATTACTGTATATTGGTAAACAATTAGTTGTTGACATTTTTTGTAAACCCTTGATAGGAGTTAGTTAAACACTCTGCCAGAGCATGAGAATAGTATTGCAAAAAGTACTAATTGATTTACTTTCTTTTAGGTGACGAGTTCCAGACCGAGTACTCTTTCCAATCTAGTAAGTAAATGTCTGTACACAATTTTATTCATTTGTAAATTCTCTATTACTTAAATTATACTTCTCTCCTTTTAACTGAGTTTGACTTTATGAACTTTATAAACTAATCTTTGGGTTTTTCCGTGCAGATTAAAAACATCAAGTTCCCCCCAGCGGCTGTTGACCTGCAGGCGCCAGCAAACCTTTACTTAGTCAACAGTTTGTCTATTCTTTGTACAACTCCAATGCTTCTTTACATTCTAAATTCTGTGTGGGACTCAAATAAAGTCACGAGAAAACAGTGTTTCAAGTGTATTTTTCATCACCGATAATAATGAATACTCTGCCAGAGCGGAGTATTAAGAAAAACAAGTATTTTCCCTTCATCAATACATCAAAAGTATCTGACGGAGAAGTTAATAAGCAATGTGGCGAAGAAAGTATTTTGCCAGGCTGGTTTAGTTGAGTTCAAAATAAATACTTTTGAAACTCCCTCCTCTTGCCCTGGGTAGCTGGGATTCCTCCCACCCCAACGACTACAACAAGGAAATACGTGACAGAAAATAAATTAAGAAATGTCTTATTGTTAAGTTATTTGCACCATTTACGTTGTTGACCACTGTTTTAACAAAATCAACTTAAAGAAACACACACTCACGATATAAAGAAAACATGGAGCTTCAATTCAATAGTTCTTCTCTTGCAGGCTTAGAAAAGGATAAGAACATTTTTAATGATGAAGAATTGAGCATCTGTGGTAGTGAGTGCTGAAATAAAAGGTTGCCATGGAGATTTTAACAACTGCATGAGTCATGGAGCAGACAGTCTACAGACCTCTGACTTATTACAACATTATTTCACAAGATGGCTACAGCTTTAAGGCAACACGGTTATTTACGATCACTCAGTCGACCTCACTGCTGTAGATTCTCCCGATACAAAGAACAATATAGTTTGTTAGGGAAAGATTTGAATCATGAAAAATAAATAGTTGGTTCAAATAGTTGTTCAAGATCAGAGCATGGGCAGAAGCCTTGACCTCTTGACCTCCGTCTAGAGCAGTAGTGTGCAATATAATTTGCTTTAAAATAAAGTATTTCAAAGTATAAATTAAACTATTAAAATCAAGATAATTAATTAACGAAGTTTTTTTATTTTACTGTATATTCAAAATGAGTTATTTACCTGATTTAAATGTCATTTTCGAAATGTAATAAATATAATTTTTTTAATCTTCATGAGGAGCAAAAATGATTTGCAAAAATGTCAAATGTGAAAGATTAAAGTACCAAATTAAAAACTCTTTAGTCAAACAGGAGAAGTATTTAATTTAGACTAACTAATCCAAATTCAATGGAAAAATACATAGGCCCTTTTACACTTTTATTAAGCTAAAATATAGTAGTTGTTCGACGTATAATGCTGACTGGGAAAGGTTTATATTGACAAATATAAATTAAAAAATAATAATAATAATAATCTGATTTAATTGAAATGTCAGACAACACTGCCCTCCCGTGGAAATATTCAGGACTGACAAATGACATTTAGTGTTTTCAAAGGTTTAATACGTTTAAAATGATCATTCAAAGATTCTTAGAAACAAAAGTACATGTTTTTCTATTTAAAGGATTTGAACCCAATACTACATCAAAGGAGTTTTCGCCAGCGTTCCCTATTTTTGGAATCCAATCAAAGACCTCATTTTAATCAACAAAAAATAAAAGCATATACAATAAATCGTCGCTAAAAAAACAATTTATAAACATCCTTGAGAAAATTATTCGAAAGACACATTTTTAAGCTTCTGCTCGCGTGACGTCACATCCGTGATGCTGGGCAAGAGCAATGACAGCTGGTTTGTTTTTATCAACAGAAAATCCAAAGTAAATATCCGAAGGTATGTAAGAGATCGATTCTTATCTCAGGTGGAAATTTGATATGAATCATCTTTGGTTTCATGTCTGCTCGAGTCCTTTTTCTTGTCAACAACATTCAAACCTCTTTGGTTATATTATGATCATCTTTACATTCCATTGACTTTTGTGTCGAGATTTGACGTTTGGCAGCTATTTTTGGAAAATCCGCTGCGACATATTCCTTCTATCGGCGTCAATTTAATAGATGTCATATATTTATCTTGTGTATATTTTCCCCATTTGTTCGAGTCTAGCTTGACGTTGTCGCCATTGTTTCTGACGGACCAGTAGCTTGTCCGCGTCCTTTAGCTCCAGATCTGATTTCAAAAAATTACTATTCATCATTTTTTTACTGTTTAAATGATAGAGAACTCTTAGCCGATGTTAAGATATCACCAGATCAAATCGATCACCATCAATGATGTCACCAATATCTACGATAGTATTCATTTTTAAATTAAAAATGCTTAAATTGTGTCGTTTTCTAAAGGTAATTTGGTGTCGTCGTTTTAAGGACTTTCATGTTTCAATATTATTGGTTTAGGACTTGTTGTTTTTTTTCTTTTCTTTTTTTTTTATTCATCTTTCTTAAAGCAAAAGTTTAGTTGTGGGTTTAAAAAATATATATATTTTATCTCTAAAAAAGAAAAGAAAATGTTATGTTTAGGACATCATGGTTCAAGAACTCTTTCTACATGTCTCCTCTCCGGATCATGCATATTATTTAATTACATTTTCCTTCATTTTTTATTATTATTTATATGCTATGTTATGGCAATGTCTCTTATTTTATTTTAAGTTATTTTGTCATCTTTTTATTTCTTATTTTTTAATCCATGCAGGGTTTTCATTACGTGATGAAAGCTTCTTAAGATTTTAATGGGTTATTCAGACTTATATTTGACAAAGACATGTCTCTAGTGCAGAACACTGACAAGAAACTGTTTTCTTTAACTGAGAGAAATCTCAATTGTGACTATTTTGGTGTCAAGAAGGATCTGTCTCGCCTGCATATAATACAAAACTTTGCAGCGAGAATTCTGACCCGCTATAGTAGAAGAACTCACATTTCCCCCGATCCTTAAAACTCTTCACTGGCTGCCAGTTTCTTTCAGGATCAACTTTAAAATTCTGGTTATTACTTTCAGATCTATTCATGGTCAGGCTCCTCCTTACATCAGTGATCTGATCCGGACTTACACCCCAGCTCGGGCTCTGAGGTCTGTGGATCAGAATCTACTGATGGTTCCTGAACACGGTTCAGGACCAGAGAACAGAAATCCTTCCAGACTGTTGCTCCTAATATTTGGAAAGATCTCTGTGTTTGATGATCTACTGACTCCTTCAAGAAACATCTTAAGACCTTTTTATTTGTGCTTTTCCCTGATTTTCTGAGACTCCTGTGTTTGTCTTATGTGTCTTGATCTTTTAAAGTATATATTTTAACTGTGTATTGTTTTTGATTGTTAAATCTATTTGTTACCCTGGTCTAGAAAGATCTTTACAAATAACCTTTACTTACTTACCTACTAATGAATAAACCCATATGATGGTCCTCTAGACTACCCTGTCCTCATGTCTCTACACGTTAAATATACTGTATTGATCTCATAAAACCAGGCATGAAAAGAGAAGGTGAACTTTGACCTTGTCAATGCTCCTGTGTCACATGCTCCACTGTTCTTACTGCCGACTCGGTGTAAATCCTGACAGCTGACCAGAGAAAGAGCAGCCTTTCTAGGACACGGAAGAACTGGATAAATAAATTAAAAGTGTCTCTGGTTCATAATTCAAAAGGCTTCTCCCAATTTCAGACAGCCAGAGAGGAAGACATAGAGGCAGAAGACGGTTGTCAAGTCTGAGTCTCTGCAGGTAAGAACTTCCTTTTTTCTATTTTCCATAGTCAACACAAAGGTTATTTGTGAAGGTTTGTGAGCATCGATGATAGACTGATGGATAAATACTCATGTTTTTTTTTGTGCTCCAGCCCAGGCTGTTGAGCCATGGAACCACCAGTGGAAAGTGAGGGTCGCACCTTCGTACAGGTGATCAGTGAGAAGTACAGCCCGGAGAACTTTCCGTACCGCCGAGGGCCGGGAATGGGCTTGGTGGTGGTTCCTACTGCGAGTCCACAAGGATCCCCGATGAAGGGTGAGACGGCGAAGTACTTTGAAAAGTCGAGGTGATGGGAAGTATTACAGGATTTTGCAGGTTGTGGATACAGGGAGTCGTGTCGTGACTAGAAACAACACATGAAAATAACGGTTAAAAGACAAATTAATAGCAAAAAAAGCAACTTCAAAATGTTAATTTTGATATCGGGATACAGGACATGAAGTAGATTAGTTGAGTATATTCGATAAACTATATTTATTCTAAACAATCTTGAGCTATAGTTGAGATCGACGTATTCAGTACGAATCTGACATTAAAATTATTCTTGTTTTGTGCCTGTATTTCTAAAGATAGAACATTGTAATATTTCACAGGCTGTATTTTCAGTGGTTTGTGTTAGCCTAGGAAATTTGCAAAAACAAATCAAAACAACACATTAAAATAACTTAAAAATAAATAAAAATGACCGTAATTATAATTTAATAAAATAATATACAATAAAAAACTGACATGAAAATGTGTTGTTTTTTAGGATATTCCACTGAAAGCAACATACCATCTCCACACGAGTGGATCATTAAATATATTTATTCAAAACTTTTTTGAGCTTAATTTTACAATTTTACAGATTCTTTTGTTAATCAGTTGATTAAAAATCCGTAATCTAAATTATTCCTGTATATCTCATGGGTAATTATATACCACTAAGCACTTTCTTTCTTATTTTTTTTTTTACAGTTTATGGATATTATCAGTCACTCACTAATACGTAGTTTAATAGTAAAGAGCTTTTTCACCAATTTTTAAACAATTCTTTTAATGAGTTTTGTCGACCAAATCTTCACTCGATCCATCTTTTACTAATAACGTTTTTTTTTTTTATTATTACCTATTATATTTCCAAAACTAACATCCTCTTGTGTTACTTGTCACTTTCTTTATCTGAACAAGCTTTGATTTCAATACAGGCTCTGTTAGCATGTGGTGTCACGATGTTAGTGGCTGTTAAAGTCACTTTTTGTTTTGGAAAAGTAGGAAGAATGAAGTCGTTTCACCAGATCCGAGAGTGCTTTTGTATTTAATAATGCTTTCTTTTCTGTCCTTGCCACTCACTCCCTCCGTCCAGTACAATCACCTTTACTTATGAAGAAGATTGTCCATTAGTCATTTTGTGAACGGGGTCAAAATGTCTCCTTCTCCAACTTCCAAAGTGCTTTAGAAGATCAGATTTCCTTCCCAAGATTAAGGTTCTTTTTCCACGAAGCCCATGTGATAACTGTAAAACCAAATCAATGGTGAGGTTGGAAAACAGTAACTTTTTATCTTTGATTAACTCATTTATTGATTGAAATGTGACAAAATAACTTTTAAGGGAATGTTGACGAGGAACAGATTATTTATTTTTGCTTTTGCTCTTTTAGGTAATTAAGTAAGTAATATTTGTACAGCGCTTTTCTAGACCAGGGTCACAAAGCGCTTAAAAAATCGAAACAATACCCAATAAAATATATGCTTAAAAAGCTTAGGAGCAACAGCCTGGAAGGATTTCTCTCCTCTGGTCCTGAAGCGTGTTCAGGAACCATCAGTAGATTCTGATCCCCAGACCTCAGAGCCCGAGCTGGGGTGTAAGGCTGGATCAGATCACTGATGTAAGGTCTGACCACGAATAGATCTGAAAGTAAGAACCATAATTTTAAAGGTTCATCCTTAAAGAAACTGGCAGCCAGTGAAGAGTTTTAAGGATCGGATAAATGTGAGTTCTTCTACTAGAGCGAGTCGGAATTCTCGCCGCAGAGTTCTCGGATTTGGGAAGGATTTGTCAGGTTTTGTAAATAGAGAGATACTTTATTTTACTACTGCCATTTATCTTAGATGCTTAATTAAAATCAACTCTATTTTAAAAAGATTTAAAACTAAAATAACTGAAGGTTGAGAAGATGATATTGGGTGAAAAAAAACATGGGTGGAAATGAGCAGCTTGTTGGATTGAATCTTGTTTTAAAAATATTTCTCTGTATTTGTTTAGAACTTGTTTTGCTTTCAATGGATATCTACGGTTGTCCCTCTTTTATTGCGGGGGGTTATGTTCCGATAACCCTGCATACGCTCTCAAAAACCTACATCTTTTTTAATAACGTACAATTAGGAATAATTTAAGACAGAAAGATGAACAAACACTTATTAAAACTTGCAAACTCAACATAGCATACAACAACCCTCTCAGCGAGTGTGACCGTAACAGCTCCCATAATGCTTTGCCGCCCAGCCAACCAATCATAGTTGAAGATCATTTTCGACATAGCAACATAGATGTAGACTTTAAATACAGCATTGAAGCGACCAATCAGCCGTCACGAAATAGAGCAGTGTTGAAAGGCATCATGGGAGTTTCACTGTTTTCTTGGCACCATGAGTAAGTGCAACAAATACAAGCTTTGATGTTCTTGACTGCAGCTTCATGAATATATTTTAACATGCAGTACTCTGTGCAAAAAGTAAGTCATTGAAGCTGCAGATGAAGAACCAGGATATAGAGATACTCTGATGTGTTTCCTGGATCTGCACCTGTGCTCCTCTCACCTGAGCCTCCCCCCGACCACAGACCGCCTCAACATGCCGAGCGTGCTGGTGCTGAACAGCTGTGGGATCAGCAGGGCCGGCGATCAGAGCGAAATTGCGGCTTTTTGTTCCCACGTGATGGAGCTGGACTTGTCCCACAACCAGCTGAAGGACTGGCATGAGGTGCTGACTCTGGGTTTGTTGGTCCACCAACGCTGACGCATGTGCATGTTGACAACGTTGACCTTCTGGTGCAGAAGTTAACGTCGAACGGATTGTTGTTGTTTTTTTTCAGATCAGTAAAATCATCTCCAACATCCCCAACCTGGACTTCCTCAACCTGAGCTCCAACCCCCTGGCTGGAATCCCCCTGGAGCGAAGGTGTGCCGCGACCTTCTCCAAGGTCAGACGGCTGGTCCTGAACAACACCCAAGTGTCCTGGGACACCGTTCTGCTGCTGACCCGTGAAATACCGGAGTATGAAAGTGAATGTTAGGGTTCAAAGACTGCAGAACTTTCTGAAGCATCTGATCTTCTCACAGGTTGGAGGAGCTTTTCTTGTGCCTGAACGAGTACAGCAGCGTGAGCGCCCCCAGCGTTGCCTGTCCAAACCTCCGCCTGCTTCACATCAACGACAACGGCCTTCATGAGTGGGAGGAGGTCCGGAAGTTTGCCGCCATGTTCCCGGGTCTGGACACCCTGGTGATGGCGAACAACAACCTGGCCTCCATCCAGGACAGCAAAGATATTCTGCAGCGACTCTTTCCCAACTTGCGGAGCATCAATCTCCACAACTCAGGTCAGTGAGATCCGGTTATTTTCCGACAGACCCTGGAGGTTTTCGGGAAAAAAGGCCGTGGAATTCCTGCAAACTCAAAGGAGTATCGGTAATACGGTATCGCATTAATAATTCAAATCAATTTTGTTTGAAGCGTAAATTCATCTCGGAGTTAGTGGAAGACACTTGACAGTTTAAATCTTTTTTTTAAAGAGAAGAGAAAAACAGAGGGAAGAGGGTGAGAAAGAGTGGAAGGAAAAGATTAGTTGGGACTCATGTAGTTTCCAGTGCCATAAGAAGTATTTTCTGTACCTAGTAAGATGAAATAAATATTTTAAAATTGTTGTTTTTTAAAGAGGTCCAAGCCTGCGTTTCTAACTTTTAAACACACTTTTACACTATTGTCATATAAGAAGATAATACATCTTAATAATGAATGACTCAATATGAAGAAATACATTTGAACATGGATACAAATGATATGTACTGTATATCATGTAAAAGTGTAATACTGCACAAAGGAGTAGAAAAAAGTTAAAGGCTATTTAATTTCCCTTCAAAATGTTTGTTTGTGGCAAAATATATATTTCTTAATCTATATAAATACGTTATATCTAAACACCGACATCAATACGTTACAGATATAGATGGATATATCCATCACATACATATTGACATAAACTCATAATGATTTTAAAAATGCAAGTAAGTAAGTAAGTAAGTAAGTAATATTTATTTATATAGCGCTTTTCGAGACCAGGGTCACAAAGCGCTTAAACAATCAAAACAATACTCAAAAAAGTATATACTTTAAAGATCAAGATAATACTGAGAACAACACAGGAGTTCGAGAAATTCAAGGAAAAGCCTGAACAAATAGAAATGTCTTAAGATGTTTCTATTGTAAAATAAATATAATACAACAAAAAATATAGTTTTCTGTCTGTAGTGTATGCCCCAAAATAATAAATGTTTTATTTATTATTGTTTTTCATTATTTTTGTTGTATTATTTGGGTTTAACTTTTTAGTTTCATCATAGTTTTACATTTTTATTATTATCTTTATTCATTGCTGTTTTGAATGTGTCTATTGTTTGTCCTGCTGAAACCACTAAAATGTGTCCAATGTGGGACAAATAAAGGAATATCAATGAATCAAAAACAATCAATAATATATGCACATACTGGGCAAATATAAAATGGTATCAGTTGTTGCTGTGACTTATTTTGAATAGTCAGAAAGTCTCACAAAGTTACTTGTGAGTTTGTTTTTGCCAAAAATGATTATGATGAGATTATATTTCATGAGTCATTTCTATATCGAGGAGAATCACTGGAGGATCTATTTTCATATTTGTATTAGAGGAAATATAAACTGAAAAAATGTTTCAGAAATTTAAAAATAAACATTTCGGTTCTTCTCTTGTGATGTAAGTAACATTAGTCTGTGATTGACATTAGTCCTGACACGTCAAGACCCTTGTTTTAGTCAAGTTTACTCTGAATTTTTTTTAAATGTTTTTATCTGAAGGTCCTTATACCAAAATACCAAAATGTTCAACTTCATACAGATAATCAGGAAAATATTTGAGACTTGGTCGCATTTTCGATGGATTAAGAAAAAAGAAAGAAAAATTGAATAGAAATATTTTTATTAACATGAAAAATAGAAAAATTGTTGGAACATGTGACAATTAACAGAAAAAACGAATAGAAAAATGTAGATAAAAAAAAGCTTTGTAGAAATGATGTGATGGTGCTATCAATACTATGATACTCTTGACAAGCCCAGTCCATGGTGCAGAAAAAGGTTGAGGACCTTTAAGGAAGCTTGTTTTGTGCTCGTCACAATTAGGGTCACAGTCTCTTTTGAGTAGGTTTGAATCCCAGTTGTGACTTACAGATTCATTTTTTGAATTTCATTGAATTTGATTTTGTTTGTGTTGGAAATACACATTTAAATGCATGTGTGACACAAAAGTACGCAATCTGGCTTAGACAATATATAGTATTTAAAACTTTAAACTACTATGTGAATCGCTAAATTAAAAAAATAAATGCTCAACCCTTGTGTTCTCTGAGAGTCAAGGTGAGCCGAAGAACCAAAAACAAATATGTTTGTGGTATCCCTTTAGTTGTCTCTGGGTCAAGGGAACCCAAAGGCCTGAAAACAAATGTGATTCTCGTGTCCTTTGTGTTGTCTCTTGGTCAAGGTGAGCTGAAGAACCAAAAACAAATGTGTTTGTGGTATCCCTTGTGTTGTCTCTGGGTCAAGGTGACCCAAAGGCCTGAAAACAAATGTGTTTGTGGTATCCCTTGTGTTGTCTCTGGGTCAAGAGGACCCAAAAGCCTGAAAACAAATGTGTTTGAGGTATCCCTTGTGTTGTCACTGCATATGTAGTTATGGAAGTCAGTGAGTTTGGGTCGCCTTGACCCTGAGATGACACAGGGGTAAAAAAAAAACAACCTTACTGTGAGACAATGGAAAAACCTTTTTCAATAATTTAAAATCACGACATCAAGTTGTGGCTCTCATACATCATCAAATTAAAACACATTTTGTTTATCTCACGCTTCAGGTCTCAGTAAATGGGAAGACATCGAGAAGCTGAACTTCTTCCCGAAGCTGGAGGAAGTTCGCCTGCAGGGAATTCCGTTGCTGCAGCCGTACACGAACGCGGAACGACGCAGCCTCCTGATCGCACAGTGAGCGTCCGAAAAACAAGTTCGATAGAAACGTGCCGAAGAAAAAAAAAAGTCACGTTTTCCCTCCACAGGCTTCCCTCGATATCACTGTTGAACGGCAGCGTAGTCACCGACAGTGAGCGAGAAGACGCGGAGAGATTCTTCATTCGCTATTACGTGGACTCACCTGAGGAGGCTGTACCTCGCAGGTAAATGATGTCGACGCGTGAAATGTTGTCGAGGAATGGAGAATAATCTGATGAAGGACGGTTGCATCTGTCGATCTTCTAAACACTTGTGTTGATCCGTGCTTCAGGTACCACTGCCTGGTGAAGAAGTACGGCAAGCTGGAGCCTCTGGCCGAGATCGACCTTCGTCCTCGCTGTCGTGCCCAGGTGGAGGTCCACTGTGAGGGGAAAGTAGAGGAGGTAAGTGGTAAATTATTTTGGTCAGTAGCCACTAGGTGTTTAAGAAAATATTGATATAATGATATACCGTATTTTACGCATTTAAGGCACACTTAAAACCTTTAATTTTCTCAAAAAACGACAGTGCGCCTTATAATCCGGAGCGCCATATATATGGTATATATATATATATATATATATATATATGGTATTACATGGTGACTTGTTTACAAACACTTTCATGACTCTGCGCCGACTGAGCCGACACGCCATGGGCGGGATTACTTCATTGCGTCATCACGGGGTGGGATTTACGACCCACGTCACATCATGGCGGACGTCTATGGAGTGATATTACTTCCACCGGTTTGAGCGAGTGTGTCTTGGTTGTTGTACACTCAAGATCACTCTGCTGCTTGCTCAACCAGGCATACACGTTCTTTTATTCTATGCGCATTATAATCAGGTGTGCCCTATTTATGAAAACAGTTCTTAAATAGGCCATTCATTGAAGGTGCGCCTTATAATCCGGTGTGTATAATAGTGCGGTGAATACAGTATATACATTTTTTAACATTTTTTATTTTAATTCAAAGTTATTTTATGGTTTATATTTCAATAGTGTGTGTATAAAAGTCAATCATTCAATGTTTTATTGACGAATTAACACTCAAATATTCAAAGCTTTTATTCATTTGTGTGGTGCAATTGAAACCTCCAGCCACTAGTTGGCAACATTCACATCATTTCCTCTGTGCCAAAGTAACCACAAAACCAGCGAAATGGCAGCATTGAGTGAGAAAGAAAAGGACACGCATGAGGCTCTAGCAGCTTTTAAAGCTGATATTTGGACTCATTTTTGGCTTTTAACCAAAGTTTCAAGTTTAAAAAAATGAATCATTTGACCCACCAAAGTGTGATGGTGGTTTGGGGTCCTAGTCCAGGAATATTCAACTGAAATTCCCTGAGCTCCAGTAAGAGACGTCCGGCCTGTGGGCCGCTCAGCCTTTTCACTACTATCCCCTTTAAACGCATTTAAAATAGACACAAAGTTTTGAATAATTTAACACTTGTGTATTAAAATAGCAACGGCTAAGTGTCTCCTCCCTTTATACTCCTCTGTCCTGACAGAGGAGTCACATGAGAACGTCTCAGGCATTTGCTTTTTGTGGAGATTTTTCAATCCATTCGTCGTATGGCAACACAAAAATCAGATCATATCTAAACAATTCTGGGATCCATTTAAAAATCTGCTTTGCATTCAAAAAACAAAACTTTATTTATACAGTATAACCGTCAAGGTAATGTCTTTATAAGACTCAAATCATGATATTTTTAGACACGGAGATGGAAATTAATAATCAAGTTAAAACCATCTTGTGTTTAAAATCAAGATAACCGATAAGAAGTTCCAGGGAAAGGTTTTTGTTGGCCAGCATCTCAGTTTAGTTAAATGAAATGCGGTGAGCTCCGCAGTTTTTTTCAATAATCTAATAAAAGGTTTTGTCCCTGGTTCTTTTTGACCGCTCCCAGTATATCACAAATAATCGAGTCACGTTTAAACTTATTGTAAATAGCTTGGAGATCTTATTCTAAAAAAAAAGAATACATTCTCTATATTTTATCTGCTTCAATCCTGGAACACTGTTGTTGGTTTTTGTGATAATACTCTTGTATAAATGAATGTCAATGTTAGGATAGTTCTCTGAGCCAAAGTTCTTAAATTCATATCGTAGATAACTATTCTTAGCAACGCTAACATCAGATAGAAAGTTGACCAGCACCAAACGTAATGCTGTTCTGTTAAAAATTATATTTTACTTTATGACTAACATTGGTCGTTTGTGGAATTATTGTTGTGTTACGATTGGTGACTGAGGTCAAGTGTAAGCACAGTTATAATTCCTCTTAAATTAAAAAAAAAAAAAAAAGGTGCAAGAACGAATAATCAGTGAAGTATTTTCAGAGTGATGTTTTCTTTTTAGAGTTATAGGCAATAATGTTTGTTCATTTTAATGTAGCGACTGGAGTTCAGTTGTCTTCGTCTTCATCTTCGTCCAAAAAAGACACTTAAAAACATCCCAAAACCTCCATATTGCTCGACTGTAAAGTTTAGCTTCAGGTATAAAAAAGGAGTCTGAGACTTTTGAAGGAGGGTCTAACACAGAGCCTTGTGGAACACCGCGTGAAAACTTAACAACTTCAGACTTTTTTTTAACCCACCATACAATGTTTTTTTCTTGTTATTTATTTACACTATATGTTTAATCTAATATTTATCTACGCTAAACCGTTTTCTCTTATTGTTTCTACTGCCAACTTTCTGCTTATTTTCAGAATAATCTGTTCCCTTTTAGAGTTATAGACAAAATGTTTGTCCATTTTATTTTTGTGACTGTAGCTCAGTTGTCTTCATCTTCATCTTTGTCCAAAAAGACACTTAAAAACATCCAAATACCTCCATCTGTAACGTCCCTCTTGTATAAAAGCCTCTATATATAGAAAACAAAAAAAAGAAGTCTATATATTTAAAGCTTGTTTGTAGTAGAAGTCATCAGTCTCTCAGCTCCTGCTTGATGTCTTGCTTTATTTAAACAAATGTGTCATTGTGCAAGATTTAGGCTAGCAGCGTCCGCTAAAAACAAGTTAAAAATATACTGACTTGTTTTGTTTTTTCCGGAATAATTCCAAATGCTGAGGCCTCAATACAAGATGGTCGTTACAGACGAGCAGTATGGAGGTATTTGGATGTTTTTAAGTATGTCTTTTTGGACGAAGAGGAAGACGAAGCTGGACTAGCACTGTTCGCTGAAAACAAGCTAAAAAATGGATGTTACAGATGAGCAGTATGTAGGTATTTGGATGTTTTTAAGTGTCTTTTTGGTTGAAAATAATTGAGCACTAACTCTTTGAGTAGAAAATTATGAGTGAAATAAGAATTTTCGGTCACTGTGGATAACTTTAAGTGTTTGTTTGGCTTCTGACACCAACTTTGTTTCCTCTGGAACCGTGTTTATGGAACGATGACAGCATGTCTCTGCAGGAGAAGCAGTGATGAATGCAGCAGCTGCACTGGTTCAACACCTCCAGCAGATCCTCATTAATCTCGTCTCGCGTCTCTCGTCTCCAGCTCAGCATCCGTCTGGACCAGACCGTGGCCGAGCTGAAGAAGCAGCTGACCACCGTGGTCCAGCTGTCCAGCAACAGCATGCGGCTGTACTACATCGACAAGGGCAGCGCCTTCGGTCCCGAGGAGATGAAGTACAACACCAGAGCTTTGCACTCGTACACCATCCAAGACGGTGACGAGATACTTGTGGTGCCCAAGACCAAGTGAATGAATCTGCGCTCGAGAGGGGGGGGGGGGGGGGGTGTTAAGAAACTAGCTTTTTAAGGACTCATTTGAGGTTGGGGAAGGGGTGGTCCAGGGAAGATCCTATAATAAAATACTTGGAAAAGGACCACTAGAGTCACATGACAGAACTGCCGCACCGGAACTGGACGAACAGGTCTGCTGGTCTATCAGTACAGCTTTACAACAACTACAATCTCGCACATATAGTCAGTGAAGCCGGTTCTCCATCAGGACGGCGGCTCCAGAGATGAAGTGGATAAATTAAGAGTATCTTTATGAAAATACAGAAGAAGAAGAAGGAAGATGGTTAGAGCGGCCATTAGCATCTCCAGGAATCTCTTATGAATCAGCACTTTCCTCTAGTCTTGCTGACTCACCGGTCCTCCTGATTTCCAGATCAAATCCTTTCGATTATAAATGTAACTTTTCTTTCTTAGAATAACGTACAACCGAAAGTTTAAATGACACACAACCGTGTTATATGTGTGTTTTTTTTTAATTGTCATACAGTTTATTAACCATGGCTCAACAGTGTTACTTCCTGATAGACTTAAGATGAACTTATTCATCCCTTTGGGGAAATCAAAACACATCTGCTGCCGCCGACAAACTAACCCCCGTCGAAGCGTTGACGCCGACTTTATATTGTCTGAGTCTCGCACGCGTCCAAAGCCGAACCTTTGTTTGCTCACACAGGTGTTGATGAAAGTCCGATCGTTCAAAGACGCTGATGTAAAAAGGTCGACGGTACGTTTCCCCAACTCAAAATCATAAAGATACTGTTATTTTAAGTCAAACTTATTTTCGAGATATTCCTTTTTTTCTATTAAATAAACAGAACCGCTGCTTTAAAATTCACACTTCGGAGAGTCTGCCAGAAGATCCTGTTAGATGTGTGATCCAGGTTCACGTTACAGGTGAGGACACGACCCAAGACCTTTTTGAATTTATTTGTTATCATTACTGGAACGACTGTTTCTGCTCTGGATCACTAGATTTCCAGCTTTACAAGGCATTTATCGTCACCTTTAGACCACTGGAGATGTCCGACATTATGACTGAAGCCATATAATGTATTTAAAGTCGGTGATATCCTGCGTACATGGCTGTGCAGTTGCAAAGCTATAAGTACATATGATATAATGAGGTATAAACCTGGCTTTAAATGAAGTTATCGGTGGTTATAGAGGGAGTTTTAAGCTCAGTCTGACCCACATTTCAGTCATTTTTAAAACATCTTTATTCAAAAATTAAGCCTATTTATATTATTTATCTTCCGAGTAAATCATTGTCTTCGTCTAACTAGGAATTGTGCCCAAATAAATGTCATCGATTTCTATAGGATTCTGTGTTTCGTAACACATACACATGAGTATAATACGTGTTCTCTGGTTGATTAATGAAGAATACATTCTCTGCCGTATTGATTTTTTATGTAACACCACACCGGCTCGTGGAAGACGAGCACTGATGTCGGTGCCATTGATTTTTCCCTCCTCTCGCCGGGGCAGGCTGGGGAATTCCTTAATATGAATATGGAAAAAGAAATGCGATGCATGAAAGCCTCAGAATGAAATATTCACATTAAGAAGCTATTTAGAGTCAGACTGATGTCTGAGCTGCAGCATTAATCCACTCACGACAATCAGAGGTTTTTCAGTTTCCACTGACCGTATACTGAGGGATAAATACAGTGTTTTCAGTTGCACTTTTTTTCTAAGTAGTTATCGAAGAATGACTGAAGAGATAAGAAGTAAACCCTTTATCTAAAGCATAGTAATTGTAGCTGTAGCGTTTATGAACGTGTAGCCACGAAGAAAGTGTCTGGACTTGAGGAGGTTTTGACGTTGATTAATACGAATGTTTGTAGAGGTTCGTGCATGTTTGCAAACTGAAACTTGTAGTTAGTCGGTGAAACTTTATGTTTTGTTTTTTTTTTTGCAAGATGACTATTTAAAAAAATTTGAAAAAAACGAACTTTTGGGTAGAATTAGTGTCTTCCATTTGAATAGTTTAGTTTTCACTGACGATATATGAATAATCACATTAGAAAAAAAACCAGTTTATCTTGATTTTTACTAAATAAAAATATATGGTTGATGATAAACGTCCTATAGGTTCAGTTAATATGATTATTGATGACCAATAGAAAAAGACACTGGTTGTGGACTGGAGAAAAAAAACAAACACCAAATTACGACACATTTTCGAGGATTTATCATTTAAAAAAAAGTATGTTTGAATTTGACTAAATTAAACTTTAAAGCACAATCTTTCCTAATGATTCCCATTATTCAGTGTTTTATATTATTATATGATAAAAATCAAAGGACCAAGCTTAAGACGATACATGAAGCTAGTAAATTGAGAATATAAATATGAATTTAAAACGTCTCAAATTATTTGAAATTGTTTAAAAAAAAACAACATCCGAGTTACTTTAATATCTGATGTGTTGGTTTTCACTGCTTATGTTGAATAATGTGAAAGTTTGAATGTTTATTTATTTATTTGTGGGTCAACGCAATAAATCTTTTGACATAAGGGTTCATTTTTAATTCATTTTTGATTGTTTGATTTGTATGTTAACTAAGAAGGATGTTTTTGTATTCGTCTGCGCAATGTTGCATAGTTTGTTCATTTGTGTTTGAACCACACAACGAACTCAAGTGACAACATTTAAAGTGATATGATGTCAGGTTAAGAATCTGACTGAACATTTTAACTTAAACAAAGAATCGAAATCAGATCTGGTTTAAGGTCACAAACTTGAATTGAGTTATTATCGCTCAAGGTTAGCGTTCAAAGACGGACTTGGTTAAACCTTTTCTCACACAAGCAGTGACGAAAACAACCGATTACTGAGATAATAATATTATATCTGGTGATTTAAACTTTAGCTCAGGACTTTCCCATCAATGACCAAAAGCATGATCAAGTCTAATACAACAATGTATATCAATGTCTTATAGTATTTTGAAACAAATTGGAATTGTACCTCTCCTCCCCTCTAAATCTTCTGCCTTTCCCATCATGCAACGCCACAACACCACCTTTTTATGTCCACCCTAGTGACACCTACGTGTCCATCTGTACCACATCCATGAAGCTCATTGGTTCTTCTTCATCACCTCCATCTCCATCAACTTGCTCTCCTCTTGTCATTACTCCAGATACTTGAACTCATCTGTTTTCACTACCTCGACACTTCCTCCAGACTCTCACATCTACATCTACAAACATGTATTTTGGTGTCTTTGTGTCTTTGTGTAATTCTCTCACTGTCCTCGTACATGTCGTGCGCTACCCTCACATTCCTTCTCAGATGCTCTTGATCCCTGTAGTCTTTCTTCTCCACATCACGAGTGTCAAACTCAATCACACAAACAAAACTTGTGCATTTTAATTTTTGAAGATTTTCTTTCTTAATTATCTCCGTGTTCGTCCACATGTTTGACACGTGTGATCAACATCCCATCAGGCTTCTCTCCTGTAATTATCTCTAGATCTATTATTTCAAACTTACAATGTAGAGAAATATGCAAAACGATTTGTTTTAACAGAATTTAAAATATGATTCACTTAAGAATAATGAGTTTTGGAGAAAAAAGATTCCGGGTCACTTCAGGGATAATCGTATGCTACATGTGAGGGTGGCTCTGTATGTTGAAATGATCATGAAGAAAATGTTATTTTGAGTCATAAACAGAATATCCATGTAAAAAAAAGAAAATACAACCTGTAATCTTGAGATCACTCCGTGCACGTGTCACACAGGGTGACTCAAGTGTGTGTTTTGTATTGGTATCAAAGTATGAATGAAGCCGGAAGAGTCATCTCTCTTTGACGAGTACATACGAGCGATGTTAATAAAGGGAAACTCTCATTCTTGTCCCTCCTTTCATTCTCCAGCTCCAGAGATTCATAAACGTGTCTTTTGTGCTGCATTGTATGACTCACTCAGACTCCAACATGACCCATCGCTGCAGTGCTTGAAGTTGGATGTGAATCATGAGAAATACTCTGAAGAGAATATTGTAATGATTATCTATATTTACAGTATGTGAACATTTATATTAAAAATGTTTATAATTAGCACAAGTGGATGTAAACTTTGAATTCCTTAAGCTTAAAAGATCAGGAAAATAATGTAACAAAAGGTCAATTCTCGTGGAGACCGGCGTCTTTCCGCAGTTTTTTCTCAACGTCTATGAGAAATTTGATTTATATTTTGTGTTGTTTCAGTATTTTATGGACTTTTTTTGTGGTTTCACTGTAAATGTAAGCAATTTATGTCATCTTAAATGTAAGTTTTATCGTATTCTATAAATCGGTTCTTAACTATTTAAACAAAGCTGTATATATAAAAACATTTGACGTCATAATCTTTATTTCTGAACCATCTGATGTTGAACTCTTGCTCTGCTGCTCTCGTAGAAACATGGAAAATAAATGGACCACAAGCCGCATGTTGTTGAGACGCCTGGTTAAGCAGGATATTAAGTTTTCATTTGTTCTTTGTGAAAAAAAGAGGACCAAGCTAAAGACGTTACATAAAGCTAGTAAATTGAGAATATAAATATGAGTTTCAAATTATTAAATTTTTATTAATTGTTAAAAAAGCAACATCTGAGTTACTATTATATCTGATGCGTTGGTTTTCACTGATTATGTTGAATAATGTGTAAGTTTGAATCTTATTTATTTTCATTTCATTTCATGTTTATTTAGTTCAATGTAAATATTGTCAAATTAGTATCTTGAGGTCTAACTTTAGCTCACTTAGTTATAACAAGCCACTTTTTTCTTTTATATTGTATTTTATTTCTTTAAACTTAAATACTGTCAAATTGGAATCTTCAACTTTCACTTTAGATCACCTTTTTTAAATAGATGGTTATTTTTTATCTTCGCATTTTTTAAATTCACTTCAAGTTAAAAGTTAAATATTGTGATATTAGAACCTTGAACTGTCACTTTAGTCCACCTTAGTTTACAGACCTTTATTTTATATTATTGTATTTCATTCATGTCTTGGTTTTATTTCACTTCATGTTCAATGTTAAATATTGTCAAATTAGCACCTTAAACCTTTACAATTTTGATTGTATTTTATTCATCTCTTTTATTTAATTTCACTTCATGTTCAGGGTCTAATATTGCAACTCCATCTTTCACTTTAGCACACTTTAGTTCATTTATAGTGACTTATTATATATTATTTTAATGTATTGTATTGATCTATTTTTATTGTATTTAATTTCACTTCATATTCAGGGTTTAATATTGCAATTTCGTCTTTCACTTTAGCCCTCTTTGGTTCATTTATAGTGACTTATTTTATATTATTTTCTTGTATTTTATTCATCTTTTTCTTTTTCTTGTATTTCACTTCATGATCACATTAACCTTAGTTTACATTCGTTATTTTTTTTTTATAGCACTTTATTAATCGCATTTATTTTACACCACAAAGAAAAACAAAAACATTTTTAGTTTTTTTTAGGGTACCTAAAAAAAGGAATTGTATTATTTTTTTTTTTTTCATTTAAAGTTTATAAACTATTAACCTTCTTCATAATCAGAAATGTTCTGTTGCCAGTGTCATTCATCACCGTTTCTCTTCTCTTTTTTTTTTAAACACGGTAAAGATCCTGCAAAATCTTCATAGCAGCCATTTTTCTTTTCTTCAATGAAAGAAATCTCTCATGTTTACGTTGGTCACCATGGCGACGGTGTAAGAGGGCGGACCTTCAGCGTGATTGATTACGCGCGTGGTGCCTCCTCAGCCAATCAGCGTCTCTCTCTCTCTTCCCCGTGCCACTGACGTCACAGTTAAAGCGACCCGCCGCACGGTCGCTAGAAAACTCTACTACGGCTTTTTTTTGTTGTTGCAAGGATGGAAAGAAATGGCCGAAAAACCGGCGTAGACTCGTTTCAAACCCGCGGACGGAAGCTCGGCTTCGAGCTTAACGTTTCCTCGAGGCTCCAGTAATGGTGTGAGGAGAACCAGAGGGACGGTGAAGCGTCGGTACCGAAGGGGGGGCGTTTCGATGCCAGACCGGATCGGGATGATCTCGAACTGTGCGGTGAGTGACTGCAGATCTTCATCCGAACCCTTTATTTTAAAGTCCCCTCAACAAGACACGTAGACCGGCTTTAAAAACACTCGTCGTTTCGACTCCTCTGGTCAAATATCCCGCAGTGAACTTGTGAATAAAAAGCTAAATAATCCTCCTCTATTGTCTTATTGTTACATTTAAAAACTGGGATGTTTCTACTTTAATGGTTCTGGTCTCGAGTTTTTCCTTCCTCCTCCTCCCGCCCCCTTCCCTGTCATCCTCGTCCCGCTGCCATTACCTCGGAGGTCCGAGGGACGATCGCCTTCTTTTTTATTTATTTATTTTTATTTAAAGAAGAGGGTTTTTGCGGCGAAGGATTGCGACACAAAATGGGGTTCTAGGGATCTCGAAACTGAGGTCCACACTGCAGTGTTGAGTGTAGCTTTCTGCGCCATCCCATCTTCTCTGTGTCATGTAACGTTACACCTTCACTACGTCTGTCTTTTTTCCACTGGCTTACATGGATCACACAAACTCTCTTCTTGCCCCCGCCACCCCATCCACACTCCCACCTACCCCCCAAAAAACCCCAAAAATACGCAGTCTTATGAAGTCTGTCGTGTACTTTAATAATGAAGTTTTCTTTGATCATCAAACCATGTATGACAACATTCTTGAACTATTTTGAGGGTAAAAATATACATTTTGAATGACAGTTTTATTTATTTATATATATATATATATATATATATATATATATAGAATATTGAGGTCTACAATTATACAGAGATTTCCAATAGGACTGAAACTTGTGTCTAAAGCAATACATTTGATGTGGAAAGGAGTACAAACACAGAGATAATTTAGATAAAGTTGAGCCTCCAAAAGTGAAAAGACTCTTCTGTGATTGACATTAAAGATCAACTCATTTGAAAAGACGACACATCTGACTCACTCTCATGTTTCAAATGTTAAAGACTTCTGCAGTAAGTCCCTCATCATGACCATGTTTTGAACACATTACTGTACAAGTTTTTAAGTTCTCCCCCCGTCTGAAATCCTGACGAACAAGAGGTTACGAAAGCGGAGTTCATTTTATATATATATATACACCAGTGTCGTTAAATGTTAACTATTGTGTTGATTTAAGTGTGTCTTAAATTAACGTTGGACCTCTATTGTACTCATCAGTATTTTTTTTGTACAAAACTCTCTTTTAATTGACATTAAAATACACTTGATCCCCAAACACTGGAAAAACACTTGAGACACCTTTCTTTATCGTGACCACGCCCACTCTGCTGTGATTGGTCGAACATCAAGGTTTGTCACGGCACTTCATAAATCCTCGAAGTCTCCACCTCCAAGGGACTCGTTGTATAAACAAAAAGGGGCGTGATTACAGCTGGCCAGGAGGAGGAGTGAAGCCGTTATTGCGTCAAAATGAACTCCGCTCTCGTAACCTCTCGTTCGTAAGAATTTCAGTCGGGGGGGGAGAACTTAAAAACTTGTACAGTAATGTGATCAAAACATGGTCACGATGAGGGACTTACTGCATCTTTGAGAGGAAGACTTTAACATTTGAAACATGAGAGTGAGTCAGAGGAGTCGTCTTTTCAAATGAGTTGATCTTTAATGTCAATCACAGACGAGGATGGAGGCTCAACTTTATCTTAATTATCGCCGTCTTTGTTCTCCTTTCGACATCAAATGTATTGCTTTAGACATCATTTCATTCCTATTGGAAATCTCTGTATAATTGTAGAACTTAATATTCTATATCTTAAACACTTTTATAGGTCACTAAATTAACATTAATGTTCTTTGAGCCTTAAAATGGCCACATAAAATGACTTGGCGAGCTGGATATTGCTTCTGTGCCTCAAAAGGATTGTTCACCACAAAATTAAAATTTCACTAATATTCCACTCACTCTCATGTCCACTAAAGGGTTGGGAGAATTTCCGCAGTAATCTGTGTCTTTTTGGAGTTATAAGCAGAAGTGCATGTTGCAGTCAAAATATTACTTACTAAATTACTTACTTAGTTACTACTCCTGTGTTGTTCTCAGTATTACCTTGACCTTTAAAGTATATATTTTATTGAGTATTGTTTTGATTGTTTAAGCGCTTTGTGACCCTGGTCTGGAAAAGCGCTATATAAATAAAAATTACTTACTTACTTACTTACTTGCACTACAAACAAGTTTCAAATATTTTTATAATTTTGAACAGTCTCTTATGTCAGGGCTTCAATATAAGAGCATAAGGGGAAAGCAGTGGGGAAGTATTTGGATGTTGTTTTGTGATATACTTACTTACTTATAGGTTATCTTTACTACCGTTGATGATTGATTGGTCCAAAAAGACAAAGGTGTCGCAGGATTAGCTAAATATCTTGCTTTAATAGCTCTTGTTTGTATGTTTTTAAAACCACTTTTCTGTTGCCAGATCTCAATATAGTTTCACCAACAACCTTACGCACCGATCTCAAGTCACTTGAACCAGCCTGGTCCGAGAGACAACACGATACGTCTCCTTTTCCTGAGTGTCCCGTGACCGTTTCCTCGCCCGTGGCAACACTAATCTATCAAAACAAATCATCTCAAACTCCCTTTGAGAACTGTTTTTACTGTTGAATATTTTACTAAAACTGCTTCTCCGGACTAGAGAACCTCTCCTTGCGCTCATCGGGGGTTCCAAGGGAGACGCCAAGAATCCGCTTGAGAAAACTCACTCCTTTTTAGTCATGGCCGAGGGCCCCGTGTAAGAGGGACCTGAAGTCATGATGGACTGTTTACCCTCATAATAGATCCAGCCCCGAGTGCACATTATATTTGTTATCATTCTTTAGAAAAAAAGTCCCTTTTAACTCGGTGTGACTGAAGAGCTTTGGATTCATTGTCGACAGATTGATTGGTCCGAGGCAAGAATCCCCCCCCCCTTCATTCTATCCACATCACCCTCTAAACTAAATATAGTCGCAGTAAATAACCCAGAGAGGTGGTCTTAACCGAGCCGGTCCGGATTCTTGCGCAGGAATGTAGAACGGAATCAGGACATGCTTGCGTTTCACTTTTCCTCCTCTTTTTTTTTTTTTTTGGCTTAAACGATACTCCGGGACTTTTCTCATATAAAGGACCCGTTGCTAGTCCTTTAAGAACAAATTGAAAATGCCACCGAGTGTTGGGTGACCTGCGGAGGTCATAGGTGTCCGCTATATTTACCAGCCCTGTAACTCGATCTGTGGCATTCTGGACGGCTGTGCTCATACTATCTGCTCGCACTCTGGGGCCCGATGCCTCGCGAGAAGCACCTGGATTGTCTTTGACTTGGCCTTGGCCGATCGCACCGGCGACGTTGAGCCATTTCTTCAACTGGATATTGTTCATACGGCGCTATCGACGACCCTGCTTCGTGGAGGATGGTGAGCCATTGTTGAACAGGACTTTTTTCAGTACCGGTCGTAGCCCCCCCCGTCTGACACAACTGTTGCTGCTTCTAAAGTTTCTTTGGATAATTGATATCGATCCCTCGTCCAAATGAACTGTTTTACAAATGCATTTCTTGACGGAAATATATGTTTAGAATCTACACGGTATTCCCCGTGAGTACTTTGGAAGTTGCTGACTGATGACGTGTGTGGTGTCTCTATGCTTCCTCAGGACTGATCCATGTCACTGAGCCTTCGAGTGTGTGTACACTGGAGGGTAGCAACAGTAGAATGAGCCGCCCAGGAGACTTCACTGTGTATGGAGACTGAAACCGCAACGCATTCAGCAGGTAACGACAAAACACAACACACTTCCACCACCCCCCCCAACCCCCCCAAAGATCGGGCTCTTTAGTAAAGAGCCAGTTTCTAGCGATCACTAAAGTGTTCACAAAGACAACTATGGTTTATTTATAGTCTTTCCAAAGAACCTGTGACTCACTCAACAGGGGCTCATGCTACATATCAGATCCTTGGTACTGTTTCTGATGGTCATATATTTAGACGGTTTCTCCCGGATCGTATTGATACTTTGTAAGGCTGCTGAGGTCAAAAGATACCATCGTGGAAATGTACTTTTGGGGCTGATTTATGCTAGAATTTGCATAGCAGGGAATCATTTGTGAAAACATTTTTTATTTAATCAACACATGTAGAAATTACAAACAAAACAATGACTACCATTTAGATTTACTCCAAGTAGTTAACAATGAAAACACTTTTAAGGTAGTTGCTATGTTTTCCTTTGGATTTTTTTTTTTTTATTTATTTTTCTTGTCATCATATATTTCTAATATTTTAACTTAAAAAAAATCTCTGTCAAAAATAATATTTACTTGTCAAACGGTGACTTTTAAAGATCTATTTCTACAAAAATACACAGTAAATTGAAGAAATCTGCAATTTTCTAAAAGTACAACGATCTACCAACTTTTTGGGACCAACCAGTGGCTTAAATCTGTATATTTGGCTCAATATAATCAATGTATTCTCAATGTATTTTGCTTAAGATTACCATCATTCCAAGAGATCTATCATCTACTTCCTGTTTAAGCAACCTCTTTTATTCATTCTTTAATAAATATACATTTTTTGGCTCTTGGGAGAGGGAGTTCGACACCTCGATTTTTAGAGGGTGAGAGTAGATACGCATGTCCCTGGAGTCAAAGGCACCCCAAAGAGATGTGACCTGGATGTTTCGCAAGCACGTCCAGCTGGTAAGACACTACCGAGCCGACCGACGAGGGGATGGAACAATTTGTTGAAAGTATGAATCATGTAATCTGCTTTTCTACCAGGCAGCCACAATGCTGCTTCCGATTATCCGGGAATGAAAAGACCTCGTAATAATCCTGGAACTTTCTCTTATTCGAGAAAATAGCTTCCACTTCTTGGGTGACACATTGTGTGTAAATATACCTTTGGATACTATAGTATTAAGTGTCCTCAGTCTTGTTTACGAAGTAGCTTTGCTCGTGGGCACTGCCCCACCTAGATGCCCCTCGTTGGCTTCGGTGTCAGAGACTAATGGCCAGGTCGGGAGATAGGGTCGTCTAATTGGCCGAATGATTTGCCGAGCAAATAAAGACACAGCAGTCAATCCGCGGAGGCATCGGCATCCATCATCTTCCACTCCTCCGCGAGGTCACCGGCGGCTTCACACGTGAGTCACCGACAGAAGGTGGTGAAAGCAATTATCCGCTGCTCATCTGGATTGTGAAGTTTTTGAAGGTGATTTTCTGACTAAAGTCAAGTCAAAGAAGCGAGTCATGTGGGTTTTTTTTTTAATTGATGTCTTCTTTTTTTTCTTCTAATGGATTCAGAAGTTCTTCTTAAAGTCTGAAAAATGCTTGTGAATGCTGGTTCATGACTCAGTTTGGCAAGCCTTGCTCAGTGCTTGGCTAAAAGACTAGGCAGACAGGCGTCAGTGTGTTCCACAAGAACTGTTATCTGCTCACATTTCGGAGGGTGTATATTTAGCTGCCTGTAAGTATCAACCAGCTTCAGCAACTAGCCTCTGAGTATTATTCAAATATCTGCTCGCTAAAGGGTTTTTCAGGCTTTAAAAAAAAAGAAAATCCACAGTTATTTTGGATAAAAATTTATTTCACTCCACCCAGCAATTGTATTTTCTGCATTTAAGATCCTTACTTTAAGCCTACATACCAACACCTACGTACGTGTACCACATCCCCCTGACTTTTGCAAAGTTCTCTTTGTATGCATTGATTCCTTACCGTCTTTTCTGCATTAAATCCAGACGCTTGACATTAAATTAACACAAAGAGTTGCATATTAACATTGTTTTTAAAATGGATAAGGTTCTTGTCATTGTATTTTTTTCCTTTAGTAAAGTCGAGGGAAAGTCAAATAGCAGGCAACAAAGTTTTTTCAGGGACGACCAAAAGTAGGTTTCTATGGGCAACTTTTTCTGTGTAGAGTTCGGGTTACTCTGGGAACTCCTTCCACAGAGCAACAACATATAAAGGTTACTTAAAAACTTGCAAGTTGCTTGTAGTGTTTGTGTGAATGGTGTCTGTGTAACTTGACTGGTGACCTGCTCAGGGTGTTCCCCAACTATCGCCCTAAGAAGCTTAGGTTTGAGCAGAGATCAAGTGTATCTGGATCTGGGTAAAGGTGGAGGTGGGATTAACATGCGGATTGGAATCCTGGGTCAGGTCACTGTATTCATCTGTGATTCACCGGCAGATCTATGTACCTACTCTATGGTCACGAACCTTGGGCGTCCCTTTCTCCGCCGGATGTCTGGGCTCTCCCTTAGAGATAAGGTGAGGAGGCTCCTCCATATCTAGAGAAACCAGTTAAGGGGTCTCATGACCATTGTTCGGGTGCTTGGACAATGAAAGTCTGGGCCCCCTTTTCTAGAAGATTGATGGATGGAAGTATCTATGTGTAGATTTGAAGAGGGTTCTATTGGTTCTGGGTAGTGTCCAGGTGTTATAAACTGTAGCGTTATTCTTCTTTCTTACCTTCCTTCCAAGATTCCTATCCCTGGAAAAACAACACATTCCAGATGGCTGACCAGACTTTCCCATTTGACCTTCAGACTTCTCCATTTTCCTTCATACCTTTTTTTTTCCATTTTGACCCACATACACAGTCTATTCCTACTTTATCAACAACATCCTATCTATTAAAATAAACAACCTCTTATCTGAAACCCAGCCATTGCTATGAATAGCTTTCGATGTAGAAATACTGCTCCAGCTCTGGCCTCGGTCCAGCTCTGCAGCCTAAGAACCCAGAAGGCCTGACCAGGCAGCAGTAAAGCACTTCTCTGGAAACACCTCCGATTCAGCTGAGAACGGACCTGAGTCAACAGTTCACTCGTGCAATTACATACAGCAACGTATGCTTTCGCACACTCGCAGAACTACAATTCTGCCTATGTCATGCTACTGACTCAAACACTCAAGACTTACCGTCTTCTATAAGCACCTGCTCTAGACTTACCTTATCTTAAATGATATCTGCAGTTGGTGATTTTATGTTAGGGGACCTGGATCTCCATGTGTTAGAGTAAACCAAAACCTGGCAACAAGCAGGACCACATTCACAGACTTGGGGGGGCAAAGAAGACCACCAGAGACCATCCATGCTGACGCTAGATTCACTCGTCCCCCCACCCACACCCCCCGGGGCAAAGAATTGTGCGTCATTGCAAACACTTCACACATTTTGCATCCACTGTGCTGGCTATTAAGTTTTGGATACCCGCGAGGAGGATCATGGCCATTTAGACATCTGACTCATTAAAGTGATGGATCTTCACCAGATGCACGTTGTTGTGAGATAATTGGTTCATTCACAATCCAGAAGAGCTTAATAAACGGGTATCAAAGTCTTCTGAGAAGTAAGACTGGAGCACAATTACCGTTTTAACTGGATTAAATACTGGTTTTATAATATGGCTTTAAGCTGAGATGCAAATTAACTTTAATTTTCTTTCTTTAAAATGGATAAGTCTGGTTTTGGAGTACAGTGGATGCAAATATGAAATTGAATAAGGCGGGTGCACGGTGGCGTAGTGGTTAGTGCGGCCGCAAGAAGTTTGCTTATGGGCAACCTTTCTGTGGGAATGTTTTTATTTAATCTGGATACTGTTTCCTCCCACAGTCCAAAAACATATAGAGGTGGATTAAGAACTCTTTGTGTGAATGGTTGTGTATCTCTACGGTGACCCTTTCTGGGTGTCCGTGGTCTCTCGCCAAAAGTAGGTCCAAAGTGATCCAGATAAGGGAATCGGCGATATACAGTTTTGCTAACTTATTTTGTTATTTTAAATGTTTCCAGAATTGATATTTCATATTGTGAAATTTACATTAATGTTGTATATACAGGCGTCATGGTGTTGCAGTGCTTAGTTGGGTTTTAGTTGGGCTTAGTTTTTGAGGCAACTACAAACCAACTTCCTATATGTGTAGATTTTGTATGTTATGTCCTTGCTTGTATGTTTTGTCTCCATTTTTTTAAATGGTGATTTAGTGATTTAAATGTTTCTTTTATTAATAGACTTTTGGATAATTTCTGTTCTATTTTGATGTATGGGTGTAATGCCAGTGCAACAAGATAAGCTCGTGTGTCTTTGAGATCTTTTAGTCAGAGACTAACTCCATCTCTCCCATGTTTTACCAAAGAGCTAGTGTCCACTTGCTCAAAATACTGGGTCTGTGGTCTCTTGCAAAAAGCTTGGAAATGTATCCGTCTGCCTCTCAAGATGTCGATCTGTTTTGGGTTTTTTTTTTAAACTCGGAACAATAGGTTAGCAGTTAAAAAACTTTGGCAGTATATCCACTTGGTTCAGAATGTGTAGTGTAGCGCGTTTATTTGCTACGTGGTAAATTGTATGTTCTGTAGTTTTTCTGCTCACGTAAGGTCAATACTTTCTTTTTTTTTTTGAAGGTGTGATGATTCTTACGCTGCCATGCCGTGGGCTGTTTCTCTCCCACTGGTCTGACTTTGCTGTTGACTTCAGTGGTTTTCAACACTCGTCTTGAGCTTGTTCCTTTTTACAGACCTGAGTCTTCTTTTTTTTCATGACATAGCTGGAGGGTTACACAGTGCCGGGGTCAGGGAGTTCACAGGTCATTCAACAGTCAAAAATGGAGAGAAAAAAGATCACAGTACCACCATTGTTGCCATATTTTGGTGCTCTTTCTGCGTAGAACATATATTCATAACAGATCACTTCTTCTTGAACCTTTTTATTTATCAAAATGTTGGTTCCTCTTGGTCTATAAATGGACCTAATGACTTCTTCCTAATACCATACCATGATGTCCTGTAGCCTCCACTGTCTGTTTGCCAACCTAGGATCCATGATGTAAATTATTAATAAACCCGTGGTCAAGAGAGAACAGAGAAGCAAGAAGGGGAAAGCAGTATGGCCCCCAGATGGAGGGGAAAAGTGTGAGAAGTCGGGCAAACGGAGAAGAGAGAGCGCCTTCACACGCACGGAAATCGGACTCCCACAGAATCAGCACATATCTGGAACACCAGTGGCTTTATTTATTCAGATGCTGCTGCACATTTGAACAGGATCCTCTCTCTTGAACAACGTGGCTTGGATTTTCACCGTCGATACTGACTGGACTCACGCTTAATAGGTGCAGGAAATGGTGATGTTTAAAATTAACCAGCTACATCTTAAAGGTGGATTTGATGTCTTTTGTCTTCTTCCACTTATTGGGTGGGTTACAGGGACTTTCCTCTCCCCGGCTATAGCATCCAGCTTTTCATGGGGGTCCCAGAGGCATGGTCTCCTACCAGTGGGACGTGCCCTAGATCAGGGAGGAGCAGTGGCTCTACCCTGAGTCTCTAATGCATGACCGTGCTTCTTGCCCTATTTCCAGGGGGGGTCTAGTCACCATGTGGACAAACCTACAGTATTTGTGTGGTTTGCACCTGCGATCTGCTCACAACTCAAATTCGTATTTAAGTAACTGGCAGAGATGGGGTTTGAATCATAAGCAATTTATATTCAAGTTATCCATTTTTCACCGGGTCAAAAAAACCATTTCACCAAAAGGTTATCCACCTTTTCTTCTTTTGATCTCGAGCCCAGTCGATGATGTTTCTTTAGATGGATTATGAAGTTTTATGATTCAGTTTTGTCATCTGTAGAGCTCAGAAGGTAAGGTAAGGTAAGGTAGAAATACAGCAATTTTTCACAAAAAAAGAAATCAAAATAAAATAAGAACAAGAACAAAGAAATAAAGAGAAAGAACAAGATGATACAATCTAAGTCTAAAGATAGAGACAAAGAATATAGATCAAAGAAAAACAACAAAGACAAAGGATACAAAGACTAATATAGAACAGAACATCATGATACTTTTACTCCACTCCTGCCCCCGAACTCAGAATTGTACAATTTAATAGCCCGAGGAATGAATGAGTCCTTGAGTCTATTTGTTTTGCAGGTGGCGCTCTGTTTTGAATATGCAAGGTTTCTTTAAATTATTGATTCAGAGCCCAAATGCTTGTGGAGCCGAGATGCCCTCTAGTGAAAATAATAACACTGTATCATGAAGAATTATCAATCTCTGGAACTGTAGCTGTAACTCTGCAGAATTTAATTAAAATGATAGAATAATTATAAAGTATACCTAGAGGTATTTGTCCAAGACCTGGCATTAAAAAAAATGCGTCTTTGCTCTTGTCTTTCAGTCGATGCAGTCTTCCAGAGGCTCTCCCTCGTTTTGGCTGAGAAACCAGCACCATCATGTCCCGAGTCTCCTCCGGCACCAAGCGCTACGCTGGCCCGTCCTACACCAGCCACTACAGCTCCTACAGCTCCGCCCGAACCCCGAGCCTTAGCTCCTACGGCGAGCGGGACAAGCTGTCCACGTACAGGTCCCCCACCACGTCCTCGGCGTCCTCGGCTTACTCTTCGACGTCGAGCTATCTCGGCGGCGCCGCCTCCCGCAGCCGCAACTACAGCACCTCGTCGGACCCGGACCGGGACCGGGACCGGGGTCGCACCATCCCGCGCACGGACATCCTCGGGAGCAGTAGCATCAGCAGCAGCAGCAGCATCAGTAGCCGCCGGAGCGAGAGCCTCAGTAGAACTCCTGTCAAGAGCCACACGGGTTATGGGCTCAACGGGGGGTCGGCCTACACCGGCTACAGCTCCTACTCTGCCGCCCAGTCCAGCTACCTCGCCTCCTCACCCGCCGTGGCCTCCAGCATCTCCCTGAGTCGACGGAAATCCGTGTCCCAGAGCGACCTGAGCAGAGACCTCGCCACCCTGGGCCTCAAGGACACTTCCCCGTCTTCTTCCGCCACATCTTCCTCCTCCAGTAACCTGAGGACCTACCGCAGTAGAGCCTGCGAAGTGGCCGACTCCTATGTCTCCAGCAGCCGTCCGAATTACTCAGGCCTGTTGCGGAGCTCCACTCAGGAGGCCCTCACACGGAGCTCTGCGCAGGAGACCTTTGGCAGCGGCAGCAGCAGCAGCAGCAGCAGCAGAGCATTCAGCTCCTCCACGTGGGAGCCGAGCACAAATGGGATTTCTGAGTCCACTGGCCGAGAATCCATGGTAAGAGATCGTCGTCTGCTGTTCTTGCACATGTTGGTTGATAATGAGCATCTGCTGTTTGGGATGAAGTGGCATGAAGAAGTCAATAGTCAGGGCTGAGTCAGGGCATCGTCATCATTTGGCAAAAACACATTTCACTGAAACGCTTGCTCTGGAGTTCAGCTCTCCGGCCAGATGGGGGCGCTGTTGTACAACTGATGCGAACGTCCCACAGAATGGAGTGAAATAAGTCAATTGTAAACTTACCAAAACAACAGCACAGTAAATTATCAATTCACTGTAAAATAATCACCAATTGTTTAATAACACTAGTATAAAGAATTCGTTGTAACCTAAACATTAAGGGCAGATCCAGCTCTTAAAAAACTCTTTATTATAGTAAGTAAGTAAGTAAGTAATTTATATTTATAGAGCGCTTTTCCAGACCAGGGTCACAAAGCGCTCAAACAATCAAAACAATACTCAATAAAATATATACTTAAAAGGTCAAGATAACACTGAACAACACAGGAGTTCCAAAAAATCAAGGAAAAGCCTGAACAAATAAAAATTATCCAGTATTTGTATATAGTGTGTGTTAGTTTGTGGTCAGTTATACATTGTTTAAAATCACCTTCTTTCAGTTTCAAAAATTACATTTTTTCATTGGAGTGACAGTCACTTAAATGTTTCCTATAGTGCCCTTTTTTTTCATTACCAAATATTGTTATACAACCAGGGAAAGTAAAAAAAACATTGTTTACTAATGTATTTCTATTTTTAAAATACAGAATAAGTAAAGATATAGCCATCACATTGTGATGGCTTTGTTTCACAACTGATCCAAAAATAAATCTGGTTGTAAAACCAGTTACTTTTTCATCCGTCTCTTTATCAATGTATTTTTTGTATTTTAATTCCTCTTATAAAGACGTATAACCTCAAAAGTAGTTGAAGGTTAAAAAAAGTGAGAACTGAGAGTTACATTAATGAAGAAAAGTGGATATGAAACTTAACTTTCATGACTTCTCACAACGTCAGCTGTTCCACCCAAAAAACAGTAACATTTAGATTTGAGTTGAAATCAATAAAAAGCCATTTGTCATTGTGAATGTGTAAATGTGAGACTTTAAAATAGTTATAACAATTGACATTATGACCTGATAGTTATTATTAGCATCATGATTTTTTTTTGCATCATCAAAGAATACCGTTTATTTTTGCTTGCACTTTTTCTGGTTCAGCTTTGATGCTTAAAGTGGAAGAATGTTTATTAAATATGAACCAAAGTTGAATACTGAGATGTATTTTGGCAGCGCCTGATGGTCAGTGTGTCCCTGGTCATGTCACGCACATAAAAACATTGAGGAGGTTTTATTCTCGGCTGAAACGGGAGAGGTTCTCCTGTCCTGAACTTGAATGTGTCTGGGAGTATTTATCATTAGAACATCTCAGAATGATATGTACCTTTGAGGAATGCCAAGGTTGCCGGTGGCAGGTATGTACAGTATTTCTTATTTACAGCGTGTGGTCAGGGAGTGAATACGACTTTCAAACCCCTTAATAAATTGACATTTGGTTTCAAGGTATAAAACCGTTAAGTCTAACAATCATTTATTTGTCTTTTCAACTCTGGACGTCACAGGACCTTCTCTTGGATTGTAGTTTTCCACTTGTACAGCCACCGACACACATTGACAGGCTTTAATCTCCGACTGTTTGTTGTGTACACAAGACGGAACCTGGCGAGTGCGGATGGAATACCACTGCTGGAAATGATCCTTCATGATTAGTTTTGATTTTCTGATAGAAATTTCCGCTTAACCAAGCTGTCTTGCCTGGAGACCACTTGAGGAAAGTAATTGAGGTCAGGGGGAGTTGCTGGTGGACAGTGATTTAATCTCACAACTCATTTTTTTAGTTTGGGATTTAAAAAGATGATGGTTGGACCGGGGGGCCCAATGTGACCCTCTGACTGTACTAAATGATTTTGATGGAGAACAATTATATTGTTTAACTCATTTCAGTCAGAAAAAGATCTTTGTTCACGGGCATTTTTTGCTCTTTTTCTTTCTGTTATCTGTTCTTTAAGGGCAAAATGCTTTGGAAAATCAGAATCAGAAACTTTTATTGCCAGTGTTTTAAACACAACATGAGATTTGTTTTGTGGTGACAGTACAAAATACAAGAGTGAAATAAGATAACGCACAAAATAATTCATAGAAAAAAACAGAACCAAGCAAAATAGTGTTTTGATATCCTATTTCTAAACTAAATGTATTTAATTATTCTATTTGTTCCTGTTACAAAAAAAGATTTAATATAAAAAAGGTTATCTTTTCTTTAAGATCTTTGTTATTAAATAATATTCAATACAATTAAAATGTAAGTTTATATTGAAGCTCCTTTTATAATTTTTTATTATTTTTTGGCTTGATGACCCCTCACAATACTTAAGATAATAGTTTTCTTTATTTATAAATTAAATTTATTAAAAATGTAATGTTACAAAATAAAATGGCTTATTTAAGATTTATTTCATGATGTTTTATGTGGTATAACTACTTTTAATATTTTGCAATTGGTTAGTTGCTGTTACAAAATCTATTTAATTAAAAAAGGAGGATCTTTTTCATTATATAACAACCAAATTACATTTAAGTTTATATTATAATTTCCTTTTTTATTCACTTTTTATATTAAGTTTTCCTTCGTTTTATTAATCCCTTCTTTTGTTTTGGCTTGATGGCCCCACACAGACCTCCTGAGGGATCAATAAAGTTTTACCTTACCTTACCTTACTTCATTCGTGGTATACCTACTTTTCATCTTTTGCATTTGATTTGATTTATTTTATCATATATTCTAATCGTATATTATGTATATTAAGTTTTCTTTTTATATTATATCTCCTTTTATTCATCCCTGCTTCTAAAAGCTTATTTAAGATGTATTTTATAATGTTATGTTTTAAGTGGTTTAACTACTTTTCATCTTTCGCATTTGATTTGTCGCTGTTAACTATTTAATATAACGCATGTTATCTTATCTTCTATCTTAATTATTTTATATCATTTATATTTCATATTATATATTCCAAACTTATATTATTCATATTAAGTTTTCTTTTTAAACTATATCTCCTTTTATTCATCCCTTCTTTTTTTTGTCTGATGGCCCCTCACAATACTTGGAAAACTAGAAAATAGCTTTTTTATTTATATATATTTTATTTTTTAAGTGGTTTAACTACTTTTAATATTTTGCATTTGATTTGATGCCGTTATAAAAACTATTTTAACATAAAGAAGGGGTTAACTTCATGTTCTTTATTAATATACAATACAATATATACCTTTATATTATAATGTCCTTTTAATTCTCTTTTTCAATTCACTTTTCACTTCATATTATAGCTCCTTATATTCTTCTCTTTGTGTGCTTCCTCACAACAACTCAGTTCATAACGTGGCCCCTGAGGAGAGTCAATTACCCTGGATATAGAAACACATTTATATTTAAAAGATTAATGAGCGACATCATAATCTCTCTCTCTCTACAACCCACATTATCTCCCGGGAGAGGAGGAGGAGGAGGAGGAGGAGGAGCGACATGTTCTGAGGGTAAAAGACTCGCTCCTTCAGGTTGACATCAGGAGCCGCAGCGACGCGTTGAAGGCTGGACTGTGACGTCACGACACACGACCGGAGGCGTCTCTCGCTGACGCGCGTCCCGGTCAACCGGGCCCGGGTAGAAAAAAAAAAGGGGGCGGATCCTCCCGGAGCTCGTAACCACTACATCCCCATTCGTGCTATTTCTCCAACGACCTCGCATCGGTCCGGACCCCAAGGTTCTCCTCACGGGCGCTTCTCTATGGACGCCGGACTCTGAGCGTCATCTTTGGACCTCTTTTAGTTCCGAGTCTCTGCCGCTCCAGAGATGCCCAGCATGAGGCAGTCGTACACGGTGACGGTACCCGAGGACCCCCCCACAGCCGCCTTCCCCTTCCTGAAGACGGAGATGCGCAGGAAAGGAAGCGTGTCCGGCTCGGTTCTGGTGTCAACTTTCGTAGGGCTTCTGATCAACCAAGCCAAGGTAGGAACCATCCACTGATCCAACAAAAAAGAAACGCCTCCTTCTGCGCATGATCAGTAACCATTCAATGGTTCAGATGCGTTATAACGCCTGACATAACGTTTCTAGTGACAAATAAATAAATAAATACATGATGTCACGTCAAAGTGAGTCATGGGTGGAAGGTATAAGCTCTTCTCTTAAGCCTCTGTACTTGACTGTGCCAGGATCAGTAGGGCCTGCACTGGCAGGTCACTGCTTATATAACCACCATTTAATCCCCCCCCCCCAACATACACTCCAGCTGCTCTTACTACCCTGTTCTTACACCATCCTCTGCCCCCCGGAACCCGGTGACTTCTTCCGGCACTTTGTGTTTTCTCGTGGTTTTTTTCATCCTTCAATAGGTGGATTTTTGGGGGGAAGATGTTCACTCAAGTTGTTGTACTTGTGTTGGAAAAACTCGGTCACTATAAATATATATATATATATATATATATATATATATATATATACATGTGTGTGTGTAGTTTCCATCTATTTAGTTGTTTTTTTTTTAAATACATTTATTTTTAAACATATTTGTAAGCGTGGAGAAGCAGATTGGTTGCCTTGGTGATTGTTTCTATTTATCTATTGCTTATTATTATGATTATTATTATTGATTTTCTGGAACTCCTGTTGTGTTATCAGTTTTATCTTGATCTTTAAAGTATGTACTTTGTTGAATATTGTTTTGATTTGTTTAAGCGCTTTGTGACCCTGGTCTAGGAAATCGCTATACAAATAAAAATGACTTACTTACTTACTTACTTTGAGTCTTATCCTAGTTGTTCTTTTATTTATTTGAAACTTTGTTCTTGTTCTCATTTTTATTTATTATTATTATTATTATTATTATCGTCTGTATTGCTATTTGGAAAAACAATATCCTGAAGGAGAACTCCTGAGGGATCAATACATTTCTATATATCTATTTTATTACACACAACAAAAATAAATTACATTTTGTGTAAACAACACTGGCAATAAAGGTTTGACGAACATTTAAAATGCACTTTTAGAAACTTTTTTGATAACATTGGAATTTTCCACCTTCAAGGGCTTAAACATTTAAATAAAAAAATAATATTTTAAATCGAATATTGTGCTCCTGTTGAGTTCAATGTGTGTGTGTGTTTGTTTGTGTGTAACCAAGCTGCAGTGTGGCGCGGGGACGTGCCAGCTTGTGTTATGTAATAAGAAATCACATTAGAATACTGGTTGTTGTGTTCATGCCTGGCAGCTTGAAGTGCTTCATGGTTCTTGTTGTCACTGTTGCACCTGCTGCTCCGGTCCTTGTCGCACTCTTGTTCGTCATCGCCCGTCCTCGACAGATCCCTCTCACCCCCTCACCCCGGCTAGCATTCATTAGAACCTGTTTCTGCATCTGTGTGTTTGTGTGGACGTGATTTAGTGTTTTTAGGTGAGATATTGTCTCCTGAATACACCGGTATTTACAGTTTAAACATTGTAATTAACAACAATATATCTATAGTTTCTATATTTTTGTATTATATTTTATTTTACAAAAACACACTCAATTTTCAGGAGAGAAAAAGAGAGTGAGCAGAGAAGCAGAATGAGTGCACGAATACTCCTTCCCAGGTGCAACACTAATAGACTCAAGGACTCATTCATTCCACGGGCTATTAAATTGTACAATTCTGAGTTCGGGGGGCAGGAGTGGAGTAAAAGTATCATGATGTTCTGTTCTATGTTAGTCTTTGTATCCTTTGTCTTTGTTGTTTTTCTTTGATCTATGTTCTTTATCTTTATCTTTAGATTTAGATTGTATCATCTTGTTATTTCTCTTTGTTCTTGTTTTTATTTTATTTTGATTCTTTTTTATGAAAAATTGCTGTATTTGCTGTGGATAATTGGAAAAAAAAACAATTTCCAGAAGGAGACTTCCTGAGGGATCAATAAAGTTCTACCTACCTACCTTACCTTACCTTACCTACCTATTTTTTTTTTTAAAAACCTAAAACCAAAAACACGATTCAACATTTTTTCATGCTTTAACCACAATTATATTCAGAATTTGAGGAAAAAGATGCGCATTTTTAGCATTTGAAAATAACAAAAATGTCTCTCTTAAATATGTAAAATAAAGAAAATATTTAATAGGTTTAGTGATGTTGACCTTAAACATAAGATAAAATATTCCTTTATTCACAAGGATTGTGAATTTGATTTAATAAACTAGTTCAGTGTAGAAACAAAAATGAATAAAAAACATTCAACATAAATTAGATGAAACAAACCTTTTAATATACATTAATGCTTGTGGTAATAAAATAACACAATTACATTTATTCTGTAGATTGTAAACATACAGAGTTTGATTGAGAACTTTGGGAAATTGTCCATAGGTAGGATGTGTGAATGGTTGTCTGTCTTTGTGTGTCCCCTGCGAAAGACTAGCGTCCTGTCCAGGGTGTCCCCTGCCTCTCGCCCTATGGTACTGGGATAGACTCCAGTCTCCCCGCGACCCCCGGTAAGGGATAAAGCAGTAGAAAATGACTGAATGTAAAGCATTATATAATGCATTTTTATTTTTCATGTCATTTTTAATATATTTACTTAGTTTTGTTTACAACATTGGCAATTTAACATCAGATTCTGATTATAAATATGATATAACAAACTAATATAATCAGTGTGTGAATGTGTGTGTGAATGTGTAACTTAGTGTAAAGCGCTTTGGCTGCTGAATAACCATAGAAAAGCTCTATATAAGTTAAAACCATTTATCATTTACCAAATAAAAACACTATTTTCTGAAGTATTGTGTGGAGCTATCAAGCCCAGGTATGTGTTAAGAGTGTGTACTGTGTGTGTGTGTGTGTAGTGGACTTGTGTTTTGTGTTGAACTACCGGAGTGAACATTCCAGCGGAGACAAGAGTCAAGATGAATAGTGGAGTTATGTAAGAAGCATGTCTCAGCGGTCACATGCTCCTGGGCTGTAAATGAAAACACTGTGGATGATAGTGTGAGCTCCGGGGCTTTTCTCCGAGGCCTGATCTTCAGATGAACACACAGTTCGCAGTATTAGATGTTGATGTGGTTTCTCTTCCTAGAAAGACTATGTAAGAGAACCCAGGGGTGTGTTGTTGTCTTGTGTTGGTCCAAATTGAGGGAAAAAAAAAAGAAAAAAAGTGAGATAAACTTATCTTGTTTTTTTTCGTCACGTGCGGCATGTGTCGTCTCGAGTGTCGCGCCACGAGAGTGTCCCGGGACAACTTGACACGAACGTCATGTGGGATGACGGGCAGAGATTGTTAGTGATGGTCAGTCGGCCTGAACGATGGATCCGAACAGACTGTTCCTCGCTGACACGTGTTGGCCGATCGGCAGTCGGCGCCTCACGCTGCCAGGTGGACTCGGTGTTGTGTTGTTGCTCTGGGACTAATGGAGACTCGCTGTAGGGATGTTACTTCTGAATTGTGTTTGAGATTTATTTGACATTTTCTACGTGACTTTCAGCTCGAGTATCACAAGTTTTCCTTGATTTTCTGGAACTCCTGTTGTGTTCTCAGTATTATCTTGATCTTTAAAGTATATACTTTTTTGAGTATTGTTTTGATTCTTTAAGCGCTTTGTGACCCTGGTCTGGAAAAGCGCTATATAAATAAATATTACTTACTTACTTACTTACAGTGATTTTGACAATTTATTTTATTATTACTGTCTGAAAAATAAGTCTAGTTCATACTAGTGTACATGTATTAATTCTAATATATTGTAAGTAAGTAAGTAAGTAGGTAATATTTATTTATATAGCGCTTTTCGAGACCAAGGTCACAAAGCGCTTAAACAATCAAAACAATACTCAATAAAGTATATACTTTAAAGATCAAGATAACACTGAGAACAACACAGGATTGTATTGTCACTGTTCCATTCAGAATAAATACATTTAGCTTCATCATAAGTATATCAGTGCCATCAGAAAAAAGAAATAGTTGCATTTAACATTTCAAATGTTGAAATAGTTTTTTATTGAAATGTTATTTCTTTAAGCATTGATTTGTTTTCAATTAATTTATTTCAATATTTTATTGTAGGTTGAGTTGGATTAAAAGAGCCAACATTTTTTATATTAATTTAAAAAATGATTTGATGATAATTAACCGAAAATTAGAAAATGTATTTAATCAAACGTATGCGTGTCAACATAATTATTTTTAATAATACTATATATATATATATATAATAAACATATTCCACCTTCCAATATATGCAATTAATTATTGAATTAAATTATTTTTAAATGGTTTTATTATAATCTTATATTTATTATTTAATAAGAAACGAGTCCTTAAAAAATGATATCAGTAGTTACAGTGGCTCTGATTCAGGGTTTATTTTTATTAGTTATTTAAATTAGTAGTACACATAAATTAGATAGATACAACTAGATACAACACAACTTCTGTTGTCAACACATCACACACTCTTGCTCACAATCTAGCTCAAGAGGAAACGTATTAAATTAGAGAAGAATTAAAATGAAACGGTAAAAATGTTTTTAATGTCGTTTGTTTTTTAAAACCTAGTGCAATTTTAATATCAACAATCATTTGAAAGATTAAACACCAAAATCAAATGGCACAACTTGCCAAACAACAAACAAACCTTAATTCTATTAAAATACATCTCTTAATAATGCTGAATCAGCAAGAGCTCTTTTTTTTTTCAAAATAAAACACCTTTCAGATTGTAATAATCGATACAATCCATCCATTTTCTATTGCTTATTGTTGGATACTTCTGAAGTAGAGGACAAGGAACCCTCAAACCAAACAACAAACTTTATTTAAGTGACAAACCGAGAAACAAGACACAGATTTTCAGACCTTAGAGTAAAGAAACCTGATCTGATCTCTTATTGTTGTATAGTTTTTCTTGTGACATCAACTTGATGCTTAGAAAGCAGCTGAATGGAGTGTGAAACTATTGTTTCTCCGGGGGAAAAAAGAGCATTTTAGCACATTTTCTGCCTTGTTTTTCTGTATTGGACTGATGTATTTATAGTCTGTTGTGACCAACTAATTATTGCTCTCTGGAGATGAAATGCATTGAGATTCTGGTTCTGTCTCGAGGTTTAAAAAAAAAAGGTTTAGACTGAGAGGAGCAGCAGGTTCACACAAGGCTGAACAAGTTTGTTGTTACTTTTATCGCACTGAAGAGTGGTCGTTGTGGATGTAAACAACGACTTTTGTTCAAACACGCTTTAATCTCCCGACGGAGAGACAAAGTTCAGAGCCGTTGAAGTGAGCATGTTGCGGATTCCTATGTAAATCTGTTCTGAGAAAATATTCAATGATGAAATCAATCATTCGTTTCCTAGAATCAATCATTAATGTTTCCAACTCAAATATATCAAATTAAATCGACCCTGCAGGGTTAATGGTTCAGGTCAAACTACTTAGTTACTTAAGTTACCTTAATACAGATCAAGCCTAAAATGAAGGGATTATTATTATAATTAATAGAAATAACAATTCCAAAGTATCTTCATTAGGAAGGATCTTTACTAGTCGTACTAGTATGGCTGTTTATTGGCAAGAATCGGGTGATATGATACGTATCACAATACATTTCTGACGATACAATATATTTAGATACTGTAGTAACAGGGATATATTGTTTCTTTTAAAGTATCAACACTTTTTTCTTGATTTTAAAACAAAGAAATTAGCTAATACTTTCTTTAAAAAAAAGTGTTTGTAGGAAAGTTCTTCTCAAAATATTAACAAAAATGTACATTTTCAATGCACAATGAAGTGCATTAACAGTCTCAAACAAGCTGGATCAACATGTAATATCTGTCGGTCAGTGTTTAGTTTTTGAACTTTGTTTTAAAGTCAACATGAGTCCAAACATCAGCTTTAAAAGCTGCTGGAGTCTGGTTTCTCCTTTCTTTTTCACTCAGTCCTGCCATTTGGCAGGTTTTTGTTGTTACTTTGGCACGGAGGAAATGACGATTGCCACGCTGCCAACTAGTGGCTGGAGGTTTAATTGCAGCGCACAAATGAATAAAGGCAGTGAATATTTGAGTGTTAATTCTAAAATAAAACATCAAATGATTGTCTTTTTTTTACACACACAATTGAAATATAAACCTTTAAATAACTTTGAATTAAAATAACATGTTATTTCAATATCGATACAGTATTGAGAATAAAAACATCGCAATATGTTGTTATATCGATATGCTTTTACACCCCCAGTATATTATACTTTAGACTTTATTTTATTGTCGTTGCACAGAAGAACACAGCATACAGTGACGCATAGCAGATCATAACAATTGTCTTTCATTTTCATTTCCCTGGTCTAGAAAGGCGCTATATAAATAGAGATTATTATTATTATTATTATAATACAATTTGTCATCACCTTCTAAAATGAATAATAAATCACCTTTAAAAAAATGAGAAATTACCACTACCAGTTTAAAATGTATGTACTTATAGAAAAGACAAATATAATTTAGCAAAAAGAGTTTTTAAGATTTACTTTGGCCAAAGTTGCAGATATATGCATTTCCAAACCAGTCCAACCCAAAACAAATCCATTGCATTTTGAACCGTCAGCTTCTCAACTTTCTGACCCATTTCCTCTAACGGGGCCCTTCGTTCCCGGGGCCGGCAGACGTCGTACCTTCACAGAATGAATCGCAGAGAACGGACAGAACTTTCCCTCCTGGTCACATGCCAGAGGAACATTTCCTGTGTCTCTTATATCCGGCTTCAGGAAGCAGCTCGACCTGGCCTTTGGAATGCTTTTAGTGCGGCATCTCTGATCCTGATGCTTTTCAGACACTTTGAAAAGTGGCACGCTGGTAGCCAGTGGTGCTTTTGACATTTGTGAATGAAGCATTTATAACCCTAAACCCCCCCTCCTCCCCCCTCCGGGCTTCCTCTTTTTTTTAAGTGTACTGTGTCTTTTTTGCACTCTCACATGGATCTTCCCGGTTTGTTCGTGTTCCCTCATGTTTCATTAACAGTGTGCACTGTTGTATGAAAGCCTGCAGTTACGTAACAATCTGGTTTACTGGCTTGAAAAATACTGATGTATCGGCTTTACTGTCGTTTAGTGTTCGCGGTCACGACCTGCTGCTGATGACATTGTGTTGGTGTTGTTACTGAGGATCAGTGTGTAACGTATACACACAAGTCTTTTTGTTTGAGGCAAGGTTAGATCCACACGTCTGACCAAATGGTTGTATAAAATAGATTAGATGGATGGATGAATAGATAGATGGATGGATAGATGGATTTACTTTATTAATCATTCTTGATATCTTCTTTGGGAAATTGGGTCTCCAGATTGGTACAGTAAGTTTCATAAAATCAAGAACAAAGTGCAAACAAAAGAACAAAGTGCAAGGGATGACAAAGTGCAAGTATAAAGAAAATCAAAGAAAATAACGCAAGGATAAACGCAAAAAAATACCTCAATAGCCTGAGTCTTATTTTTGCAGTAGCTTACGTTTATAGGTATTTCATTGGATATTGTACTGTATATTAAAAAAGGTTAAATTGGAATAAAAGTGCCAACATTTTCCTCATTACTTATTAAACAATAATGAATTTAGGAACTGTTTTGAATCATTGGAATAACAATATCAAGCTCTTGTGTGTGTAATTATAATTATTCTTGATCATATTTAAAAAATATATATATTATTTAAAATAAACTTATTAAACCTTTGAGTATACAAATTATTGAATTATATTGAATGCTTAAAAAACAACCACATTTCAATTAAATAAAGGTTTGAACATTTGAAATGTTTAATTCAACCATCTAATATTCTGATGTCACTGATATACTTCCCAACTGTAATGTAATTTCTCAGTACATTTTAAACTTGTCGCTTCAACCGGTGACTTTGTTTGCTTCGACAGCGTCGACTTATCGTCACTGATCCAGATGCCAAGCATGACAACGCCGGCCTTTATGTACGAACATAATCCTTCGTCACTCTTTGCTCCATTAAACAGCTTACGTGAGAGAAGCAGAATTTACATAACAGAATTAGCCGCCGCGCTGCAAACCATCCGTTCACAACATCCAAGACATCGTCTCACAAACCACGTTTCTTGATGCCTGTCGAGAGAAAACAAGGCGGTTTGACTCCACGAGTAAAAGTCAATGAGAATCTTGTGAGTGTATTTCTATGATTAACATTTAACTGCACAATAATTCAATTTGACGTGAAATTAAAAGTGTCACAAACATGTTTTATTTTAAGGAAATAAGCTACTATTAAGACTATCTGCTGCTTCCCTGTCAGCGATCATGTTATGTGAGCGAAGCTAATAAAGCTGAGTTCACAGCTACTGGACTTCAGAGAAGGATTACACAAAAATCATGAGATGATTAATCTTTTCTTTTTTCTTTTTTTGCCATTTACATGTTGACAGATGGCAGAGATTATTTACTGGAGGAAAAAAAATTCAACACCAGTAGATAAGCTGTAGATTAATGTCTGATAAACGAACGCTCGCACGTCAATTTAATTTACCAGTTTTTTATTTCCTTGATAAGAAAAAATGTTTTTGAAGGGAAGAGATAAAAGTTTAAGCTCAAATATTTACCAAACTATAGCTGATAGTATCAAATTCCTTTTCTTCAACCTCGTTTTTTCTGTCATTGGAAGAACCATATTTCTTTAATATTTTACAGATCAATAAACTGTGTATAATAATAATTCGATTTTTAATATACAATTAACAAGTAAATATTCACAGCGTTTGTTAAAAAATGAATATTGGCGATGACTGAGGACGAGAGGATACAGTCGACTCCAGCAGTTTTTAAAGCTGAAGTTTTGGTATATTTTTGTTTCAAAACAAATGAAATCAGTTACAACTTCGTCAAGAGTCATAAACTGTCAGAGTGTAAAGAGTCATAAATTAAATAATACTTTAAATATTGCAACACCAGAGTCAAGTACTAGACAATACTACACATATATACTTGTTACTACAGTATCATGATGTATCGTTGACCCTGTATCGTGATATGTATCGTATTGTCAGATTATTGCAACCTTTACATTAAATATACAAAAAAGAGACTTATAATTTAAAAAGTTTAATGATAAACAAATACTCTGATCATAATTTCTGAGAATAAATGAGACTCAAATGTTTGTCACATATCATGACCATTTGATTCCTGGTTTCTCAAGAGCAGTTGGAAAAAAGTTGGTTGTTTCCTCGAATCATAGGATTTACTCACCGATAAAATGAGCTAATCTAGCTAAACTAACTTAATTTACAATTTGTTGGGAATATGTAACGACTCGTCAACCGTACTTCCTTCATTCAGCTCATTCATCTTCAGGTGAGCGTGAAGCTGAGGTGGATTTCTCACCTGCGCTGAGATCAGGTGACTGGTGTCAGTGAGAAGATAGAAGCTCCTGTTACCAGATCTGAAGCTGCTTCTCTACTGGTTACAGATGATCTAGTAAAAACTAATGTCATCTACGATCATTAAAGGAGTTTATTTTTCTAATCAAATCACATGACTGGTCTCACTTTTGAGGAGAGAATATTGTGGGAAAAAAGGTTTGAAAATATCCTTCTCGCCTCAGAGTTGAGGGCACGAGAGCGTTATCTTCTCCACCCCCATGTTCCTCCGCTGGTTCTTCCTTGAGCTGCTGGATTACGTAACCGGCTTGTGTAAGACTCGGCCGCAGAATGCCATCAAACGAGTAATTGTAGCGGATGTTTGAGGTGGTAAATCACCCGCGTGTAAATAATTGAAGCGTTTATATCTGCTGCTTTATGAAGGTTCACATGCCTCGGTCACGTGAATTAATGACGTGACGTGACGTCCGTTGAGATGATATCGAGACACATTCGTGTGTCGTCACGTCGTTCCTCACGTGGTCTCAGAGCAACGCTTGACCTTCTGACCCATAGTTGCTGCTTTAGAAGCTTCTTGATGGGGAGCTTGACTTTATGAAGTAAAAACAACTTATTAATCTATGTTTATGTATTTCAGTGGATACTCAAGGACGTATGCGAGTGCCATCACAATATTGAATTATTTTTTAAAGCATTGAATTATTCAATAATGTATATTTGTTGAAACGTTTTCAATAATATAATTATTTTTCATTATGTTCACAATTATTTAAGTTTTTACACATAGAGTATGATGTTCTCGTTCCAATATTTCAACAATAAATATTCTAAACTTAATGTTTTTTTTCAATTCGTAGCGTTTTAAATTCAATATTTAAATGTTGACAATTCAGTTGTTTTGGAATCCGCTATTATGTATCGACACACCAGAGATGTGTCTCAAATCGCATACTTGCGTACTAAAACTTGGTATTTTTAGTGCTTAAGTGCGTCTCTATTGTAAGTATGCGAAATGTAGTGCGCCATGTACACTAAATTGTTTAGTAAAACGCCCACAAAACTAAGTATTCTACCCTAAACAACCGCCATCTTAGTGACGTTGACGTTATAAACGAAACTTACGTCATATATTTATATATATATATATATATATATATATTTACAGGTGCATTTTCAGCCAGCAGTATGAGGATTACACGTCTTCGGTGCTGATACCGGCGTAAATATCTCGCGAATGTTTTGATTCTCGAATTTCTTGATCCAAACAAAAAGTGCTGCCAGCAGGTGGCGATAGTGTTCCTACAGCTGGTTGAAATCATCTTTAAATAGTAGTAGAAGAAGAAGCTGTCGCGTCATTTCCTGTTAGTGCGTAGCGGCAGTGTTTGATTTGAGACATACTATCTGTGGAGAATTTACGTACTAGTTAGTACGTACACTATCCTGATGCATACTAACCTCCAGTGCACTAAGAGAAGTATGTGATTTGAGACGCAGCAGTGGACTTCTTTGTTTTTTACTTGATTGGCTGATATTAAACCAATTGAATATAAAAGGCTTTGGATTCAAAAATATTGATTTTAGAGCATTTGTTTTGAATTATTGGGATAAGAATACCAAACTACACTAAAAACAACAATTACTTCAGAATTTTGTCATTTTTATCTATTTTTGAAGCAACTTTTCCATATATAAATATATCCCATTGAATTTATCGATTTATAAAACATTTCAATAAAGTTTTAACATTGGAAATGCTAAATTCAACCATTTAATATTATAATGACACTGATATTACTCTAATAACAAAACTGTACGACAATAATACGAAGCTGAATAAAAAACATCAAAGTAGTAGTTTCAGTCCAATTTTGTCTAAAAAATACATCTTAAAAAACTATAAACGCTCCTTCTACCCACGTTATTAAGTGTATGATTTAATAATTTCTATTGTCTCGTTCCTCCCCAGAACTCCAAGAGCGCCCAGGGCCTGGTGGGACTGAAGAACCTTGGAAACACGGTAGGTGGCGCCGCCTCACATCGATCCGTCTCAGTGGCTGGAAATCTGTCGTTTTGATTGATGCTGGTTTGAAATGAGACGTCGGGTTGTTGACGATGTCCTTCCACACACACACACACACACACACACACACACACACACACACACACACCACAGCTCTGAGCGACACCATCTGCCAGGCAACAGCACAAGCATCGCTCCCAAAATAAATGTGTGGGATTGAGTGAGTGTGTGTGTGTGAGTGTGTGTGTGTGTGTGAGTGTGTGAGTGAGTGTGTGTGTGTGTGAAGAGTAACCTAATCAGCCCAACTATGAACTATGGACCAGAGAACTTGTTGTCTCTCTGTCACGGGCTTTGGATCATTTCAAGCTGCACGTGTTGCAAAACCACGTGTGACAAATATATACACAAAAAGTTGTGTGTCGCTTTTGTTTTCTTAACATGACAAACTGCGCCGTTGTCGTCACTATTGACAAGACGATCTAGTTTTCTTCCTCACAACCTTAAAGAGGCAATATTTGGCTTCATTTTTTAGCCAAACTTTTCACGTTGAGTCTGGTTCTACTCAAGGTTTCTGCCCGTTGAAAATGACAGGTTTTTTTTCTCACCACTGCTACTTGTTGTTGTTTTGTTTTGACCCGTTTTTCGTCGCTAATAACTGTAAATTGTCTTCAGATTACTCTGTTATGGTTTGACTGTTTAAATAAAGTTGAATTGAATCGAGTGAGAGGTTTTCCAACCTTCCTTCGCCAACATCCGCAAACTTTGTTTAGTGCGACCGATCGTGGATCACCTTCTACATCTTTGATACTGTTGTTATTAAAATGTTATTTTCACTTCAAAACCATCATTTACTTCCTTAAAAAACAACACCCCGAGTATGTTTGGGACAAAATAAAACATTTAGATTAATGTAAGATTTGTTATCTATTCAATTCAAGTAGCATTTTATTGGAAGTGTCAAATCGTGGTCGTCTTAAGAAGCTTCACAGCGATCAAGCGTTTGGCGACAGCGACGAGAAAAGACTTTCTGTTAAACAGACAGAAACCTCGAGCAGAACCAGACTCCGTGTGAAGACGCATCAGATGATTGATGAATGAAATTGTCTTAAAAGTTGCGTGTGTCGTCATTTGTTGTGTAAAAAGGTCTAATAAAGCTTTAAAGTCCGTCGTTGACGCGTGGATTTCTGTTCGAGTCGTGCCGAGTTTTGTAAACACGTTGATTTCTTCGTGGTCGTCATAATAGCTGTTTACGATGGTGGATAATTTCATGTTTTGTTCGCAGGAAAAACAAACTGAATAATTCAACGACGAGTACAAAGGCTCCTTAAATATCTTCTCAACTTCTCAAACGTTTGTCCTCAAAACATGTTTTCAAAAAAGTGACATATTTACACCGAAATCAATGTTTAATAATGTATACATGTGTCAAAGCTGTACTTGCTGTTGACACCATAACGAGGATTTAACGAAGGATCGAGTTAAACGTTGTTTACGTGGACAAGCGTTTGATCCTCGGTGTGTTTCCACAGTGTTTCATGAACAGTATCCTGCAGTGTCTCAGCAACACTCACAGCCTGAGAGACTACTGCCTGCACAACTCACACCGCAGAGACCTTAACACCCGCACCAACTCAGCCCTCATGGAAGGTGAGCGACACACCGCCACCTAGTGTCGGAGGCGAGCACTGCGGCCATCTTCAACCTCCCATGTTATAACTGAACTCTTCTTCTTCTTTTTAAAAAAAACAAAAAAAAACAGAATTTGCCAAGTTGATCCAGACCATGTGGACGTCCACGAGCAGCGACGCCGTCAGCCCGTCGGAGTTCAAGACGCAGATACAGAGATACGCGCCACGATTCGTGGGATACAAGTGAGTTTCGGTCGTTGTTGTTTTTGTTTGTTTTTTGACTCACCAGATGTCACTTTACCCAACAGCCAGCAGGACGCGCAAGAGTTCCTGCGCTTCCTCCTGGACGGACTCCACAACGAGATCAACAGAGTTACGGTTCGGCCGCGAGGGTCGGTAGAAGACTTCGATCACCTGCCGTGAGTCGATTGTTTTTGATTATTTTCATCTCAGCACCGGTTATTAGAGGCAGTGATATCTAATAAAATAAAAAGTATTGCAGAAATATGACTAAATAAATGAATAAAACACATTAAAATTCAGTTAAAATAAAAGAAAATGTGTTGAAAACGTTCATAATGTTCTTTATTATATGTGTGTGTGGCAAGTTACTACCATAATACATGTAATAGATCAGTTTTAAACTGTATATGAAACAATTGTTTCTTTAATAGTCTGAATTTTAATTACATTAATTTAAAAAATATGTACATTTTCCAAATGAAAGATTTTTTTTTCACTTTGAGTTAAATATTCTAAATCAATAAAACTTTATTTGTGCAGTCAGCTGTCAATCAAAACAGCTGATTTAGGGTTTGGAAGGTGGCTGGTTTAAAGTATGTCGGTGTCGTCAGAATACTGTACGATTTAATTTCATATTTTAAGTTGTTTTTTAAAAGCATTTGATTCCTTTTTTTTAAATAATTGAATTGAATTTGTATATAAAAGGGTCAAATTTGTTTTAAATCGTTATATTACATTTGAACCAACTTTAGAAACAGTGGATTTAAACCAAACGTGTATCAACAAACTCATAATTTCTTCATCCGTTTGTCTAAAGAGGTTAATCTTCCCTCAACTGCCCTGAAAACGGCCTCAAAACAATGATTTCTACGAAGAATTAAACGTGTTTTTGGATCGTAATGTGTTTGCGAAACAGCTTTCATTAATCCTCCTGGCACATTTCATAGTCAGTCGGTCACCTAGTTAGCGGGAGCGAAGTGGGTCAGACCCATAAATAGGGGCCTATTAGTCCAGAATCATAGGTTCTGTCCTGGTATTTGTGGTTGGAGTGACGTCAGCAGCTTCTTCTTCTGCTCCAGGGATGAAGAGAAAGGGAAGAAGATGTGGAGTAAATACTTGGAGAGGGAAGACAGCAAGATCGTCGGTGAGTTGAACTGGTTCCACTGACTCTTGACTCGTTTGATGAAACATCTGAGGCTCACTTCTCTATATTTGCAGATCTGTTTGTGGGTCAACTGAAGAGCTCCTTGACCTGCAGCCACTGTGGTTTCTGCTCCACCGTCTTTGACCCTTTCTGGGATCTTTCTCTGCCCATCGCCAAGGTTAGCACACTTACACACTTACACACACATAAGCACACTTACACACTTACACACACATAAGCACACTTACACACTTACACATACAAACACACACACACATAAGCACACTTACACACTTACACACACATAAGCACACTTACACACTTGCACTTACATGGACACTTACACACTTACACACTTACACACACATAAGCACACTTACACACTTACACACTTGCACTTACATGGACACTTACACACTTACACACTTACACTCACATTAGCACACTTGCACACTTACACACTTGCACACACATAAGCACACTTACACACTTACACACACATAAGCACTTACACACTTACACACACATAAGCACACTTACACACTTACACACACATAAGCACACTTACACACTTACACACACATACGCACACTTACACACTTACACACACATAAGCACACTTACACACTTGCACACACATAAGCACACTTACACACTTACACACACATAAGCACTTACACACTTACACACACATAAGCACACTTACACACACATAAGCACACTTACACACACATAGGCACACTTACACACTTACACACACATAAGCACACTTACACACTTACACACACATACGCACACTTACACACTTACACACACATAAGCACACTTACACACTTACACACTTACACACACATAAGCACACTTACACACTTACACACTTACACACACATAAGCACACTTACACACTTACACACACATAAGCACACTTACACACATAAGCACACACAAGCACACTAACACACTCACACACTTACACACTTACACACACATAAGCACACTTACACACTAACACACTCACACGCACATTAGCACACTTACACACTTACACACATGCACGCTTTCACACTTTCACACATAAGCACACTTACCCACTTAAGTATGTAAATTATATCAGCACACTAACACACTTATACACACATGCACACTTAGACACTTGCACACACATGCATACTAATACACACATGCATACCTAAACACTTGCAGATTTACACACACATAAGCACTTAAACACTTGCACACTAACACACGCATGCACACTTTCACAGACATTTACACTTAAACACTTGCACACCTAAACACTTGCACACTTACACACTTATACAAACATGCACACTTAAACACTTGCACACTTACACACACAAAAGCACACTGAAACACTTGCATACAAAGTATGAACACACACACACATATACACATATGAACACAAATGTACGAACACACAAACTCACGCACACACACATGCATGCGCACACACACAAGTACAAGTATACATATACAAATACAAACGTAGAAATCGCAAAGAGACATCGAAAACGCAAAAAACACAAAAACGCATGCTAGAACAACACACATGTTCGGACTAATGCACGTACATATTAACACTCACACATACAAACGCAAACACAATCACAGACGAACACACAGGCATGCACAAATACATGTGAGCACACACACCTAAAAAAAGAACACACACACACATATGCACACACAATACACAAATATGCGCTCACACACTTATACATCTTCTCAGGTCAAATGTGTTTTCATTTCTCCTGCAGTGATCTATGAGTTCTTCTCTAATGGCTTCTCTTTGGTTTCTTGTCTCTTTTCATGTTGGTGTCTGTGTTTCTGTGTGTGTGTGTGTGTGTGGTGTGTGTTTGTGTGTGTGTGTGTGTGGTGCGTGTGTGTGTGTGTGTGTGTGGTGTGTGCTAATGTCCATGCGTCTGTGTTTGTGCTCAGAAGGGCTACGGCGAGGTGAGCCTGATGGAGTGCATGCGACTCTTCACGAAGGAGGACGTCCTGGACGGAGACGAGAAGCCGGTGAGTGTCAGAGACTCGAGGCTCATCCCAGCATAAAGTTTTACCTTACCTTACCTTACCTTACCTTACCTTACCTTACCTTATCACTGACTCCACTCGTCTCTTCACAGACGTGCTACAGATGTAAAGCCAGGAGAAGATGCACCAAAAAGTTCACCGTTCAGAAGTTCCCCAAAATCTTAGTGCTGCGTATCCTTTCTTTTCCAAGAGATGGAGGGAAGGAGAGATGTATGGATGGATGGATGAATGGAAGGAAGGAGGGATGGTTGGACAGACAGATGAATGGATCGAGTGTTAAATAGATGGATAAATAAAAGATGGATGGATGAAAGAATGATGAAGGAAATGGTGATGGATGGATGATAGAAGGAAGTATGAATAAAGGGTTTATGGATTGATGGAGAAATGGATGATGGAGGTATAGATGAAGGGATGAATGGAGCTAGAGACTAATGGATGGATAGATAGATAATGGAGGAATAGATGAAGGGATAAATGGATGGATTGATAGATGATCGAACTATAGATAAAGGGATGAATGGAGGTATATATGAAGGGATGAATGGAGCGATAGATTAAGGGGTTAATGGATGGATAGATAGAAGATTGTGCTATAGATGGAGGGATGTATGGAGGTATAGATAAAGGGATGAATGGATGTATACATAGATGATTGAGCTATAGATGAAGGAATGAATGGAGGTATAAATGAAGGGATGATGGATGTATAGATGAAAGGATGATGGAGGTATAAATGAAGGGATGATGGAGGTATAAATGAAGGGATGATGAAGGTATAAATGAAGGGATGATGGAGGTAGAGATGAAAGGATGATGAAGGTATAAATGAAGGGATGATGGAGGTATAAATATATAGATATATTCTCTTTAACCTTCATGCGTTCAGACCTCAAGCGTTTCTCTGAGGCCAGAAGAACCAGCAAACTGTCCACGTTCGTCAACTTCCCCATGAAGGATCTGGACCTGCGGGAGTTTTCTTCTGAGAACAGCCGTGAGTTGAACCACGAGGAGCTTTGACTTTGTGTTTTTGTCTTTGTGTCTTCATGTCGTCATGACTTCATGTCTTCATGTCTTCATGACAATCATGTCTTCATGTCTTCATGTCTTCTTGTCGTCATGTCGTCATGTCTTCATGTCTTCATGTCTTCATGCCTTCATGTCTTCATGTCTTCATGTCGTCATGTCTTCATGTCTTCATGTCCTCATGTCTTCATGTCTTCATGTCTTCATGTCTTCATGACTTCATGTCTTCATGTCTTCATGACTTCATGTCTTCATGTCTTCATGTCTTCATGACTTTGTGTCTTCATGTCTTCATGTCTTCATGTCGTCATGTCTTCATGTCGTCATGTCTTCATGACTTCATGTCTTCATGTCTTCATGTCTTCATGTCTTCATGTCTTCATGTCCTCATGTCTTCATGTCTTCATGTCGTCATGTCGTCATGTCTTCATGTCTTCATGTCCTCATGTCTTCATGACTTCATGTCTTCATGTCTTCATGTCTTCATGTCTTCATGACTTCATGTCTTCATGTCTTCATGTCTTCATGTCTTCATGTGGTCATGTCTTCATGACTTCATGTCTTCATGTCTTCATGTCTTCATGACTTTGTGTCTTCATGTCTTCATGACTTCATGTCGTCATGTCTTCATGCCTTCATGTCTTCATGTCTTCATGTCTTCATGTCTTCATGACTTCATGTCTTCATGTCCTCATGACTTCATGTCTTCATGTCGTCATGACTTCATGTCTTCATGTCGTCATGACTTCATGTCTTCATGTCCTCATGACTTCATGTCTTCATGTCGTCATGTCGTCATGTCTTCATGTCTTCATGTCTTCATGTCGTCATGTCTTCATGACTTCATGTCTTCATGTCTTCATGACTTCATGTCTTCATGTTTTCATGTCTTCATGACTTCATGTCTTCATGTTTTCATGTCGTCATGTCTTCATGACTTCATGTCTTCATGTTTTCATGTCTTCATGACTTCATGTCTTCATGTTTTTATGTCTTCATGACTTCATGTCTTCATGTCTTCATGTCCTCATGACTTCATGTCGTCATGACTTCATGTCTTCATGACTTCATGTCTTCATGACTTCATGTCTTCATGTCCTCATGTCTTCATGTCTTCATTTCTTCATGACTTCATGTCTTCATGACTTCATGTCTTCATGTCTTCATGACTTCATGTCTTCATGACTTCATGTCTTCATGTCCTCATGACCTCATGTCTTCATGTCGTCATGACTTCATGTCTTCATGTCGTCATGTCTTCATGCCTTCATGTCTTCATGTCTTCATGTCCTCATGACTTCATGTCTTCATGTCGTCATGACTTCATGTCTTCATGACTTCATGTCTTCATGTCTTCATGTCTTCATGACTTCATGTCTTCATGTCGTCATGTCTTCATGTCCTCATGACTTCATGTCTTCATGTCTTCATGTCTTCATGTCTTCATGTCTTCATGTCCTCATGACTTCATGACTTCATGTCATCATGTCTTCATGTCTTCATGTCCTCATGTCTTCATGCCTTCATGCCTTCATGACTTCATGCCTTCATGTCTTCATGTCTTCATCTCTTCATGTCCTCATGACTTCATGTCTTCATGCCTTCATGTCTTCATGTCTTCATGTCTTCATGTCTTCATGCCTTCATGTCTTCATGACTTCATGTCTTCATGTCTTCATGTCTTCATGTCTTCATGTCTTCACCTTCACCTCTTGTGTCTCCAACAGCCAACGCTGTCTACAGCCTGTACGCAGTGTCCAACCACTCAGGCACCACCATGGGGGGTCACTACACCGCCTACTGCCGCAACCCCTCGTCAGGGGAGTGGTACACCTTCAACGACTCCAGGTGGGTCCTCGGATCTCATTGGTTCATATAGCTGTCAATCAAAACAACTAGTGTTTGTGACATGACTGATGTGGAGATAGATCAGTGTCTTCATGTTAATATTAACATTTCAAACGATGAAACTTTATTTATTAATATGTTTTTATTGAAACTTTGTTTTTTAGGCAATTAATATATATATATATATATATTTATTTAAAAACATGTTTTGAAATAGTAGAGTTAAAAACATTGAATATTTATTGATATTCTTACTCAATTATTTGTAGAAATACATTCTCAAAATTTAAATGTGTAGCGATTACAATTGAACAACTTATATTAGTTTATTTTGTCATTTTCTTTTTAATTGAAAGAAATGCTTTGAGGTTGTTTTTTGATTAAAACGTTTTTGTTTTTTGGTGATAAAAGTTTTGAAATCGTTTTTTTGTTTAAATGAATAAAAGATTGTAATAAAAAAGAATTGCATTATAGGTAAAAAAAAAAGTTTTGAAGTCATTTTTATTAAAAAAAATATATATATACAGTATATATATATATATAGTATTCTTATTCAAATAATAAAAAAAAGGCTTTTTTACTTTTATTAACACTAAATCATGTGACAACAAAGATCGATCGAGTAGCTCGGTATTCTATTGGTTTTGTCTGGTCGCACTATTATAACATATTTATATTGAATTTTAAAGGCTACAAATTGAAAAATATTGAATTTAGAAAACTTGACTTGGTATCATTTAAATGAGAATATCAAACTGTATGTGTGAAAAAAAGATAATTCATTTTGAAAGTTCAAAAAAATTTAATTTTTAATTGACTATTAAAGCAAAGTTAAGTTTCATCATTTGAAAACGTTCAATTCAAATATTCTGTCACCGATAGCGCTTTGTGACCCTGGTCTGGAAAAGCGCTATTCAAATAAAAATGACTTACTTACTTACCTTGACCTTGACCTTGACCTTGACCTCTCGTTTCCAGAGTCACGCCCATGTCGTCCAGTCAGGTGCGCAGCAGCGACGGCTACGTGTTGTTCTACGAGCTCAGCTCCTCCTCGCGCATGTGAACCTCCTGCAGGAACCCCAGCAGCTCCTGCAGGAACCCCAGCAGCTCCTGCAGGAACCCCAGCAGCTCCTGCAGGAACCCCAGCAGCTCCGGCGCGACCCCCCGGATGAAGCGTCGCCTCTGAAGTGTGTCGTGTCGCCCGGATCCAGTTTTCACGAGCGAGCGACGACTCGTCCAGACCCTCCTCTATGCACTCAAGCTCCTCACCGCGCCTTGTTTTTTTTTTCTCTGCCTCATATCATGACTTTTTATTTTGCTTTGGATTTTAATGTTTTTATCTTGTGGAGTTCTGACCTCGCGAGGCTTCACGGGCCGACAGGACGAAGACGTTTGTGACGACGAGAGGTCAAGTTACTGAAGCGGCTCACGGCCGAACCTCTTACACCACTACACTCCCACGACGACCTTTTTTTTTTGCACCCGCGACCTTCATCTTTGCTCAGAGGTGTCCGGGGTATGGAAGTATATCAGCGCCATCGGGATATTGAACGTTGAATTTTTTAACATTTTAAATGTTGAAAATCTTTTTTTCTTTATTGAAATGGTTTTTTTGTTTGATTTTTTTTTATAATTAAATTCAATTATTTCTATATTAAAAGGTTAAATACGATTCAATTGATTAAAAAAAATAAAAAATGTTACACATTGTTCTAAATTCTAATTCAGGCAATTGGTAGAAAAATGTTCAAAATGTAATATTTTTAATTATTAGCCGTTTAAATTCAATAAGAAAGTGATGATATAATTAAATTAAGAAATTGAAATATATTTTCAAAATTATTTTTTGTTTCTTTACACCTACAGTTTGATATTGTAATTGCAATAATTAAAGAATAAATGTCAAAATTATTATTATTTTTTAATTGAAGAGTTTTAAACTCAATATAAGAATGTTGGTATAATAGTGCCATCATTTCTTTTTCAAAATGATATATATTTTCTTACACACACAGTTTGATATTACAATTGTAATCATTTAATAAAAATAATAATAATAACAAATTCAATATTTATATATGCATCGCCTTTTAAATTCAATATAAAAAGGTGGTATAATTAATTGAATTAAAATATTTTCAAATTTAAAACATTTTCTTTTTACACATGGAGTTTGATATTATAATCCCAAAAATTCTAAAATATTTATTCTAAATTCATTGTTTTTAAATTCATAGCTTTTTAAATTCAATATAAAAATGTTGGTTTACACATTTTAAATTCCACCTTTCAATATAGAAATTATTGAATTAAATTATTTGAAAGAAAGAGTCGATGCTAAAAAAAAACAACCTTTCAATAAAATAATCATAAAGTTTTTCCACATTTCAATGGTTGAATATCATCAATATTCCGGCGACACTTCCAGGAGGCACTCGTGAGCGCCGCACCTCCCCCGAGGACACCCGTCCACGCCTCCTCCCCTCGTGTGGCTACTGAAGTTTTTCCAAGTGCTGTGAACGAATGAAAGCAACTGGATCTGCCGTGGACTCAATAGGAAGAAGATTCTATCAATAACGATCGTCTGGTTCATGTTCTTCTCTTGTTTCTTGCCATTGAACAACAAAGAAAGAATGTTTTCAGAGCAGAAGTGAAACAGAATATCTGTATATTTTTATACCCTGATGCAATAGAGAATGTACTATTCAATGGTGCTGAACAAGACCCATAACTGTTTTCTGTTGCTTTATTGAGCAGGTTTCAAGAGAGATGAAGATTATTTATGGTACAGATGGTGATGATGGGTCACACTTTCTGACAGTTGCAGTCAAACACAAGTGAATATATGAATATATATATATAAATATATATATATATATGAATAAAAGTCAACATGAAAGTGTTTTACTTCAAGACTCGGTCCCTCTTTTCTAGTGTTGCAAAGTTTATTTACGCATTTTTTAATTTTATAAAAATACTTCCATATATCAAATGATGATTTTGAAGGAATATTAATGGAGGAAGTGTTTCTTTCTTATTTAATTTAAAGTAAAATATATATTATTAATCAAAAAAGTAGCTTTAATCAAATATTTGTTTTTAAATTTAAAAAAAAGTTTTGATGTCATATTATTTAGGTGAATATAGTTTTGAACTCGTTTTTTAAAAAAAAGGCATTTTTTATGAAAATAAAAATAGTTTTAATGTTTATTTTTTTATTGTAGTGAATATTCTTTTGAAATCATTTTTAATGAAAAAAAAAAAGGTTTTGAAGTCGTTTTTTACTCTAATGACTATTGTCTTGATAACGTTTTCTTTTAATTTAAGTTTTATTTATTTAAGTAAAACTAAGTTTGGAAGGATTTTTTTATAGAAGTGAATAAAGATTTGAATTTGTTTTTATATTATTTCAAAAAGTTTTGAAGTCATATTATTATTTAAGTGAAAATAGTTAGGACATTTTTTTTTACTGAAGTAAAAAAAAGTTTAAGCGTTTTTTCTTTTTTTTTATTGTAGTAAATATCAAATTAAAATTATTAGCAATATTGTCTTGATATCGCTTTTTTATTTAAGTAAAAAAAAGTTTAAAGGATATTTTTTATTGAAATAAAATAAGTTTTGAATTTGTTTTTATTATTATTTAAAAAAGTATTAAAGTCATATTAATATTTAAGTGAAAATAGTTTTGCAATCTTTTTTTACTGAAGTAAAAAAGGTTTTAGCGTTTTTTCTTTTTTTTATTGTAGTAAATATCAAATACAAGTTATTAGTAATATTGTCTTGATAGCGCTTTTTTTATTTAAGTAAAAAAAGTTTTGAAATATTTTTTTATTAAAATAAAAAAAGTTTTGAATTTGTTTTTATTATTATTTAAAAACGTTTTGAAGTCATATTATTATTTAAGTAAAAATCGTTTTGAAATCGTTTTTTATGAAAATAAAAATAGTTTCAACGTTGTTCCTTTTTATTGTAGTAAATATTATATCAAAATTATTAGTAATATTGTCTTGACATCGCTTTTTTTATTTAAGTAAAAAAAAGTTTGAAGGATTTTTTTAATTGAAGTAAAAAAAAAGTTTTGAATTTGTTTTTTATATAATTTAAAACAGTTTTATAGTCATATTATTATTTAAGTGAAAATAGTTTTGAAATAGTTTTTTATGAAAATAAAAATATTTTTAATGTTGTTTCCTTTTTTTATTGTAGTAAATGTATTTAAAATTATTAGTAATATTGTCTTTGATATCGCTTTTTTTATTTAAGTAAAAAAAAGTTTTGAAGGATTTTTTTTATTGTTATTTTAAAAAGTTTTGAAGTCATATTATTATTTAAGTGAAAGTAGTTTTGAAATCGTTTTTTATGAAAATAAAAATAGTTTTAGCGTTGTTTCATTTTTTATTGTAGTAAATATATTACAAATTATTAGTAATATTGTCTTGATATCGCTTTTTTTATTTAAGTAAAAAAAAGTTTGAAGGTTTTTATTGAAGTGAAAAAAATGTTTTGAATTTGTTTTTATATTATTCATAAAGTTTTTAGTCATTTTGAAAATTGCTTTGGACTTTTTAAAATAATTATTAAAATTAAATAATGTAGTTTTTCTAAAAGTTGTTAAGCTTTTTTTAAATTGAAGTAAATAGTCGCGCTTGAATTATACGTCCACAGTGACGTCACAAATAAGCGCCTCTGCCTGTATATCAATAAGGATGCAGATCTGCGACTCAACTGGTGCTTCGGATCCGAACTTTTCCGAGTTTTCCAGGCGTTTATCATGTTCGACGTCCTTCTCTGTGGATCTTTGTTCTTCTTCGGTCACTTCTTCTGCTTCAGGAGACTCTTGGGAGTGATTTTCCTGGACTGGACTGATGCGGACGTGGTTTCTGTCAGTGAGAGGTGAACCAGTGACTTTAACGACAAATAATCCACATTATTCAGTCACTCAACTCTTATTTCTGCCGTTTATAATGAGTTATTAAAACAATAAAACATGTAAATAAGTAACGCTTAATGTACTGATAAAAAATATATTGAATGTTTTTGACACTTTTGTACTGAATCCCTGAACAGACTCGTGGCCGCCATACATGGATCCTTGGCGACTGTAGCGGGAGTGATTGTGGCGTCATCGTGTCATGACGTCATGACTGACAGGTATGACAGTTGTTTTTGCAAATGTTCGACAGGTGTCGTTAAAAACATCAGGCCGAGAGCGATTTAATGAATTAAAAAATATATAAATTCAATTTTTTTTTTTGGCCAGTATTGACATTTTTTGTTAAGTTTGTTATAAAAATAATTTAAAACACATTTGAGAAATAAACGCTCCTTCATTTGATTGATACATACATTGATTGATTTGAATAAAGTTTTACTTTAACTGTAAATTGTCTTGAGATTTGTTATGATTTGACACCTTAAAAAATAATAAATAATTTGGTTGGACGATAAGAATATATTATTAAATATCACACAAATCAATTAAAGAATCTAAATTTTTTTTTAAAAAGACATACTCGTGGAATATTTATTGTAATGTTTGTTTTTTTGCATTTTTAATCCAAGCAAAAGAGAATAAAAACACTTTGAAAGTCTGCTTTTCTTCTGCCGAATGAGACGAATTGATTCGTACATAAAATTGATTCAAATAAAATATATTTAACTGTAAAAATATATATATAAAATTAACCTAGCGCTACACAATACATCGGGGATGGAACTAATTATTAATAATATTACACAAGTTACACTGAAAAAATCTAAATAAAATGGACTACACTAATAGAACGTCTAAAAATGTTTTGCACTTTTAATACAAGCAGAAAAATAAAATAAAAAATGCTTTTATTTCTGTCGCCGCATACTGTAGATTCAGCGTCAGTGTTTCTTGTATATAAATCATAAAATTGCATTTTATTTAATCACGATGTTGATTTGAACCTAAAAAAAAAATCATACAATGTTTTTTTATCTTAAAGTGTTCTTCTGTAAAATGCAGGCACTGGCTGGCGGACACCTTCGTGGTCTTCGGAGCGCCATACATGGCGATTGACATCTACTACATGTATCTCGTCCACTTCCACACTCAGGGGGTCAAAGGTCGCAGCGCCGGTCCCCAGACGGGTCACTCGCTGCAGACCGTCGGCGTTTTTTTGAGCAAGGAGCGGATGCTGGTCGTCCATCACCTGGTTCTGCTGCTCGTCTTCGCGCCCATCACTCTGGTGAGAGCTCGGACGTGATTGACACTCGATCGATGACAGCCGACTGGTTTCTCCCACAGTTCTTCAGGAGAGGACTCGGAGATTTCTTCGTCGGCTGCCTCTTCATCACGGAGCTCAGCTCGCCGTTCGTCGCCGTCGGCAAGATTCTTATTCAGGTAAAACAACGCTGTCTCACATGTTACCTGTGAAAGTTACCTGTGAATCTTACCTGTACATATTTACTGGTGTAACATCTTCAGGTGTTTGAAACATCTTCTCCTGCTTAAAACGTGACGAAAACAATCTTTGTTTCTTTTTCCTGCCAACCTAAAACATTTTTTTTTAATAAATTACACAGACCTATTAAATAAAGACAATCATACTGAATGATGTTGTATAAAAACATTGCATTTTATAAAGAAAAATAAAATGTTGCAAATAAAATAACTTGAAGAACTAAAAATAAGTAGTTCACAGAACTCAAGTTTCAATAAACGGATAAAAAGCCAAAACTGTCAACTTTTCTCAATATTTGTTCAATAAAAACGTGTTTTAAAAACCATTAGCATGGCTAGCTTTAACTCGGTTAGCTTTAGCTCAATTACCATTAGCATGGCTTGCTTTAGCTTGGCTAGAATTAGCTTGGTTAGCATAAGCTCGGCTAGCTTTAGCCCGGTGAGCATTAGCTCGGCTAGCATGTTGGTAGCGCTCGATGCCTCATCAACTTCATTAAGTTGATTGTTGTTGTTGTATCTTCATGGGTGACTTTGTGAGTGAAAATTTTGTAAATGTAAGTTTTGGTCGTCCTTGATGAAGAAGTTCTGTCATGTGACCGCCATGATGGCCGACTGACCTGTTGTCATTGCAAGTCGTTGTTACTAATGTTCACATCGTGTTCATTTTTGCCGTGCAGTTAAACTTCTGGCCGCTAGATGGCAGCAGTCATTAAGTACTTTGCAGCTCAAGTAACGTCGAAATCCCAGCAATCACTGAGGACGAGAGGATACAGTCGACTCCAGCAGCTTTTAAAGTTTGGACATATTTTAGTTTAAAAAAACAAATGAAAGCAGTTACGACTTCGTAAAGAGTCATGTGGTCTGTAAATTCTGCAACACCAGAGTCAAGTACTTGAAAATACTACACATACTTGTTACTATACAATATGTATTGTATTGCTAGATTCTTGCCGATACACACAACTACTACACAACAGGAATGGGTCGATGAGGTTTCATGATACAGTGTCGCTCAAAAGGTTCATAATGATATAAGGTTTCTACTGCATCAATGTTAGAGTGCCATCTAGTGGCCTTTAAGAATCATGACACTGTAGTGCCACAAGTCCAGATGGTGTTTCTGTACGTGGGTCGTCTGGGTCAAGGTGTCGGGTCATGACGAGGTCGTCTCTCCCGCAGCTGGGCCTGGACCACACCAGGCTGCACCGGGTCAACGGCGTCGTGGTCCTGCTGACCTTCTTCACCTGCAGGATCCTCATCTTCCCCTTCATGTACGCCATGTACGGCCGGCAGTTCGGGGTCCCTCTCCACAGAGTCCCCTGGAGTCTGCCCCTGCACTGTAACCTGGGCAACCTGCTGATCCTGGTCCCTCAGCTGTACTGGTTCACGCTGCTGCTGAAGAAAGCCAAGAGACTGTACCAGCGTCAGTCCAGAGCCAGAGGAGACTGACCTCTGACCTCCATGTTTCTTGAACGTGTGCAGCTACTGAAGAAGATCGTCGCCACCATTTGCACTGAGTTGTGTCAGACAAGATGAAGTCGTCCTATAGCGCCCCCTAGTGACTTTGAATGTATTTTTAACTAATTATTTTGATCTCAAGGCACAAGGTGTCTTAGAAGGTTGTCGGTTTGCTTCCCTGTGTTTGTGCAGGTTTACTATAGGTACTCTGGTTTCCTCCCTCAGTCCCGGAACATGAGGTTGTGTGTCCTGAGACCTGTTTAGCGTGACCTCCTGGAAAATGAACAAAGGAATGTTTTGTCTTAAATTTAATAAAGATTAAAACTCTAAAACAAGTACCTGTATTTTGATTTAAAAAACTTTTTCAGGCTTAATGACTTTTTAATCCCCGTTTTTTATTTAAAGAAGGATATTTTTAAAAGTCTTAATATGTTAACTTCAAAGGCCTTAACTTGCATTAAAATTTCTTGAATTGAATTTTCAAAAATTAAAAACTTTAGCACAAACAAGATTTTATTTTTTGGCTTTCAAACGTAAGGTCGATGTAATAATTGCTATATATTTTTTTAACTTTTTATTTGATAAATAATGTGGTTTTTTTTGGTTTTTTTGTAACATGGAGCTAAAAAAATGTTCTTGAAAGACCTGCAGACTCTCAGGTTGTTACACAAAGCTTCCACCAGGAGGCGTCAAACCTTTTTTTAACGACAACTTTATTGGTATTTTTTTCCCCCCCCCAACAACATGAGCAGGAAGTTACGAGGCGGGCGACGCCAGCTGTGCGATCTTCTGCTGCAGCACCGTCCGCATCTCTCGGTTCTCCAGGTTGTCCGTGATGGTGGAGAGGAAGTGTCGGGTGTTGGAGGTCTCCAGCGAGCTGCTGCTGCCGGGGAAGGCGGCCATGACGGCCTCGTAGTGGCTCAGGATCTCCAGGCTGGACAGGAAGAGCGGCTCGCACGGACCCCCGGGCAGCATCACCTGATGACCAGAGTGAAGAAGATTTGAAGTTGCTGAGGACTAGAGGTGTGTAGAGTGTGTCCATATAAGCATCACAATTATATATATCGTGATACTGTAGTATCAAGTATACATGTGTAGTATTGTCCAGTACTTGACTCTGGAGTTGCAGAATTTACAGACCACATGACTCTTGACGAAGTCGTAACTGCTTTCATTTGTTTTGAAACCAAAATATGTCCAAACATCAGCTTTAAAAGCTGCTGGAGTCACTGTATCCTCTCGTCCTCAGTCATCACCAGGATCTTGCGGGACTTAATTGTTCCTTTAGCTAGAGAGGACGTAATGACTGCTGCCATCTAGCGACCGGAAGTTTAATTGAAACACAAAAATGAACAAACGCCATGAATATTTTCATGTCAATTATCTGTTTTTTTTTTTTTAAACAATCAATTTAAGTGTATTAAGAAAATATATAAAATATCACAACATAAACAATATAATTTGTCTTTTGATCATTTATTGCAGATTTATAATTTATTTTTAAAATAGTTATTTTATGTATTATAGTTAAATGAAGCGTGTAAAATAGTTCATCATCTTAAATGTAAAATTAACACATTTTGTAATTTTTGTGTGGAAATCCAACTTCCTGCCTCTAGATGGCAGCACTTGTTACGTCCTCCGCAGCTGAAGGAACAATGAAATTCCGAAAGATTTCTACAATGACTGAGGACGAGGGGATACAGTGACACCAGTAGCTTTTAAAGCTGATGTTTGGAAATATTTTGGTTTGAAAACAAATGAAAGGAGTTAAGACTTCGTCAAGAGTCATGTGGTCTGAGTCAAGTACTCGACAATACTACAAATATATACTTGTTACTACAGTATCACAATATACTGTGTCATTGACCTTGTATAGTGATAAATATAGTTGCCAATACACGCCCCTCGTACTCACCTGGATGTGCTGGACGTGACAGAAGATCTGGCTGAGGACAAACAGGACCTCTTGGCTCCTCCCTGGAGTCTCAGAAGAGGTTTTCGATGAGACCACAAGAGGCAGTTTTTGTTTCAGCGAGTCCACCCAGTCCCTCACGGCCAGAGCGTACAACCTTCCCACGTGACCCCAGCCGTCGGCGTCCAGCCAGCCGCTGCAGCTGGAGCCACACAGCAGCTGGAAGACCCGCAGCAGGAGGACCGACCCGCAGAGCTCGCAGGAGAAGCTCCTCAGGTCCAGCAGAGGCAGGAAGTCCACGTACTCCAGCGAGAAGGGAACGTGCAGGCGACCGGAGAGGATGAGCTCCTTGATGGTCCGGAGCAGGCGGCTCCACTGCGAGACCGTGCACTCGGGTAGGACCTGGGTCAGAGCCACCAGAACCCCTTTGCTGAACATGCTCAGGTGTCCCGCCTGGCTCTGGTCCAGAGACAGATTGGACATCATGGCGGACTGCAGGGGGTCGGACAAGGAGCAGCACTCCATCCAGGCCAGGAGACCGGTCCCGGGGCCGTACGAGGGCAGACCCAGACTGGACCACTCCTGGAAGTCAAAGCAGAGCGTGAGCGTTTTGCTTCCGTCCGTCAAGCGGTCCTGACCCGTCACCTGCTCAGGTAAGTCGCACACGTCCAGCAGGGACGACGGCACCTCGTTCTTGAAGTGTTCCCCCCACACGGGTTTGAGGAGAAGACCCACGGTCCAGTCGAGGACCCCCACTTTATCGTAGAGCCAGAACAAGGCTCTGGACCAGCTGGCGGGGTCCGCCTCCACCCCGGCACCCACCAGCTCGGCCAGCCTGCTCAACAGCGCCCCCACCAGCTCCTTGCTGTCCATGGACCAGCGCGAGGCTTCCGACGACCTGCAGGCGAGTTCATTTTACATTTTAAATGTTGAAACTATTGATTTTTCTTTCAGACAGTGTGAGAAGCGTGAGAAGTGTGTCCACCTGAGCGTGTGATGCCGCAGCTGTGCCAGAACGTAGAGCAGAGGGAAGGCAGAACTTCTCAGCAGCCAGTCAGGACGGTTCTGAACGTCCAGGTCCAGAGCCGAGTTGAGGAGCCGGAGACTGAGCTCCTGATCTACAGGGGAGTCGCCTGAAGGCAACACACAAAAGCTTACACTTTTTTTTTTTTAAACCACAAATACATCTTATTGCTTTTTCTGCTCAATTCTTATTAGTCTTGATAATAAACCGTCGACATTTAGTTTCTGTAAAAGTGAAACATTTTGAATAAAAAAAAAATAACTTCATGTGAATAATACTCAATATATAATCCATATGTTTGTTACATTTCATCAGTACCATCTTGTAGTATCTCAACCATTTAAAATGAAAATGTGATGAGGCTGAATAACAACTGTAATTTTTTTTTATTGAAATTAAGACTGAATTAAATAATATTAAATTAAGAAATGGAATAAATGGAATTGGAATATAAAAATGCATACATTTTGGAAATATTCGATTTTTCTAATTGAATTGTTATTTAAAAAGACATGTTAATGACAATAACAATTCAATTAATTAAAAAAGTATTAAAAGCTGAGAAAGAAATTGAAATGAAAAAAAATAAAACATTTCAAATGATAAATATTCTGATGACACTGATATACTTCCATTCCTATCTCAACAGTTTCGTTAAAAATGTACCAATATCTAAATAAAAAAAATTACATTTCAAACTTTATGACTAGGTTTAACCAGTAGTTCCTAGTCTGGGGACTAGTTACAGTCTTGGTTTGAACCGGCCCTCACAGGAAGCAAAGAAATAATTATTATAACATCCATTTTATCAATTATTTCTGTCTGAAAGGCGTTTTATTTTGAAAAGAAATATATGGTGTTTCCTCTGGAGTAACAGTCTGTGACTCTTGACACAAGTTTCAGTCAAGTTTACTCAGAAAATAAACCTGTAAACTAGTGACAATGAGTGAAACATTAAGTAAGTAAGTAAATTATATTTATATAGCGCTTTTCCAGACCAGGGTCGCAAAGAACTTAAACAATCAAAACAATACTCAATAAAATATATACTTAAAAGGTAAAGATAACACAGGAGTTCCAGAAAATCAAGGAAAAGCCTGCATGCATAAAAGTGTCTTAAGATGTTTTGAGTGTTTATCTGAAGGTTGGTTCGTGGTATTTGTTTTTTTTTAAATATTTTTTCAGTGTTTGTCATTTTTAAACCTGGAATTGTAAAAGACACTCACTGGACCCGGAGATGTTCGGCAGCACGAAGGTGTTGACCACGTCCTCAGGAGACACCACCACGTCCTCCTCGCCCTCCACCGGTGTCATCAACAGACTCAGAAACTGGACCAGCTGCTCTTTGTCCCCGGCGGACATGGACCTGGACCTGATGGTCTCCTGCAGACACTCGCAGAGCAGACCTCCGCCATCATCCTCCGACGCTCTCCTCCGTCTGAGGCCCGGCAGCTTCTGCAGGATCTTGGACATCAGCAGGAAGGCTCCTTTGTTGAAGACGGCCGACTGGCAGCAGGTCCGGACCGCGGCCTCTGGGTTCTGGAAGGCCACTCTGGCCACGAGTGTCACGGCCGTGTCCAGGCTGCCTTGTGATGCTCCTCCCCCTCCCTGGATGATGCAGTTGAACGCCATGTTGAGCTCCTTCTCGAACGCTTCAAGGAGAGCCGAGGGGACCTGCTCCGCGAAGAATCCCCTGTCGGACCCGTCGACGACCTCGGCCAGGACGCCGTTCTTCTCCGCGGGTGGAAGCGCGGAGAAGATCTCGGTGACCACTTTGATCATCCTCCTGCTCTGACTCACACCGGAGCTACGGAGTCTGGGGGAGACGGTTCTGACCAGCTGGACCACCGTGTCCTGCAGCTGGAAAGCGGCTCGGTTCTGTTCCAGAGTGTCCATCCAGCGCTCCTCAAGGTCGGCCCAGCTGCACTCTGACGCGAACATCCGCGCGAAGCCCTGGTAGTCGTCCAGGCGGTGGCCGATGATGCTGATGGTGACCTCCATGTCCAGGTCTGTGTTCTTCTCAGGAAAGCTCAGCGAGTGAAGGAGGTCTCGTAATTTCTCAAGGACTTCCTGAGGCTCCTCGAGTGAGTCCAGGAGCCTCTGAACGCTGTACTGCAGCTTGAAGGCGGAATAACTGGGCGGGATGTTTTCAAGAAGTCCACTCTGGAGCCACACTTGAACAAGATCACCTACGACCTTCAAACCTTCTGAAAGACTCACCTACGGAGGTAGATATGTGTCGTCAGAATATTGAACGTTTAAATTTAACATTTTGAAATGTTGAAACTTTTAAATTGAAATGTTTTTCTGAAAGCATTATATTTATTTTTTGGAATAATTTAATATAAAAGTTTCTAAATAGAAAGGATTACATTTTATTTTTTAATTTAATTTAAAAAATGGAATGTTAAAGAATTTACATGTAGTTTGATGTTCCAATAATTTAAAAAAATGTTCTTAAATACTTTTTTTTTATATATACAGTATTAATATTTTATCCATAACCTTTTAAATTCAATATAAGTTAGTTTACATTCTCTGCTCTTTTTCTTAATGATTGAATTTCATTATACATTTATTTAAAATATTGAATTAGTGTTTTGTTTTTTGTTTTATAATTAAAAAAAATATTTTACTTTTTTTTTGTGGATATTCTTATTCAGAATGAATTGCTTTTTTTTCAAAATAATAATTTAATGGTTAAACAATTTCGATTATAAACAATGTAAATGTCAAATTCAACAGTCAACATCATGATGGCACAGATATTCTTCCGGACTCACCTGTGTGGACTGAAAGCACGCAGGCGTGTGAGCAACTCTCAGGTCAATCAGAAGCTCCTGGATGAGCTCCGACTTCACGTCCTTCTTTTCCTTGACAGCCACCGACAGGAAGTGCAGCTTCTGCTTCACGGGAAGTTCGACCGCTTCCTTGATCAGGTGTGAAGTGAAGAGAACGTCCAGACAAGTGCAGAGAGCGGCGAGGCAGAGCTCCGACGAGCAGACGACGTCCTTCACGTCGTCGAGCGTCTGGAAGAAGATCTGGAGGACATCCCGCGTCTGAGAAGACGACGAGGACGAGTCCAGTCGGATCTTCTTCGCGGCCTGAGGGATCCCGCCGGTCGGCTTGTGCGTGAGAAGAGCCCGCTGGCTGCGGAAGATCTCCTCCAGGCTCTCCACCCCGTCCTCCTGAGCGTTCCTGCCCCTCCACAGAGACCACCACACGTCCAGAATCAAGCGGACGTCCCGCTCGCCGGTCGGACTCTGCTTCACGTGGCAGGCCATCCTCTCCAGATCGGCGCAGACGTCTCCGTCCGGGAGACGTAGGAGAAGCTGAGTGAAAGACTCCTCGGCGGACAGAGACTTCACCAGCTCCACCAGGACCACGTGGTTCAGGTCCGGGAGGCCGTTCTGGAGAGCGAACAGAGGATTCTCCCGCCACGACGTCTCCACGTCCTCTTCATTCTCCCTGCAGAGGACCTTCAGCCAGACGACGGCGAGCAGCTTCTTGGTCCAACGGGAGCTCGAAGAACCGCCGCTTATTTCCTGGAGAGCCTCGAGGACGGGGCGTCCCACCCGCGACCAGTCCGACTTGTCAAGGCAGGACAGAGAGGAGGGCTGACACAGCCGGTCGGAGAGGAGGAAGGCACCGTGTAGGACGGCGGACTCTAACGGAGACAAACACAAATAAATTATTATTATTTGAAAAAATACATGAAAACACATGAAGAATAATAATCAATCTATATATTGTGGCCCCTGAGGACAATGAATTGCCCAACGTATCATGAGAGTAACTAAAACAATAGCAAGACATAAAGTAGCATTAGAATTATGTGTTATTATTCTTATTTTAACCATCTTGGAACACGTGTTGAGTACTACTGACCACTGCAGACCAGGAACAGCTCAATAAGGAGTAAAGTGGTCACAATATTTAGGGAATTCTTTTTTTAAATAAAACCAAAATATGCACTAGTACACACGTTAGTTTATAACCTTAATTCAAATAAGAACAAATGAGTTTAGCTAGAGTAAAAATAGTTAATGTTTCATTTAATATGATGCGTACATTTTTAAGTTAATATTACATTTAGTGTGACTTAAATCCTAATAATAAAAATGATTTGAAGTTTGACAAGTTACCTCGATCCATGAGCTCGATATATTCAGCACGTTTACGTCACAACTGAGGGACCCATGTGTGTCCGGTGACACGGAGAAGAACGGGCTGGAGTACCCCGAGCTGCAGGAAAAGATTCTAACTTGTAGTAAAAGCGGAAAAGAATCTCAGTGTCGAAAAAGCTCCATAAGTTCATAACCGCGGGACATCTTTCAACACACACGGCGCTTCCGGGTTATGGTCTCGCGAGATTTATGCATGTGCTACGTCATCCCACAACGCCAAACTAAAAACTGCATCGACAATTCTATTCTATTTTTATTTAAACAAAAGCTACTTGAAATTTTTTTTTTTCCCGGAAACTTTACTTATTTATTTATAAAATTATACCAAAGTGAAGTTTCTTCTTCATGAAGTCCAATAAATTGAATTATTGTGAGTAAACAAAAGTAATATATTTTTATAACCACTTATAATGCGGTATTAATATTACATTAAATTTGTATAATGGTTACCTTAAGCTAAAATGTTGATCCAGTAAAATGACTACATGTCGTTTCACGTTTCTCATGAACTGAAAGTAAACAGGCAGTTTCACTTTTGACCCTGTTTGGCCACAAACGGCAAAGATTGATAGATAGATAAACTTTATTGATCTCTCTGGAGGCCTCCTTCTGGAAATTGAACATGACGCAAACCTTGAATGTATTTATATATTTGTGTCTGTGTGCAAGTAAGTCTGATGTTTATTACAACTTAAAGAATCATTTTTTGATTGTGGTTACCTATCTTAGATAGTTTTCTGTTGGCTGTGATGTTTGTTTTTCAATGTTGAATCCAGCAGATATACTCCTGAGATATGTTGGACATTATTATTGTTTTGCTGCCTTCATGTTATGTGTTTAATTCTTGGTTGTGTTATAGGATGTGCCTCAGGTGTGCTGTCTCAACATCACTTGTCATGGCAGCCCTGCAAGTTCACAGACGAGCGTTTATTCCGCCTCAACGAGACTCATTTTGACGTTGAATTCCGACACAGAGACAGCTTGCTACAGTTCGGTAAGAAGGGAGACACTCCTGTCAAGCCTCACATGGTCACCTTCCTGGTCACAGGTAAGTTCCAGAGAAATCGCTTTCAGCTGCTATTGTCTGAACATACATAAAATAATAAGGGTGTAAATGTCACGTTTAAAGAAATTAAACTTCTTGAAAAAGTTGTGACCTACTGTATTGTTGTCGCCTGTTTTATCAAGGCCATTTGTGTCTTTTAAGTTTACCAAAATGATCGACTTAAACATAATAACGTGATGAATGAGAGCATGAATAGTACACAAATGTTTGTTTGAAATCAAAATTGTCACTTTTCAGTTTAAGCCAAAACAACAAGTCCTTTTCCCACCTTCACACAATACGTGAAGTGCCACACCCGGGAGGACAAGACTCTGGACCTTTTGTATGAAAATGTAAAAGGTGCCTACACCTCCACCCCCCTACCCCCCCTCGGCCGCTCTGATCACAACCTGATACGTCTGCGACCTGAATACACTCCCATGGTGAGGAGGCAGCCTGTACAGAAAATAACTGTTAAGATGTGGAATGATGAAGCCAAGGAGAGGCTGAGAGACTGCTTTGAGTCTACAGACTGGAGCGTGTTCTCTCATGGTGATGACATCGACACCTTCAATGACCATTCCACAGATTACATCAAGTTCTGTGAGGGCAATGTCGCGCCGACCCGCAAGGTGCGGTGCTTCGCCAACACCAAGCCATGGGTGACCCCTCAACTTCAAGTTCTGCTGAACAAGAAGAAGAAGGTGTTTGCTTCAGGGAGCAGAGAGGAGCTTAAAGAGGTCCAACGAGAGCTCAAGAAGGCGATCAGGATGGCCAAGGAGGACTACAAGAGGAAACTGGAGGAGCAACTGGCGCAGGGCAACACAAGGGATGTGTGGAAAGGCCTGAAGAACATCTCAGGTCATGGCCAGAGTGGAGCCAGAACCACAGCAGGGGGAGACCAAGGATGGGCCACTGAACTTAACCAGTATTTCAACCGGTTTGATCAGGGCCCCCCTCCCCCCTCCACCTCTGCCCCCCACTCTTCACAAAGCTGTTTTTCCTCTGCTTCAGCCCCCTCCCCCCAACTGTTCTCACCCCCAAGCCACCTCTCCCCCCCAACACGCCCTACTTCAGCTGCCCAACACCCCACAGCCACCTCTCTCTGTTACATCTGAACAGGTGAGGAGAGAATTAAGGCGACTGAAGATCAGGAAAGCTGCTGGACCAGATGGACTCAGCCCCAGACTGTGCTGATCAACTCTGTGAGTTGGTCACACACATCTTCAACCTGAGCCTCAAACTGGAGAAGGTCCCGGTCCAGTGGAAGACCTCCTGTGTGGTTCCGGTTCCCAATGCGGTGCAAGCGAAGGAGCCAAGCCACTTCAGACCAGTCGCCCTGACCTCCCATCTGATGAAGACCTTGGAGAGGCTGCTACTCCGCCATCTACGCACGACGGTGAGCTCTGCGTTGGATCCGCTGCAGTTCGCCTACAGGCCAAAGATGGGGGTGGATGACGCCGTCATCTACCTGCAGCACCGGGCACTGACTCATCTGGAAGGCGCCGGTAGCACTGTGAGAGTCATGTTTTTTGACTTCTCAAGTGCTTTCAACACCATCCAGCCGGTGCTGCTAAGGAAGAAGATGGAGGACGCAGGAGTTGGGACACAGCTGACAGCATGGACGATGGACTACCTCACCAACAGGCCGCAGTATGTGAGGCTGCAGGACTGCAGGTCTGAGGTGACCATCTGCAGCACCGGGGTGCCTCAAGGGACAGTGCTGTCACCTTTCCTTTTTTCCCTTACACGGCGGACTTTACTTATGACTCCAGCAGCTGTCACCTCCAGAAGTTTTCTGACGACTCGGCCATTGTGGGCTGCGTGTCTGGGGGGGGCGAGCTGGAGTACAGGTCAGTCATCAGGGACTTTGTCGACTGGTGTGAGAGCAACTACCTTTGCTTAAACACCGGTAAGACAAGGGAGATGGTGATTGACTTCAGGAAAAAGTCCCCACCACATCAACCGGTGAGCATCCAGGGCTCGGACATCGAGCTGGTGGACAGCTTCAAATACCTGGGTGTTCACCTCAACAATAAACTGAACTGGTCTACACATATCAACGCCGTGTACAAGAAGGGCCGAAGTCGCCTCCACCTCCTGGGGAGACTGAGGTCCTTCGGAGTGTGCAGATCACTACTAAGGACCTTTTATGACTCTGTGGTAGCCTCTGCTATCCACTACGCTGTGGTCTGCTGGGGAGCAGGCAGCACGGACCGGGACAGGAAGAGACTGGTCACGAGGGCCGGCTCTGTCCTGGGCCGCTCGCTGGACTCGGTGGAGGAGGTGGGAGAGAGGAGGACTCTCCAGACTATCCTCCATCAGGGACAACGCTCTCCACCCACTGCACCTGACCGTGGAGGAGCTGGCCAGCTCCTTCAGTGGCAGGCTCAGGCACCCCCAGTGTAGGACGGAGCGTTATAGAAGGTCCTTCATCCCAACTGGTGTCAGGATATTTAACTCTCTACTTTAAATATCCTGATGCTAATCCGTAGCGTGTTTTTCTTCTCGTGTGTTTTTATTTTTTGTTTTTATCTTATTTGTATTTTATTTTATTTTATTTTTATTTGTATTTTATTTTACTTTTATTTTACTTTATTTTATTCTGTTAATAGTGCTAATTTTGTAATACTGTAAATAATTTGTATATTTTTAAGATCGTTTTATTTTATTTTATTATCTCTTTACTATTTCTTTTTTTTTCCATGCACTTTATTTTCATTGTCCTGCTGCTGCTGTTGTAAAAGTGTTTCCCCTCTGGGGATGAATAAATGTTTTCTATTCTATTCTATTCTAGTGAATAAACAACGAGTGATCACAATGTAACAGGCAGAATCCCAGAGCAGAACCAGACTCTGTGTTGACGGCCTCCTGCTATGAGCATAACAATATAATAATACAAAAGAAATATGATATATTTTGTATATGTGTCAAGACCTTTTTATACATGGAACAACAAATGAACACAAACTGGTTCAAAAGTGTTTCAATATAACACATTTTATTTTGATTTTATCTTGTTATAAACTGTGTTATTCTTCTATATGTATTTATAAATCCCTTCTTTGTCTGGCATTAGAGTAACAACAGCTTAAGATTTTCAATCACTTCTGTTCCAGGATCCAAATCCATCCTGCAGCAGTACATGGTCGCTCGACCCGGGAAAGTAGATTGTGAAATACGTCGATACCAACCTGAGAAAAACACCATACCATGGCCTGTCGGGGAACCCCACAAGTTCAACACCTGGTTCAGGTGCACCCTGAATCACAGCAGGAAGACAGTCGTGTTCTTCCTCAGACTCCCTTCTCTTCAGATACCACCAGACCACCATCGCAACTGGCCTGTGATCAGTGACGGAGACGTTCTCACCACAACAGGTAGAATCACTGAAACACTGTTGACATGTTTAATCGTATTTACTGAGAAGTTTTTAATCCGATAAATACATAAATGCATGACCATCCAGAACCTCAAAAAAGTTGCTGTAAATACGCTTTAAAGGTAAACTAATGTATTGATTTAAGTGTAACTTAAGTTGATCTTAAGTTGACTCTATTGTATCATCAGTATGTGTTTGTTTGTACAAAACTCTCTTTTCATTGAAATATTGACATTAGAAAATGATCTTAAGCCCCGCCCACTGAAAACACGTTTTTTTTTCTGGAGATGAAGTCTTGTTTACCATAAGCATTTCTACTCTGCTGTGATTGGTCAAGCATAGAAGATTGTCACCGTGCGTCATCAATCCCTGAAGTCCCCATCTCCAAGGGACTCGTTGTATAAACAAAGCGGGATAAATTACAGCTGGGGGTGAAGAGGAGTGAAGCCATTATTATTATGGACTCGCCTAGATTTCAGTCGGGGGCAAACTTTATAAAGTAATAACTTATCTTTTTACATTAGTTTCCTTTTAATACTAATTTATCTGCTTATTGTTAACATGTTCTCTAATGATAAAGAGAAAAAGAATATTCTCGATTGCCCTTGAACCAGTGTCCCCAGTACAATGAAATAACCTTCCAGGACAACATGTCCACGAGTAGACAAACATGTTAAGGTAACGGGATCAAGTTGACTTGAGAGGATGAGAAAGGAAAACATGGAGAAAGATGTATAGTTGGAGAATAATGGGTAAAAAAAAAACACCTCTCAAAGTGAAGAAGAATTCAAACGTAAGCTTGTTTTAATTCGTAGTTGCCATGGCGATGAAGACAGAGTCTCCAGTAGTGCACAAAGGCCTGCATACCCCGGCGACCCTGAACTGTCAGTTCGCCGTCGACCACAAGAGGCCAAAGTTCAGCGTGGAGTGGATCCTGCAGCGATTCGGCGAGAGACTGACTCTCTTCAGAAATGGAAGCAGCACAGGAGAAAGGGCTGGGACAGCTGTGGTCTTGAAGACTCTCTCAGGCGGAGACGTGTCCTACGAGATCCCCTACACCAAGGTCAACCTGGAGGGCACGTATATTTGCTCTGTCTCGGTGCCGCCACTGTCGGGAAGTCTGGACGTCAGTCTGCAGATCCTCCGTGAGAGAAACTGTTTGTATTCTTTCATCATCTGTGGGGAACAAGTTGAGTTTATTTATGTCCTGAAATCGTAGAAGCCCCTCGTGTCTCCCTCAACGTGGTCAAGTCCCTCACCGTCCAGGAAGGCTCGAAGCACACGTTCTCATGTCTGGCTGAAAAGTACTACCCTCTGGACGTGGAGTTCGTTTGGACCGAGTCGGATCCGGCCGCACCAGATTCGCGCGTCGGGGCTCCTCTGCCCAAGACCCTCAAGAACGTCCTCCTGTCGAGCCACACCAGGAAAAACGAGACCTACAAGCTGTCGGCCTCCTTCTACCTGCAGGCTTCCCTGGAACACTCTGGGAAAAATTTCACCTGCACCGTGAATCACAAGTCGCTGAGATATCCCATCAAGAAGAGTTTTATCTTGACCGTTGAAGGTGAGCGCTGACCACACGGGGGCAGCAGAGGTTCACCTCTAACCTCCCCCGTGTTTCTTTCCATCAGAACCGAGCAGCTGGTTCTTCTTCTTCATCGTTGGTGTCATCGTGCTCTTGTCTAGCCTTCTGTATCACATGGTGCCCTACCTGTTCTCAGGTGAGTCCAACCAAGAACTATCCAAATTAATACCAGGTTATCTGAAGCTATTTCTATTTTGGAACAAAATGTAACCATGTTTCAGGTTCATTCTTTTTTTGGTTCACAAATCTTAAAACTTGTTTCTGGTTTGTTTTTAAATATTTATCTTTGATAGGATATGAATCTTGTTTCTCCTGTCTGACGTAGAGAGAGATGTGTTCTCAGCCATATTATTTTAATTATTTTATTTTTTGTAAATTAATCCGAATGTTTCTTTTATTCACAGCGAGGTGGCGATTGAATCAAGTGAGAAGAAACTTGAAGTTATTACAGTGATCAGTGAAGTATCAAACTAAATGTGTGTGTGTTGTTCCCCTGACAGAGGAAGCGATATTGACCATCCAGAACATCAAGAGGAAACGATGGCTGGTTTCTGTTTGCGCGTTTCTTCAGTGTTTGTTAGACATTTATTTACTTTGTTTATTTACTATAGTTTCTTTAAAGCTGCAGGATTTATTTCCGATGTTATGCTGTCTTAAAAGTGACATTTCCAACTTTATTTCTCAGATATTTCAGATAGAAACAAAGGTATGTGGTTTACAATTAAGTTCTTGTCATCATCGTCTTCTAATTTTCGTGTGCTCCTTGGTTTTGTGCTTGACAGACGGGTCAAGACTCTCTTTAAACCTCTGGTGAAAGTTTTAAATTAATTATTCACACTTAAACTCTTTAATACAACTCCATCGATGTAATCAAGTAGCAAGTTTCTGCAGAGTAAATTCTGCAATCCAAATCAAATTATATTTAGTGACGAACCTTATACGACACACGGTCGCAGCAAGAAGGTTGCTGGTTCTGTGCGGAGTTTGTAGGTTCTCCCCGTTACTGCTTACTCTGGGAACTCCAGTTTCCTCCCACATTCCAAAAACACCATTAAGAACTCTAAATTGGAAAACGGTGGCAGAAAGTGAATAAATTAATAAATTATGAATCTTATGACTAGTTATCAGTTGAAACAGGGATCCCGAACCACTGGTACCAGTCAAGGACGCATTTCATACCTGAAAAAAAGAAAAATAAATTGTTTAATATCTGTTGTGTTTATTGCAACTGTCTTTTATTTTTGAAACAAAGACAGGATTTAACGGAAGTAACGTTAGATGCCAATCAAGTTTAATTGTGAAAAAATATGCTGTGTATGCTGTAATATTTACATATAAATATGTATTTAATCACTCAAATCATGAAATCACTCAAATTCAGTGTGAGATCCTAGGACTAGATCAGATTTATAATATGTTATCATTTTTCTTTACTATGCACCTCTCAAAAATATTTTAAATTTATATTTATTTGTAAATATAAGTGTTTTTTCTCAATAGCTTCCAGATGTTGGGATGAAATCACTCAAAATCGGTGTGAAATCATAGAATTAAATCAGCTTTATTTAATGCCTTTTTTTTGTTTTCAACCTTCGCACCTCCAACATTTTTTTAAATCATTTTTACATGGTTACTTTCGTCCAAGTAAAAATTCATCGACGGTCCCTAACAGACGTTATGCTGGAGCGTCAGCGACTCTTGGCAGTTCTACTGACCGCTTCTAGTGAGCTCTCTTCGGGCGTGTAGCGGACAATGACTCGGTGGTTGCCGGAGCGAATATCTGTCGAATCTCAAATATCAAACTAACTTCACCGCGTACTTATATGAAACGAAGACGAAATAATTATATGTCGCTTTAATGTTGATCCAGTAATATTATTCCACGCCTCGTAATTTCCGTTTCTCAAAAGCGAAAGTAAACTGGTTCACCCTGTTCAGCTTAAGACTGCTGCTACCAATGCACCGACATGACGACTGTCTTCAACATATTCATTTATTTGAACCTGTTTGCAGGTAAGTTTGAATTTATTTTATCATTTTTGAATTGATCTCCTGTCATCTGAGATGGTTTGCCTTCAGCTGGGATGTTTGTTGTTGGGTGCAGATACATGTAAAGTTGCTCAACTTCTCAGTGAGTTTAGCAGATCATATTCTCCTTAAATTCACAGTCTGTGTAAAGTTCAACCCCCTGAATTGAACTGTCACTTTGGGCTTATTTAGACAATATATATATATATATTTGTAAATGTTGAATTGATCATCGTGTGGTTGGATGTGTCTCAGGTGTGCTGTCTGTCCGGCCCTTGTCATGGCTGCCCTGCAAGTTCACAGAAGAGCTCATGTTCCTCAACAACGACAGCATTTATGAAATAGGACATCATCCCAGACACAGCCTGCTACAGTTCGGTAAGAAGGGAGACCCTCCTGTCAACCCTCGCATGATCACCTTCCTGGTCACAGGTAAGTTCCCAGAGAAATCATTGTCTTCTTTGCATTTTATGATCCAGGGTGTGTAATGTTGGTGATTATGTTTTTAAAACTGCACCGAGTCAAAGTACATAATAGACGCTCGTGTTATTATGTGTTATTATCTACGTTAGAGAAGAAGAGAAAAATCTAGGTGTATTTCTTATTATCTCATCTGTCATTGGGAAGCTCGACAATAAATCCATTATATTTTTCTAGTTTTATTGATTATTACTGTCTGAAAGCTGTTTTGTTTTTGATAAAAAAGATGGCGTGTTGTCTGAAGTAACATTAGTCTGTGACTCTTGACACGTCAAGACACTTGTTTGCTCAAAAAAACTAACCTGTTAATTAGTGCAAATGAGTGAAAAACCAACTGTTTTTATAGGACCAGTCCGTGAATGTAATGCCCTTTTAAACCAAGCTGTGGTGCAAAGAAAGTTATTATATATACGTAGAAAACGTGTTACTTTTAAAGTGATAGTTCACTCAATATTCCCCCCTTTTTCTACTCATCCTCATGTAGATTATTTTCTAATCTGTTCCTTTTTAGAGTTACAGACAAAAATGTTTTTTTCATTTTTAATGAACAATTGTTGTCTTTATTTTCATGCAGAAAAAAAAAACTTGAAAATATCCAATACTAGCAGAAGCTAAAAGGCTAACATGCTACACGGACAGGAAACACTACAGGCAAATATCGTGAGAGACAGTATTAGACTATAGGAAAATGAATGGAATTTGAATTTTGTTTGAAATTTTCCCTTTAATTTGACCAAAGCGATGAAGTTGGTCCTGATTATGTTAGTTAGTGTGTAAGTAATTTATATTTGTAGAGCGCTTTTCCAGACCAGGGTCACAAAGCGCTCAAACAATCAAAACAATACTCACTAAAATATATACTTTAAAGGTCAAGATAACACCAGGACAAACACAAGAGTCTCAGAAAATCAAGGAAAAGCACAAATAAAAATCTCTTAAGATGTTTCTTGAAGGAGTCAGTAGATCATCAAACTAAGAGATCGTTCCAAAGCTTAGGAGCAACAGTCTGAAAGGATTTCTCTCCTCTGGTCCTGAACCGTGTTCAGGAACCATCATTAGTTCTGATCCACAGACCTCAGAGCCCGAGCTGGGGTGTAAGGCTGGATCGGATCACTGATGGAAGGTCTGACCATGAATAGATCTGAAAGTAAGAACCAGAATTTTGAAGTTGATCATGAAAGAAACTGGCAGCCAGTGAAGAGTTTTAAGGATCGGAGAAATGTGAGTTCTTCTACTAGAGCGGCTCAGAATTCTCGTCATGATGAACTACAGAACAGAATAATGAATAATCATCTGAAATTTGATCATTTAAATATAAACATAGGACACACAAAAGAAAGTCATAAAAGATGTATGGACCAAGAGAGAGTAACTAAGAAATACAATTAGTAAAAGTTACAAATCAACTCAAAAATCCTGATTCAAGGATCTGTTTTTTATTCTTTTTTAAATACTATTTTTTTTTTAAATCAACAGCGATTTGTTTTTTAGATGCTTCGTCTTTGTCTGACCTGTACATGACAACAACTTCAGATGAAGTGTTTAATAAAGAAAATGACACGCATAGGTTCATCAACACAGTCAAGGACACACTTTTGTTCCAGAATCCAAACTGGACCTGATGCGGTTCACAGACGGCGCCGAAGCCGATAACATGGACTGTGAAATACGCAAGTTTCGTATAGAGGAGATCGTGGATGCGTGGCCTGTCGGGGACCCCCAGGACTTCAACATTTGGTTCAAGGGCACCCTGCAACACACCAGGAAGCTCTTCACAGTCGTGTTCTTCCTCAGACTCCCTTCTCCTCATATGCCGCCGAAAAACGACCGCAACTGGCCTGTGATCAGTGACGGAGACGTTCTCACCACGACAGGTAGAATCACTGAAACACTGCTGACGTTATAATGTGGATATTGTTTAAGTTAACTTTACTTCTACAAACTAAATCATATATTCACGATCATCGAGTGCTTTGAAAGTTCATGTAAAAAATACCTATGATATATGCATATTGTAAACATATTTTCACCTTTTAATCAAATTTTAAGTCAAAAGATAACCATGAAAATTAAAAAAAAAGTTAATATTGAGTCATGGAGAAGAGGATTACATCATTATAAATAAATCAATCAATATATAAATAAGGTATTTTGAAATACATAAATAAGTAAATATATTTGTAGAAGAATGGTGCTATTTCTCTGTATACATTTATTTATACGTTTCTACTTTTATTCATATAATTATTTATTTATCTCTTTATTACAACATTATTTATACATTTACTTGATTTTTTTCTTCTTCAGTTTTTCTACTTTTCATCTTTTATTTATTTCGACATATGCTGGCAGTATTCAAAGCGTCAACTTATACACAGTAAATGTACATATAACCAGAACTAGCACTATTATTGAATAACAACAATAACTGAAGTAGTTTATTTATGTCGACATTTATTTACACATTTATTTATTTATAACTGAATTAATGTATTTACCCCATTATTTATTTTTATAAATATAATTATGTAATGTATCGTCCTTTGTATGTATATATATATATATATATATATATATATATATATATATATATATATATATATATATATATATATATATATATATATATATATATATATATATATATATATATATATATATATTATATTATATTATATTGTTTTTTTTAAGCTTTACTCTGCGGTAAGAACTGAGAGTTCTTGCTCTCCGGTGTAATGAGTTAACTGCTGTACCGTTACTGCCCCCTGCAGACACAACGAGCTCACTGCAATAAACTATTTTAAAACCCTGACAGATTTATCGATTTATATTGATCAAATATAAGTTGGGCAAAAATGTTTGGTTGAATTCCCATTTATTTTCGTGATTTGTATAATTATAATAATTATCTTTATGAAAACGTAGTAATTAAATACACTAATAATGAATGTTTTAAGACTCAAGAACTTCCAGCCACAATATTTAGGCTCTTCTGATTCGTAGTTGCCATGGTGATGAAGACAGAGTCTCCAGTAGTGAACACAGGTCTGCAGCTCTCGGCGACCCTGAACTGTCAGTTCGCCGTCGACCACAAGAGGCCAAAGTTCAGCGTGGAGTGGATCCTGCAGCGACGCGGCGAGAGACAGAAACTCTTCAACCACAGCAGCTCCACAGGAGAAAGTGAGGGGTCGGGCGTGGACTTGAAGACCCTCTCAGGCGGGGTCGTGTCCTACAAGATCGCCAACACCAAGGTCAACCTGGAGGGCACGTATATCTGCACCGTCTCGGTGGCGCCACTGTCGGGAAGTGTGGACGTCAGTCTGCAGATCCTCCGTGAGAGAAACTCTTTTCTTTTTATTAGTGTGGAACAAACAACTACTCACAACCTGTTAAAAGTACAGTTTAATTCATGAGTAGTTATTGTACTTTTACATGCTTTAAAATGTATAAGATTGCAAAATAATACAAAGCAGCTTTGCAGTATTACACCAAAGGTGTATTACTATGGAGCCTTGCAGAGTAATACTAAAGAGCCTCCCGGAGTAATACTACAGAGCCTCGCGGAGTAATACTACACAGCCTCGCGTAGTCACACTACAGGGCCTCAAGGAGTAATACTACAGAGCCTCGCTGAGTAATACTACAGAGCCTCGCGAAGTAATACTACAGAGCCTCCCGGAGTTATACTACAGAGCCTTGTGGAGTAATACTACAGAGCCTTGCAGAGTAATACTAAAGAGCCTCCTGGAGTAATACTACAGAGCCTCATGGAGTAATACTACAGAGCCTTGCAGAGTAATACTAAAGAGCCTCCTGGAGTAATACTACAGAGCCTCATGGAGTAATACTACAGAGCCTTGTGGAGTAATACTACAGAGCCTTGTAGAGTAATACTACAGAGCCTCAAGGAGTAATACTACAGAGCCTTGTAGAGTAATACTACAGAGCCTTGTAGAGTAATACTACAGAGCCTTGTAGAGTAATACTACAGAGCCTCATGGAGTAATACTACAGAGCCTTGTGGAGTAATACTACAGAGCCTTGTAGAGTAATACTACAGAGCCTTGTAGAGTAATACTACAGAGCCTTGAAGAGTAATACTACAGAGCCTCAAGGAGTAATACTACAGAGCCTCAAGGAGTAATACTACAGAGCCTTGTGGAGTAATACTACAGAGCCTTGTGTAGTAATACTACAGAGCTTTGTGGAGTAATACTACAGAGCCTCATGGAGTAATACAACAGAGCCTTGTAGAGTAATACTACAGAGCCTCAAGGAGTAATAAAACGTTGATCCATGGAGTATCACTACAGAGGCTCTTGGAATAATACAGCGGAGCCTTGCCAATTAATACTATGGAGCCTCCGTAGTATTACTCTGCGAGGCTCCTTAGTTATACTCCACTCCAATACTACGGTGGCTCGCAAAGTATTACTCCAGAGCTTTGCTAAGTACTACAACGGAGCATCAAGGATTAATACTACAGAGCCTCGTGGAGTAATACTACAGAGCCTTACAGAGTGATACTACTTAGACTTGTAGAGTACAACTTTGAAGCCTCAAGGAGTAATACTATGGAGACTTGAGGAAGAATACTATGGAGCCTCTTTGAGAAATTCAGCGGTCAATCTCGATGCACATATATTTGACCAACATTTTGACAGATTTTTGAGTGCTGTGTGCGACAGTAAGTAAATCCAGAATTAATAAATAAGGAACTCTGTTGATTTTGGAGAAAGTTAAAGAATTTCAAGTAAGTACGGCTTATAATAAAGTTGTGTAATTTATATATCATCTGTTATCATAATTTACCTATTTCAACAGCTACACAACGGTTAAGGGCCTCGACTACATGTGTTGTACAAGTTGAAACCCCTGTTCTGAAGTCATCACTTGTCTTCACCAGAAGCCCCTCGTGTCTCCCTCAACGTGGACAAGTCCCTCACCGTCCAGGAAGGCTCGGAGCACAAGTTCTCATGTCTGGCCGAAAAGTACTACCCTCTGGACGTGGAGTTCGTTTGGACCGAGTCGGATCCGGCCGCCCCACATTCCCGCGTCGGGGCTCCTCTGCCAAAGACCCTCAAGAACGTCCTCCTGTCGAGCCACGGCAGCAACACGGACCATACCTACAGGGTGTCGGCCTTCTTCTACCTGCAGGCCTCCCTGGAACACTCGGGGAGGAAGTTCACCTGCAGCGTGAATCACAAGTCTCTGAGATATCCCATCAAGAAGAGTTTTATCTTGAACGTTGAAGGTGAGCGCTGACCACACGGGGGCAGCAGAGGTTCAACCTCTAACCTCCACCGTGTTTCTTTCCATCAGAACCAAGCAGCTGGTTCTTCTTCCTCATCGTTGGTGTCATCGTGCTCTTGTCTCTTAGCCTTCTGTATCACATGGTGCCCTACCTGTTATCAGGTGAGTCCACTATAGAAAGAGAAAAATAATAGTAGTAGGACCAGTTTATTTTTTTATTATAAAACCATCTAAATGTATTTCTGTCTTTACAGCGAGGAGGCGATTGAATGAGGTGAGATGTCTTTATTATTACAGTGAAGTATCAAACTCAATGTGTGTCTCCTGACAGAAGAAGCCATATTGACCACCAGGAACATCAGAAGGAAACATCTGCTTTTTTTCTGTTTGTGTTTTTTTTCTGTAGTCTCTGTGAAACTGCATGATTTTCTTTCATTTGCTTGTTTATTTCTGGTAAGATGGTCGTTCAGATTTGTCTTGAAAGAGACATTTGAAAAGTTGAAATTAATCCAGAACCTTTTAATTTTAATTTTTTTTTAAATGTTTATTGATACAATTATTCATACATTTGAAAAAATTTGTATCACTAAAATTAAATACCAACAATGTTGATAAAATAGCAGTGATTAAGGAAATAATAATTAAAGGGAAAAATAATTACGATAATCATACAAATATATATATAAAGCAAAAATAAACAACCACCCCTGAAGTAAAGACATTAAGTAGAAATATTATTTTTTTAAACTTTAATTAATTAATCAACGAGCGGTTCAGCGATTTTAAAATAAATTATTACAAATGAATAAACGTCAATATAACTAACGTTTCCTGCTAATGCATGTAGTGACTCACAGTGGCCACTAGAGCGCTAGAACATGTAAAAAAAAAAAGGATACTCGGAGTTCACGAAAAATAAATAAATAAATAATACAACTTTATTACTGACATAAAGTCAGTCAGCGTTTTTAAAATGGCAAAAAAAAATGTCATCATCATCAGTTTTGATGCAGAAAAGTGACAACATTTTCAATAAATATAATTTAAATAAAGTTTATTGATTCGTTTTCTGAGTTAAGATTTAATAAAGTTTCTTTTTTCAACGATTTATTAAATGATGTAGAGATGAAAAATATGTTCATCAGTGGGTTGGAAATAGAATGATCATGTGTGTTTTGACTCCCAGGGAGGGGGACAAAAGGGTTTGTGTGTTAGTGTGTTGTTGCTATGCAATTAAAGCTTAAACTAACAGAGTCAGTTGGAGAAACGGCACAAATTAAATTCTTTCAACAACAAATTGTACATGGAAAACAGGATGAACAATAAAAAAGAAAGTTTGGCGTCTTTATTTTGTGTAAAATGTTTAGTGTTTTTAATGTTTAATTCTAATTAAACCGACATCAATGAAGGGAAACTACAACGTCTGTGAACAAAGCGGTGTTATAGCAGAACGACACGAGCCACATTCTATCACGAAGAATTGTTTAAAAAAGCAAAGTGTCTCATTTCTTTGACTCGTGTTTACATTGTCTCCGGGCGAAGAGTCTGGTTTCACGTCGTCGTGTCGACAGCTTCTTATGAACCAGCTCTGATGGATGCTTGGATGTCCAGACGTATAGTTGTTGTACACGGATTTATAAGGTGTGTTGAATCCAGTCGGGCTGTTAAAGTGAACCGTTGAGGCCCCGAGAGTCGTCAGGTCTTACGTAAGCAAGTGTGACACAAACGTACGCAAAGTACTACAGTCTACACTAGTTCAACTCAGGACATTTATGTTCCTCGTAAGACCCAGAAGAAGAACCTTTATATAAGTAAGACAGTCAGAAAGATCCATTTTTATTTTACCATTTCAAATGTATATGTAAATGTATTACCTACAAACTAATATCAATAATTCAACGCTTTATCAATCTTTATCTTTTCTCTGTCTGTCTTGTTTGCTTTCTGTCTGTGTGTCTTTTTTCTTTTCTGTTTGTCTGTCTGTCTTTTTCCTTTTTCTGTCTGTCTGTCTGTCTGTCTTGTTTGCTTTCTGTCTGTCTGTCTATCTTTTTGCCCTTCTTTATTTTTCTCTGTCTGTCTGTCTGTCTATCTTTTTCCTTTTTCTGTCTGTCTGTCTGTCTTGTTTGCTTTCTGTCTGTGTCTTTTTTCTTTTCTGTTTGTCTGTCTATCTTTTTGCCCTTCTTTATTTTTCTCTGTCTGTCTGTCTGTCTGTCTTTTTGCTTTTTCTGTCTGTCTGTCTGTCTGTCTGTCTGTCTTTTCTCTGTTTGTGTGTCTTGTTTGCTTTCTGTCTGTCTATCTTTTTGCCCTTCTTTATTTTTGCCTGTCTGTCTGTCTGTCCGTCATGTTTGCTTTCTGTCTGTACCTCTGTCTGTCTGTCTATCTTTTTGCACTTATTTATTTTTGCCTGCCTGTCTGTCTGTCCGTCTGTCTGTCTTGTTTGCTTTCTGTCTTTGTGTCTGTCTTTTTCCTTTTACTCTGCCTTTTATGCCTTTCTGTCTGACTGCCCTTTTCCATTTTGACTGTCTGTCCATCTTGTTTGCTGTCTGTCTATCATTTCCCCCTCCATTTTTCTTTCTGTCTGTCTGTCTGCCTTTTTAAGTCTATCTGTCTTTCTGCCCTTTTCCATTCTTTCCGTCTGTCTATCTTGTTTGCTGTCTGTCTATCTGTCTATGTCTTTGTGAAGGTGTGGTACAGTATGTCATCACGAATAACAGTTTAATAATTTACTTTTAAAGTCTAACCCCTTTCTTCAGACTCTCCCCAGAGGCAAGGCCTCCTCCTCCTTTTACATCTATCCATGTTGTATAAGTCTTGGCACCGCAGCTGATTGCAGTAAGCCTGAGCTTGATAGACACAGTGTTTTATATATTCATGTAAAACCCTTTTGTTTACTCTCTGTCTGATGTGTTCACTAGTAATCCTGCAATATTTGATCTTCACATTCAAATAATTCCTCAAGATCTGCCAATTTAGGACTGAAGCATGATGGGTAAAAACTGTACCCAGTTGAAACTCCATCAGCAGGAGGGTCCCTCCAGTCTGTCGACACACACTCTTGGCAAGAATGTGTGTCTCCCGGCGCACTAAAGACGATCCTCGGTTACACAAGTGTGTCGTGGTCAACACACGGAGGGTTGCGTGACGGTCCCTAACATTTGGAGACTGACCTTTCAAGCGTGTCCTTCGGACACCAGATCCATGGTCATGCATAGATCAGGAACTCTCGGCTCTACTAGGAATAAAGTCATTTCCAAAGCTGAAGAATAAAACATGCTCAGTGTTTCCACGGCATAACTTAAAAAATGGAGTAATTGTAAAACTTTATTTACAAAACAAGAAAACACAGGGTACATACAATTTTTTGGGTTCCATTGCGCAAGAAAATCTTCCAGCCAAGACTCATCAGAGCACCTGGTTGAAGTCTCAAGGGAAGCTGCAATGACGTCAAACGACATAAGGATCCTCCGACACCTTCTTACGTCGGTGTTTGAAAAGAAGATGTAAACGTAGGCGAAGAACGAGATTAACTGTTATGAAGAAGTTGAACTTTCCCCCCGCGAGTGAAACACTTGTTCACTCAACAAGGTGATTTTCACACCGTGAGGTGAGGATGGAACCAAAAGGCCGACGTTAACATCTAAGACTGTTTATTGTCGTTACGTGAACGTTGGATTTCCAATCCCCGACACGATGTCCGACGTGTTTGTTTTGGCAGCTTTAAACCGCCGTGACCTGCTTGTAATACGTGCTGATTGTTGACGTGTACATGACTTTTCAGAACTTTCCAGACCCTGAATCTATGAGGTAACGCTTGCTTTTATTTTTGGAATGACTCACCTAGTAAGGCTGTTATTAGTTAATGTTTTGTTAATGATGGGAGGATATTATTATTTTTTAAAAGGAACCAGTAAGGTGATGGTCAAGGTACATTTGTAAGATTACAATTTATAGTATAGTATAGATAGTGTATACTTATATATATATTTATATACACTTATATAATCGAAAAATCGTTCATATACGTGAAGAAACATGATAACAAGTGACACTACATTTCAGAATGTCATGCTTCAAATGCTTGTAAACACCAAGGGGAATAAAAAAAAGAACAACTACTTTAGAAATATTACTTAAGAACTAGGACTTTAAAATATTTTTTAATCATTTTATGCTGGTTCTACGTCATGCGTGTTCAATGCTCTAGTCTCCTGTGACTGAGATGATCAATACACATGCCACCCAGCAGGGGGCATGCTCCCTTTACCCATAAAAGAAGAGCTCTCCTGTCACATGGCTTTTGCCAAAAACTGGTTTATACTTTGTGAATCTTTGGTGTTGTGCAGGGGGCGGCGCCATGTCCTGAGCTCTACAAGCACTCACTGTTTTCTACTCTCTTGCTGTGTGCGCTTTAAGAAAACACACTTTAGATTGTTTATGACACATGTTGTGTGAGAATCATGGCGGTGGATCTGTGTCTCGGGAGTCCTGTCAGGTGTCTCTGGCCCCCACAGTCACTCACACCTCGTGCTTTATCTGCCCGAGGACCCCTGTCACGATGCGTATCGGGTGCGACTGAGCTCAGGGTTCATGAGAGACGGCGCCCCCTAGAGGGTGCAAGACTCATAAACACTGGGGAACTGATGCCAGAATGTGTCAAATAAAAATGACAAATCTGTTGTTACCTTCATCACTTCCTGGATCGACAGAGATATTACCGTAAATATTACAGGCAGCAGTAGGAGGTTCTGATACGGGCGTAAATATCTTGTGAATTCATTGTCTACCGCTTTATCCCTTGTGGGGGTCGCGGGGAGACTGGAGCCTATCCCAGTATCATAGGGCCAGAGGCAGGGGACACCCTGGACAGGACTCCAGTCTGTCGCAGGGCACACAATACAGACAACCATTCACACACACACTCATACCTACGGACAATTTCCCCAAAGTTCTCAATCAACCTCTGGATGTTTTTGGACTGTGGGAGGAAACTGTAGTGTCATCGTTAAATAGTAGTAGAAGAAGAAACTGTCGCGTCATTTCCTGTTATTGCGTAGTGGCTATGTTCGATTTGAGACATACTATCTGTGGAGAATTTGCGTACTAGTTAGTACGTACACTATCCTGATGCATACTAACCTCCAGTGCACTAAGAGAAGTATGTGATTTGAGACACAGCTCTGGTATTGTTGATATTATTCATAATAGAGGGAGATCTACGGCGCCACCTCCTGGTCATGCACTTCTACTTTCGTTAAGGCCTACATTGACACCGCGATGGGATCCATGTCCCAAGTCGCACCAGTTACCTTGGTTTGAGTTTATTCATTCAAACGTACAATGCTTTATTGGCGGCCATTTATGCTATTGTTCGTTGCTTTGGGTTGATACAAACTCTGCTAGAGGGCTGAGCATGTGTGAAGTCAGAACCGAGTTTACGAACGTTTTCATGGCAACAACTAGACTAAGCACACATGTACAGTTTGTCACTGACAAAAAAGTTGTGTTGCCCACAAATCTGCAACAAAAGGGGTGAAAAACAAAAATGTGTGAAAACCACTTCACTTGTGTTCACAGATTTCACGTCTGCAGGCCAGAAGGAATAATGTTGTCTTTCCCAAACACCAGCAGCTTGATGGATGCCCTCTGGTCACTGAACTCATTCATGTGTGTGTGTGTGTGTGTGCGGTTCACCGTTTGGCTGCGGGATTTTGGCCGAGGAACGCATGAAGTCATCAGTTCACTTCCAGCTGAAGTTTTGATAAAAGGCAGCGTTTGGCTCGGAGACGACTGTGGGAAAGAACAATTGAAAGATATGAGATGTATTTTGGCTGCGTATGAGTGGATGACATCATCACTGACACACACACGGTCTTGTGTAAGAATCTGTTATCGGTGTGTTTTTAAAGTTGCTCACTGATTACACCTCGGTGTGTGTGTAGCAAAAAAAAATCCACTTTTGCATCATACGTGACCACTCCCGTGAAACTTGCGTGGATTCAGAGGAACATGATGTCATGCCGAGGCTCAAATGGCTTCTGTGTTTTATTGCTTCTCGTTGTTTATCCTTCGTGCACTTAACTTCCCGGAGTTTCGTTCCAGATCTCGGGGCCACATCCCCTCCTGGATGCTCAGTTGTGTTGACGTTAGGAGCCGGACTTCTCGGATGATCTAATCCCAAAGAACCGGGAAGACCAGAGAATCCAGAGACTTCTGTCGGGTCTTCATTCTGCACATTATCAGTGAACACATCGTGGGGGGCGAACAAGACGACGTTCATGTTTGTTTGTGTGATATTCAGATGGTACAGATTCAGAGACATGGACAACAGTGTTGTGTCATCAAAACTCAAAAATACTAAGTTGCTGAAACCACTACTTCACCAAAAAAACAACAATAACATTTCCTTCTGACCCGCTCTAGTAGAAGAACTCACATTTCTCCGATCCTTAAAACTCTTCACTGGCTTCCAGTTTCTTTCAGGATCAACTTTAAAATTCTGGTTCTTACTTTCAGATCTATTCATGGTCAGACCTTCCATCACTGATCTGATCCAGACTTACACCCCAGCTCGGGCTCTGAGGTCTGTGGATCAGAATCTACTGATGGTTCCTGAACACGCTTCAGGACCAGAGGAGAGAAATCCTTCCAGACTGTTGCTCCTAAGCTTTGGCTTTTCCTTGATTGTCTGGAACTCCTATTGGGTCATCAGTTTAACTTTCCCTTTAAAGTATATACTTTATTGAGTATTGTTTTGATTGTTTAAGCGCTTTGTGACCCTGGTCTGGAAAAGCGCTATACAAATAAAATGACTTACTTACTTACTTATCTTAAACTCTGACACCTTTATAGGTCATAATATCAACATGAACATTTATCTGCTTTGATTTTATGACGACAATTTAAAGAGAAGAAAAAAAAAACATGGGATTTCTTGTCCAACATTCTTGTTGTTGGTTGACTTTCACTTGCTCATATTTTCCAGCTAGCATGTCGCTACATTAGCGTAAACAACACCTTAGGGCTTCCACGACAGCTAGTTTAGAAAGTGTTTCTTACGTCATCAACGTACAGACGGACATTGTTCCGTATTTATTTATGTGTCAGACTATAGAGCTCCGAGAGATGAAGTCACGCGCCCCGGCGTGAGTCCGACTGAGATGGCTCGTATGCGCCAGGATGTGTCAGAACAGATGAGGATATGAGAAGGAGAATCCCTTTTATTAGATTCCCAAAGATCCTGAAACATGACACCAATGGATTACTGCCACGAAACGCTCTAATCTAATGAGCTGAAGCACTGGAGCTAAATATGTGTGGCCCCTTCCTGGGCAGTCGCTGGAGATCTACAGTAGTAGTGAACGACTGGAAGCTGAAGATTTGAAGTATGCTTAGGTGTTTTATACGTTTAGACTACTTAGACTCTGAAGTTTCTCATGTCACCAGGTTGGTGTAAATGAAACTCTTAGAAGAGGTTTAACCTGGTCAACAATGAGAGCAACTCGCATCCGATGCGCGATGTATTTGAGTCGCACTTACTCGGAGGTGTCAAACTCAATCACAAAATCTTGAATCCTTGTGTTGTCGCTGGGTCAAAGTGACCCGACCTCCCTGGCATCCAGAAATACATATGCAGTGGTGGAGGACGTTCACCTTGACCCTCAGACAACACAAGGGAAACCACAGACACATTTGTTTTCAGGCCTCTGGGTCACCCTGACCCAGAGACAATACAAGGGATACCACAAACACATTAGTTTTTGGGACTACAGTTCACCTTGACCCAGAGACAACAGTATGGATACCGCAAACACATTTGTTATTGCGACTACGGTTCACCTTGACCCAGAGACAAGGGATATTGCTAACACATTTGTTTTCTTGTCTCCAGGTCACCTTGACCGAGGGACAACACAATGTATATCGCAAACACATTTGTTTTCAGGTCTCCAGGTCACCTTGAGCCAGAGACAACACAATGGATATCGCAAACACTTTTGTTTTCGGGACTACGGGTCACCCTGACCCAGAGACAACACAAGGGATAGCACAAACACATTAGTTTTCAGGCCTCTGGGTAACCTTGACCCAGAGACAAAACAAGGGATACTACAAACACATTTGTTTTCAGGCCTCCGGGGCACCTTGACCCTGAGATAACACAAGGGTTAATCAGTCAAGTTTGTGGTCATTTTTCTGTCACCTACTAAAAGGGACTTAAGCATCAGTTGCTTCTTCTCTTAATGTGGAGTGTGTAGCACACATGTGTGCGTGTGTGTGTGTGTGTGTAGTGACACACACTTGCGTTGAGTTTATAGGAGCGAGTGACGCAGGACGCTCTCTGTGGGCTGAGATTTCTGCCGACTCGTTAATGTTTGCGGTCTGTAAGCTGCAGTCGAGCATGTGCACGAGGGTGTGCGACGTATTGTCGTCCGACATGTGTGTCGCAGAGACGTGTGTGTCGATGATTACAGGGGCAGCAGAGGAAGCGTGTGGTCGTGTTTGGCATCTTCACAGTTGGGTTCACATCACACACAGTCTGTCGTGTGTAAAACTCATTTCAAATATATTTTTTTACCTGTTAAACTACTTTTATGGCAATGAATCCTTTATTTAAGTCACTTTTAATTAGAGAAGAATGTAAATATAAGATTATTTCTTTCTTTTAAAATATAAACGAATTATTTTATCATTATTATTATTTAATGTTGTACTTTTTCAGGTATTAAGCCTTGTTGTTATTTCTGTATTTTGTTTTGTTTTTGCAGTGTACTGTTGTTTTTGTTGTCAACTTTGTCCCTAAATACCACTATATAGTCCAATATTTTTTGGTCTTGTTTTCAAGTAAGGGGATGTTATTGGAAGTCTTTAAGTCTGAACATATTGAACCTCTTTATTCTGCTTTAATGTCATTAGATGGTCATCATTTTTCATCACTTCCTGTTCCTGACAGTTTAGTTAATACACATTTTAGCACCCACCACTTAAAGGTCAACTAATGTATTGATTTAAGTGTGTATTAAATAGATGTTGGACTCTATCATTAGTATGTGTCTGTTTGTAAAAAAATATTTACATTGGAAAATTATCTTAAGCCCCGCCCACTGAAACCACTGTAGTATTTTTCAATTAAAGTAAGAAGTTTCATTGCAAGTTGACTTTTTATCTTCTTAAGGGCTTAAGAAAACCAAACAAACTCATTGTGAGATTCACTGAACTTTGGTTTATGGATGAGAATGTTTTTTATAAAATCACAATCTTTGTTTTCTGAAACATCCCCATAAATAATTCATTTCATCCCCAAACGTTCCAGTCTTACACTTGTTTGTGGCCAGTCATAAATGGGTCGAATCCTGGTCTTATTGTGCAACATTTCATGCAACCACAGGTACTTGTGTGTCGTCACACCCACCGCGATGTTTCTGTTTCATTTCACATTTACAGTTAGACGAGTGAATCATCGACTGGTTTCACACGTTACAGACTAAGAAGAGTCACTGTGTTAAGATCGTTGCGACACGACAAGATGAAGATGCTGAAAACAAATCTGGGGAATAAACAAGTTAAAGTGCTGTCGGGTTAAGAGAGCGAATTGTCAACAGTTTACAGAAATTCAAGGACATTATAATTGTAACGCAGTAGAGTAATGACTTGGAAAAACAACTACGGTGATATAGTATATAATACTTGGTACAACAACAACGTCCATTTCCTTTTTAAATAAAGTTTTTTCTCCCTCACAAATAAGCCACGTGAGAGTAGCTAAGTAGGGGAAAAACCTGCGCAATTGTGTACTTCCTGTAACGATTAAAGGTTTGTCATACATTTAAAAATATATATATTTTTGATTTTAAAGATACTGCATCTGTTACAGATAAAGAAGTACCACCAAGTGTTTAAGAGTGTTTCAGTGCATTTAGCCATAAGTATGGCGTTAGCTTTAGCTTGTTAGCCACATGCTACATCTGTCGACACATTTGTTTGAAGCCAGTAGTTCAAATCCCTTTTATTTACTCTAAAACAATTCATGTCCATTTCTTTCTTGTGAAAATATGGCATATATTCTCTGTTTGTGTTATTATTTTCATGAAAGTACAGTAGCTGGGAGGTGCAACTGTTTTAAAGTTTGTAAAGCAGTTTTGGGCCTCCCAGCCACCGTACTGTCACCAAGACAAGCATTACTCTTTCACGTGTTGCGTCCTTTTTTTGTCCTCTTTCATCCTGTTTTATATTCTTTTCTCTGTCACTCCTTTATACGCTACAGGTGGATGACACCTAAAACAACGCTTTTAGTTTCATCTTTCGTTTTCTGTACAAACCTCACACCTTTTTAATTCATTTTTCTATCTTTAATCCTTTTTATTCGTGATCAATCTGATAGTGAATCCTTTATTTGTAACATGAACCCATTGTATTTTTTTTATTTGTGTGTTTAGAAACTTGTCAGTAGTCCTTTTATTTTATTCAAAACACTTTTTGTCCATTTATTTCTAAATATAAATTACTTATTATTATTATTATTATTTGGTCTGTGACTTCACTTTTTTTCTAAAGCTAAAGAGACATCTTTGTTTTTATTATCTTGTGTATCTTATTTGTTCATTGTTTGCTCAAACTTAATATAAAATAGTTAATAACCACTTTGCAAGTTAAAGAAAGTAATTCTGTGATGTAATTGATTACTTTATAAAGAGCATAAAAGGGAATAAATAAAGTGTAAACATTTTGAAGTAACTTGACCAACATTGGTTGTTTTTATGAAGTCCAGAGCAGCTACAAGTTTGTTGTAGAAAAGTGGATAAAATCTGATCTAAAATGCATCTTCCTGGAATTCACTCACTAAAGAGTCTCCAAAGAAGTGTGAGACTTTTCTTCTGAGTCATCCGTGTTATTAACTCTGACATTTTTTACCGCACGGAGTGAGTCAGATTCGGACAGCGAAACTAATCTTTTTCAAAACAATGAGGAACTCGGAGGGTCTGGAGGAGAAAGACAGAGATCTGCTGCCGCGATTAGAGAAGTCCGGATTGTGATTTCATTCCACTCCGACTCCTGCAGGTCAGGACGTTATTACCTGCTGACTCGCCGTTACGAGAGAAACACAAGTTCAAGGACGGCGAGTCGAAACTCTTGAGCTGCTGCGTTCAGACCCCGAGATGAACTCGATAAACCAGAGAAGCATCAAAACATTTAGTTAAGAAGGACAAAAGGTTGTCTTTGAAGGATTATGGAAGACAGATGAGGATTTAAACATTGACCTTAACACAATCAAAAGTATTAAGCAGATTTAAAATTGACATAAGTGCTTAATTGTAATGCCTTGAACTTACATTTTCATGTATTTTATACGTTTTTTGTGACAAAAATGTACCTAAAGAAGATAATAATTTATGATAATAGTTTTTAAAATAGTTTTGGGCCTCACAGCCACCGTACTGTCACAAAGACAGACAGTACCCATTCAGGTCCTTTTTTTTTGTACTTTCATTCTTTTTTATTAGCTTTATCTCTCTTCCTTTATGCTTCAAGCACTACAGGTTCATGACACCTGGCTGAAATAACACGTTGAGTTTCCTCTTCCTTTGTTTTCTGTACAAACCTCACACTCGTGTTGACGGCTACGTTATTTTTATTTATTATTCTATCTGTAATCCGTTTTATCAGCGATCGTCCTGATTGTGACGCTTTTCGTTTTTTAACACATGTCCATTGTCCTTGTTTGTTTGTGTGTTTAACAACTCGTCAATCTTGTTTTGTTGAGTCTGATCTTCACTAAAGTTGGATCCATGATTGGTCAGATGTTAACACTGAGTCTGGTTCTGTGCGAGGTTTCTGCCTGATAAAAGGACGCATTTCCTCGACTCATTTTTGTTTTTCTCTTCTTGTATATCGTTATTCCACCTGTTCAAAGTGTCATCAGATATCTTTGTATAAATTAAAATTGTAATTACATAATTGTCTTAGTGTTTAAAAAAAAAAAAAAATAAAATAAAAATAAATCTTAAAAAAAAGGAAACATTTTAAAAATATTAAAGATATTTGGAAAAAATAAAGGAAAAGTTTTCTTGGACTCTTTGTTTGTTTATTTAATTATTTATTTATTTTTCATTTTTAAATAAAACCAATTTAATTAGTTTGGGTTAAGTTTTAACAGCTGGGTCTCAAGGTTAGGTAGAGGGAGGAAATGATTTTTAAAATTGTAAAACATATATATTTTTTAGAAAATAACATGGTGAGGATATACTTTAAATTGGTTGTGCAGTCGAGGTGAACCTGTTAAATACGTGTGTTGTTGGTTCTGTATATATAGTAAACCCTTATTTACCCCCAAAATCTGTCAAGGCCATTTTCCCTGCGGTGTGAAAGCCAGAAATACTTCACGTTTAGTTACTTCTTGTCATTATTGCTCCTCTTCAGAACCGGTTTTGTTTTCTGAAAGTGAAAGTAGATCCTTTTAAGAGACACATTTCTTATTTTTTTACATTTTTCAATGCTTGAGCGACACCTTTAGGAGGTTCTTAGAATGCTGGACACGTATATCCCCCACAGAAGGTCAAGAACCTACAGTGTTGCTCCTCAAGAGTCAGTCTCACAGTGAAAAAAGCAGAATCTCTTCACAGTTAACACTAACACTGACTCCCCCCTTCAGCACTCCCCTCACATTTACAACCTTTTCTTCACCCCTCCTCCTTTGACTTCATCCCTCCCTTTCTCCTCCCTGCTTCAAAAGGAAGGAGTGCCCGACCTGAGAGCCAGAAGAATCCAGAGCGGACGGCAGATCAGATCTCGCTGACACATCTGCCGAGGAGGGACCGTCTGAGGGGCTCCAGCTGTGAGTGACGATGACATCATTTGCTCATGTTATAAAACGTCCATGTATCCTCTTGTGCACCAGTCATCCGCTCTGGACACTGTTTAGAGGTGTCTAACCCTTCTTGTCTTCTTGACAGAGAGGTCCTCGCTGGAAGGAAGAGTCGGGGAAGACCGGCAGAAGATAGATCTAAATCGACCTTTGACCCCCGTCCCCTCCACCTCCCCCCCTCCCTCCCCTCCAGACAAGACATTCTCGAGGACCCCTGATAGGTTGTCCCCCCCCAGGGGCGATGGAAACCAGCACCATGGCCGAGCTGGAGGACCTGTGTCACCCCCGCTCCGCCTCCCCGGAGGACGAGACGGTGTGCTCGGCTCTGAACCGGCACGAGAACACTCTGAGGGACGCCATCAGGGAGGTCCACATGGACATCGGCGCCTTCAAGATGGGCATGGAGCGTCGCCTGGAGGAGGCCGCCAACCTGAGCGGACCCCTGGGACGGGCCGTGGCCCAGCTCCAGCTGGAGAACCGGCAGCTGCGGAACCAGCTGCAGGCTCTGAGCAGGCAGGTGGAGATGCTCAGCGGGGCGATGTGCGACCACAAGAACCACAAGAACCACCTGCAGGACATCCAGGAGAACCACCAGGAGGTGAAGGAGGTCATCTACGGGAAGGGGGAGGCCCAGATGCACATCCAGCCGTGCGGCCTCGGACCTCAGGTGTACGGCGGTCCGAGCAGTCCTGCCTCCCCTCCTGCCAACTTCCCGTCCTCCCCCGGCTCCGGCAGCCCCCCCGCCGGGTCCAGAGTGTCGTCGGTTCTGACCGGAGCCTCGTCCAACAACAGCCCGTCCACTGCTCGCTTCTCCAGCCGAGCCACGTTCGCTCTGTCCAGCAAAACGAATGTGAGTTATTTTTAATTTCTACGACCGACACTCTAGTCATGTTTTAACTCAAGGGGTTGGCAGTTAAATTCCTAAGAAACCAAACTACACTGAAGAACCGCCCATAAAAATAATACAACTAATAATAATAATAATAATGATGTAACAAGGACCAAAAAGATAAAAAAAAGTCAGACAAGGTTTATTTAATTATCATTTTACTAAATGTTTACTTATATGATCTTTACATTAGGTTTCCCTTCATAGATTAAAAATATGTGCACATCTATTATGAGAAATACGAATGTATTAAATATATATTAAGTAAATTGGCAGTAAGGATGAGCTTTTATTGTGATTATGTCGTCCATCATCAAATCAACATCAGCTTTACTGGTATTAAAAGTCTCTATCTAAAAGTTTAATTGTTGACATCCATGATCTCAGTTCCTTATCTTATCTTAAACACTGACATCTTTATACGAGTCACTGTATCATCATGGATATTCATCTACTTTAAGTCAACCATCAGACTGGCCCTTAAAATGACTTGGCGGGTTATATATGGCCCCTGGGCCTTGCATTTTCTTTCTTGTTGATTTTTCGTTTGAGGAAAAAACATTTAAAAAATAATCATATATATAAGAAAAATAAGGAAACAAAATTGTATATTAAAATTAGAGCAGTTCAAGTGGTATTATTTGCAATATAACAGTGAAAACTCGCTCTGACCAAATGAAAAGCTATTCATTTTGAAGTTTTTGGAAGTTTTTTAAATGAAACCGGAAGACAAAACCTTTATATTTCTTTAATAATCTCTACAAGTCAATTATATTTAACTTTTTAATGCAGTTTTTTTTAAATAAAATATTTTTTGTAACATCTTAATATGTGTTTTGTTAAATACTTAGTTCATAATCATAGTTAAACTCCCTATTTGTTTATATGCTTTTTGAATGATGTCATGGATCTGTCCTAATCTGCACTTTGAATTCAGCTTCAGAAAAGTAAGATGACAGAAGTGTTTCCAGTATTTTTCCAGTTTGCCGTGTGTGTCAGTGTGTGTCAGTGTGTCGTGGTTGTGTGGCCACTGTTGCACCAGAGATCTCAGCTGGGATGCTTAAAGATTAATGAGGCCCAGTAACATGAGCGTTCTCCTGGGAGGGTCGACGGGCAGGAACGCGGTGGTTCTGTTAGACACGCGTCAAGTCCAAGCAACAATAACATTCTCAATCCAACAAAATGCATATAAAGTGTTATTAATATGTATTTCCAAATAATTGTTAGATGACTGGGATGCTTCTGTTTGATGAAAATATATATATTTTTGTATTTTTTTTACTATTTTAATTGGTTGTTGCTGTGAAGTACTACGTGATTAAAAAGCCAGATGTGGTAAAACAGACGTCGTCGTGCACATGGCTACACACTTTGTCTCCCTTACTGGTTAGTAAGTCATCAAAGTCAACCAATTCCTTTTTCTGAACTCGCTATAACGTCACTTTTCATCCCTTTTTGTGAGTAAGGATCCATAAATCTTTACGCAAAATCTTCTTTTTCATTTAGCAATAACACATTCAACAACATAAGCTAGCTAGCATAGACACGAGAAATCAGACAAAGTCAGATATCAAAGCTTGTATTATGTTTTCATCTTTATCGATGGTTGTTTTGTTTGAAAACTTTATTAAGGATCCACTGAGGCTGATATTTGAAGGCACTGGTTCCCAACCTTTTTTGCACCGTGGACCAGTTAAATGCCAGGATTATACTTACAGACTGACAGTCACATAGAAAAATGTAAAAACACAACATGACCTGCCAAAAAAACTACAATTAAGTCAATGAAAAACAATCATCATAACGCTGAATCAGCAAGAGCCCTGGACTGGTTACATGCACCTATGTATGTTTGATTGTATGCTGACGACGGTGTTCTGTACGTGTGTGTCTCCTAGCTTTTTGAGACTTTGTGTCAATGTGCGAGTTTGTGTTTAAGCATTATTTATATAGCATGAGGACTCTATAACTGAAGTTTTTGTTCCTGGAGTTTGTGTTTTACTCATTTTTACTAGTCAATAGTCGCAGGGTTGTGTTATTTCAGATAAAATCATTTTTCTTTTTGTAAATAAAACACCTTTTATGCCAGGGGTGGACAAATCAATTTTCTCAGGGGCCACTTTATATACTGTGATTGTTATAAGGGGCCGTCAAGCAAAAAGGAAGAACAAAAAATAAATGAATGAAGGAAATTCTTGTATAAGACTAAGCTTAATTGTTAATCTGATTTTATATTATTCCATTTTAATATTGATTTAATAATGAATACATTTTTTATTATATTAATGAATTAGAAATAAAGTATATCAAACACATTACGCCATAAAATAAGTTCTCATTTAACATAAATTCCATTTTAAAATGTGGTAAAAATTTTAAACATGACCAGTAAAAAGAACGGTGAAAAAAAACCCCAAAAGAAATGAAAGAGATATTCAAAAAGTTACATGTAGAGCTGTACTAGTGATACAATTGTTAGATAACCATCGAAAACATTTAAAATCAGCCAGTTTTATAGTATTATTTTGAACCCACGCATATACTGTGTGGATAAGGTTAGAGGGCTGCACTTTGCCAAGGTCTTAGGCAGTAATAATATCACTGTTTTAAGCGAGACTAAGTGTCTCCTGCACTGTGATTGACTTAATAGTGATGCAAACACTTTATAGGAGCTCGAGCTCAGTTACATCCCACTTTGCAGTTTGTACTTTCTGACCCAATTTCCAACATAGTGCAGGAAACTTATCCATTCTTTCCTGATTTTTTTTTTTGTTCATCCCTGCATTTATCACAAACAGACTTCCTGCGTCAGTCCAAGTGCTCTGCAGCCGTAAATTACGCTCCGCGGTGTATTTTATCGTCATCTCGGGACGGCGCCGGTGAACTTCTGCCTCCGTAGCTCCACCTACGCCGACGACGTCCTGATATTTATTGCTGCTTTTCATTGACAATGTGGATGAACCTCAAATGGTTTGCATCAAAACCACCAAGGAAACGGTGACCCTAAATATTTAGACACAGAAGAGATTACTCACCAGCTGGAGACAATTACACTTTTTTTTTTATTTGGTCTTCATAATGTATGAGATGAAACTGGATCCTCTGAAGAGCGAGTACGACTCCGATGTGAATCGGCTGAAGCGTCTTACAAAGATTGAATATTATCGTTAAAAAACAATTCCTGGTACCAGACAAGACACCCACAGTCACATCAACACGTTAAGAGAAAGTGGAGAGAAATTCCAAGTCGTGGCTTCGTTATTGTCCTTTAATTGTTTTGTTTTGTTGAGGGGGAGCCACATTCAAAACCACAACACTCCACCGACCAAAACTATGTTGCTTCTATTTTAAACTAAAGAGCTCTGAACGTGTAGGTTGTTGTACTATTATATAGATATATATAGAGTCATACCTTCAGTTACAAACAGTTTAGTAAAAATACACTTTTGGTCGAACCCTCTGCTGAGTTTTTGGCTCCATGTGCGATTGAGTTTGACCCCTTTGATCTTTATAATATAACAACTGTCCATCATTTAAAAATCAGCAAATACCTTAATATAAACATGTCTTCATAGTTTGTGTAAATCCTTAATGGAATTGTAGAATAAAAGAAGGAAAAAGTAAGTAAAACACCAGTTAATATATTGATATTTTGCATATTAAAAATAAGAATGTATTTGTTAGTTTTATTGTCATGTTGTTGCTAGATTAATTATTTAGAAAATGATGAATACAAAACCATGTATTGATCAAGATTTATTACTGATTGTCTGAGTCAAAAAACTTTGAAGCTAAATGTGGACAAAACTGAATCTCTGGTTATTGCACCAGATGATAAGGTTCCAGGGTTGAGTCAGGACTTGGGTGACTTGGGCCAGTCCGTCAAACTGAGCCTGAGAAACCTGGGTGTTGTATTTGATAAAGACATGTCTCTAGTTCAACACTGCAGAAAACTGACCAGAAACTGTTTTCCTTCAACTGAGAAAATCTTATTTCAGTTTGTTTTTGTGTCTTAGAAGGTGCTGTCTTGTCTGCAGTTGATACAAAACTCTGACCAGCTCTAGTAGAAGAACTCACATTTCTCCAATCCTTAAAACTCTGCATTGGCTGCCAGTTTCTTTCAGGATCAATTTTTACTTTCAGATCTATTCATGGTCAGGCTCCTCCTTATATCAGTGATCTGATCCAGCCTTACACCCCAGCTCGGGCTCTGAGGTCTGTGGACCAGAATCTGCTGAAGGTTCTTGAAATCCTTCCAGACTGTTGCTCCTAAGCTTTGGAATGATCTTCCTTTCCCTCTGTGTTTGATAGGGTTAGGGTCTACTGACTCCTTCAAGAAGCATCTTAAGACCTTTTTGTTTGTCCAGGATTTTCCCAAATTTTCAGCGACTCCTGTGTTTGTCTCTAGGTTGTCTTGGCCTTTGAGAGTTTAAAATGTGTCTATATTTTTAACTGTGTCATGCTTTTTGTACCTAAAACAAAGAAACATATTCTTGTTAACTCCAGGAAAAAAAAAGCGTCTCTTGATGATGAGATTTGATGATTTAAAAAAGTCTGAACATTAAATCCCAAAATCAGCTCCTCAAATACTGCAAACCTTTGAAGGCTCAAACCAAAACTTTATATCTGTGTGTTGCGAGTTGTGTTGTGGATACACAGGCAGGAATGTGGAAATCTTGCAGTCGCAGCTAAACAACACAAGGCTACCTTTGTTTCCGCACGTCTGCGTGGGAGATCCCCCGCTGTCAGAGCAGACCAGCGACACAATCCCCCGGGTTTAGACGGCATTAAACCCTCTCTGTGTTTGCTCATCTACGGAACTACGGCCTCTTGAAGTCGAAGAGGGTTTAAAGAAAGTAAAGCGATTAACCCTGAAGTGTTTTATTTATGGACTGACGGCAGTTTTATCTGATTCCGAGGCTCAGTATCTGATCAAGCCTTGAAGATGGAGAGGAAAGTTTAGAAGATTGGAAGCTTTAAAGAAGTCCCAGAAGCCACTGCTCTCCGCCCATAGGCAAAGACGTCGTCCACGAGAGACTCTGAGTAGAACCATTTCAGCTTCATATAGAACATATAAGGAGTGAAGCAGAAAATGCACTTTCTTTTAAATCCCGGTCAATTTGCTCCAGATGCTAAGTGGTCTCTTGGGTGTGAGTCCCTGAGGGACCAAAGTGTTCAGTCACCTGTGATAAGATTGATCAAGAAAGGTTGGTCGACGATGGACAGCTGAGATTGTGAGGTCAGGAGGTCATCTCGTGTCATCGCTGATCCCAAAGTTGGTTGATTTAGCACTAATTGAGCTGTTGATCTTGTCTACAGCAGGTTTTGTTTCATTGATCGGAACCTTTTCTTAGTTTGTTGTTATGTGCTTGGACTGTGGGAGGAAACTGGAGTGCCCAGAGTAAACCCACATGACTGACCAAAACCAATAATAAATATATTATTATAATAGTATTAAATATACACCCATGTTAAAGACACTCTGGTAGATATACTTGTGTAATTGTGTTACTCCCATCATCCGTGGTCCGTCTTCATTATACAATACAATTCTTGCTTTTCGCCTTTTTTCTCCCACAGCTGCGACAACTTGTTTTTTTTTCTTTCCCTCGTGGACCCCCTTATCCTGACCGACCACCAATGTTACACAACTCAGACTTATCTGGTTCTTATCTACGCTCCGGAGCCACAGACGTTCACCCTGCAGTGATGCATTTCAGCTTAACGGAGAAAAAAAAACATCTTGATGGATCACTACCATGTTCTCTCCAAAGTGAATTACACTCTGATTACCAGCTGGTGACGCACACACACTTATACACTTATACACACTCTTATACACACACTAATACACACACTAATGCACACACTTATACACACACTTATACACACACTTATACACACACTAATACACATTTGTACACACACATATACCTACGTTTATACACATGCTTATACACACTTATACACACACTAATACACATTTGAACACACACATATACCTATGTTTATACACATGCTTATACACACTTATACACACACTAATACACACATTCATATGCATATACACACTCTTATACACACACCTATACACGCGCTTATCCACATGCTTATACACACACTTATACACCCGCTTATACACACTTTTACACGCACTAATACACACATATACATATGCATATACACACTTATACACACATATACCTTCGCTTATACACACATCTATACATACACACACACACACACTTATAAACACACTTATACACACATATATACACACATATACATACGCTTATACAAACATATATAAGTAAGTTATTTGTGCTAATAAACACACACGTATACACATGATTATACACACGTATGCACAAACTTATACACACATACATAATTAAGTAAGTAAGTAATATTTATTTATATAGCGCTTTTCGAGAGCAGGGTCACAAAGCGCTTAAACAATCAAAACAATACTAAAAAAAAAGTACATACATATGCTTATACACACATATACACACACATTTACACATGATTATACCCACACTTATACACACATATACATACGCTTAAACACACACCTACATGCACTTATAACTTCACTTTTACACACACACTTATATACACACTTATACACATGCTTATACACACATACACAGACACATATATACACTTTTACACACTAATAGACACATATACACACATGTATATCCAGGATACGTGAAAAAGGATTTGTGGAACCTCTTAACTTTCTGCGCGTCGTCCTGCACCGTAATCCGATAATGACGGTGAGTGGGAGTTGAAGAGGTGAATTCACTTAGTTTATGGAAGAAGATAAAATACAGAAAAGCTATGAAATCCAGTCAAACCCACAGAAACACTTCATGTAACTGATATCTTGATGAAATGTCGAATTATTATTCACTTTGGCTTTTAATGGTAAAAGAAAGAAAAGGAAAATCTAAGAAAAACCTCAAAGCATAAGAATATAATTGATGCCAATAAAGAACAGATTGTGAGGCTCAAAAAAGTGACGATGTCGAGTTACTGTTCAAGAAACTCTGGATCTCTTTGAACATGACGTCTCCAGAGTCCAGAATAACTTATGTGGAAATCAAAAGTTTGGATCGAAAGTCTGACCTTTTTCCTGAAAAAATAATTTGTAACTCGACCTCTCAGAATATAATTAGATTAAACCTGTTATCATTAACTATAACTAATACAACAAATATGTCTGGTTAGGTTGGTTAAGTTAACATAGACCAGGGGTCTGCAATTCTTCTAATTTGTTGATCTTGAAAATGAAGGACGGTACAAGTTATTAATACAAAATAAGATGAATAAATTACCTAAATTTAAAACATGATACAACCGTGTAACATTACAATGGCTGGGAATCAAATTTCGGTTCTTTTGTGGCACAGACCGAACCGCTTCGGTAGTTAACAGGGTTTTTTCAACATTTGGAATTTTTCTACTGAAAAACTAAATTGTTTTATTTAGTTTGGACTTGGAGTGTAAATACATAGATCAGAGAAGAATTACAAAGAAAAATGATACGAAGATTAACTTGAAATAAGATCTTTTCACTCCACTCCTGCCCCCAAACTCAGAATTAAACAACTAATACCACGAGTAATAAATGAGTCCCTTAGTCTATTAGTGTTGCATCATGGGAGGAGCATTCGTGCACTCCATCTGCTTCTCTGCTCACTGACATTACACTTATACTTATACTACATAAGTGTAATTTCATTTACTTTTTGTTAGAATTGATCCTATACAATTGGTATCCAACAAGTATAGTTCAGGACCAGTATCGAAGTGAAGGTATCAGTATCAGTACTGTATGGTATATCTACGATCGACACACCTGCATTGTATTCTTGTCCTTTTAAGTTTTTGTGTGTGATTTGTTTTGTAAAACTTAATCGCAGTCGCACAAATCCAGTGGCTCCTGTGAGTTTTATCGTCTCATGATAAAGATTTAAAAAATGTCAATGTTGCAGGGCCGGGTCTAGGCAGGCGCAAGAGGGGGCCTGGCCCCCTCAAATAAATGTTGTGCCCCCTCAAACTTACATGTAAGTAAGTAAGTAACAGCACAATGCCCCCTCAAGATTTGTGGCTGCCCCCTCATACATGCCTGTCTAGACCCGGCCCTGCAATGTTGTCAGTTAACAATACCATTCAGAGGTTTAATCAGACATCGGGTCAAAAAAGGTCAGATTTCACATGGGTCAGGTCAGGAACCGGGTTCATCAGTGGATCTTTGTATACCATCCCACATGTGTCAACTCAACCCTCAAAGTTATTTTTAAGTGGTCCGTTGGATGGTTTTCTCCAAATCAAAGTAGAAAAAAATGTTCATGTTGAAATGAAGATTTTCCTCAGATGTCAATTACAACCACTATGACCTCAATAACGAAACTATAATTTTCCATCTTTTATTTCTCTCGGCATCTCCTCTCCATGAACCCCCTCCTCCATCCTGCTCCTCATTTATCGGCTGCAATTAATCCCAGAATTCCAGGAATCGCAGCGTCTGACATACAAAGAGTGAAGTGTCACTCGGGCTGGATTCATCATGCGTATGAAAACTGTTGAATCTCTGCCGATGGAATGTCGATTGTCTGACGCTAAAGTACAAGAAGTGTTAAGCGGAGCTTCAAGAGGGCTACTATGTGTGTGTGTGTGTGTGTACACATGCTGGGGGTTTAAGAGAGGTATGCAGCCACTCCCTGGCTACCCCTGGCTCTCTTAATGACTTCCAGACAATAGTCCATGTTCCCGTCATCATCTCTGTGGAAACTGGTTAATAAGTGACCGAGCAGTGGGACAGATCACCCTCGCTGCCCTCTGGAACCACTAATCCTGACTGGAAGTTGGCTTCAGGCATGGAGTGGCCTCTGCAGCTGCGTCGCCCCCAAAACAGATCGAGTGCTTTTTTTGCAAGAAGCCACTTGGGGTAGTTTTGCAAGGATGGTCGACAAAGTGCGCGACACAGGAGAAGAGGAAAAGGGAGGCTTTAGAATGTTTCCTAATATTGTCAGGCATTTAGGGTCCTCACCGCAGGGGGTTGGCCCACAAACGACTTCTTCTTCTGGACAACTTGAGGGCTCGGCAGATGGCATATTAATCCCTCTGATCGTTGAGCGTGAGGAAACTATGAGCACTAGTTTAGAGCAACGTGGAAAAATTAGAGGACGACCGGCTTAGGATAGTGTTTCTGTTTTTCTGTGATGAAGTCTGGTCTTTCATTAGGGTTTCGAGATCGACTATTGCAGAGGAAGATGGCTCTGGAAGACACACGGCTCTGAGGTCAGACGTCTGGATTTCTGGATGAAAGTGCTGACTTAGACAGCTGTTAATTTACCCATCCAGACACATGAGAAGCTAATGCTACACACAAGATTGTGAAGTCAAGGTCTTCAACACTGATGGTCTTCACATGTTAAAATGGAGTGGCCTACATGGTTCAATTTCAGTTATTCATTCGGACAAAAATAATGAATCTACCCTCACAAAGCAAATACTAAATATATTTTAATCACAATTTCTACGCCACCAACCTACTGTGTAACAGGAGGAGACACTGTCTCGCTTGCAGTTGATACAAAACTCTACAGCGAGAATTCTGAGCCGCTCTAGTAGAAGAACTCACATTTCTCTGATCCTTAAAACTCTTCACTGGCTGCCAGCTTCTTTCAGGATCCATTTTAAATTTCTGGTTCTTACTTTCAGATCTATTCATGGTCAGACCTTCCATCAGTGATCTGATCCAGACTTACACCCCAGCTCGGGCTCTGAGGTCTGTGGATCAGAATCTACTGATCGTTCCTGAATGGTACTGATGGTTCAGGACCAGAGGAGAGAAATCCTTCTAGACTGTTGCTCCTTAGCTTTGGAACAATCTTCTTCTCTCTCTGTGTTTGATGGATCTACTGACTCCTTTCACCCTTTTTTTAAACTTTTATTTAATTGAATTAGTGGCTAATTTAGTGACCCAGAGCCCGAAAATTGTGTTTGTGGTATCCCGTGTGTTGACGACCTCCCTGACTTCCATAAATACATATGCAGTGGTTAAGGTCGTTCACCTTGACCCAGAGACAACACAAAGGATACCACAAATGCATTCGTTTTCCGGCCTTAAGGATCACTTTGACCCTGTGATAACACAAGGGTTAATAAAAATAAAGACTGACACACATTTGGTTGTGGTTAAATTTCTTGAAGTTGGTCAGGTCGACATCTGTTTGTACCACCACACACACACACACACAGCTACACACACACATGCTCTTCATGCAGTGAACTCAGCTGTTTGACTTTGTGACCCAAACTGTCTATTACGCTTGACCTTTCACCCGACCGAGGTCAGACTCCCCCACATCATCAGAGAGGAAGAGCAGAGGAGACAGAGAGAAGACACCGTCCATTGTTGCCACATGTGGGAGCTCTATATTTTTCATTGGCGCTCGAATCGAGTGAAAAGTGATCCTTTTTTTTGTTTTCTCCCGTTGGCCAGAAGATCTTTTTCTCATATCGTCGGCCTGGACGCCACTGAGGACTGATTGTTTGTTCTTTAAACCTTTCAGAGTGAATTATCCAGCAGCACAGGAGTTCCATCACTAATGTTGAGTTTCTGTCGAGGGTTGGCTTTCGTCCAGACCTTTGACAGGCGGCTCGGAGAGCTGAAGCATTTGGTTTTCACTTTACACGGACTTAACGTTTTTTAAGGGAATTTGGAAATATTTTCACTTGGTGGTGAAGTACTTCTGACCTTTAGAAGTTTTAATATTTTATAAACCAAGTTTATACTTTAAGATACTGTCAATCTTCATCTTTCATCCATGAGCTGATGTCCACCTGTCTTAAGAGGGGATTGGAACCAACATTATAGTTACTTCATGTCAGCTTTGATGACTTGTATAGGCTCAGTTAGTTGCTATAGAAACTACATTTTTCGCCAAAGTTGATGCTTTGTTGACTTTGGAGCAGCTGGGATAAAAGGTTTCTCTAGTGTGATGACTTTTTGCTGCAGAAGGGAATTTTATAGTTTGCAAAATTCATCATAGTGATATGTTAGGTTAACCTTTAGTAAGGATGGTATTTAGCTGCCAAATTGGTCATTTTTTATACATAAAAAGCGGAGGCTAAAGAACGGAAAAACTTTTGAATATGTTTCCAGGGTATTTTCTTTGAGTATCCTTTCATTGGCTCATTTTTCCCATTTAAAATGCAAGTCTTCTTTTATGTAATTTTTCAGTTATTTTTCAGTCATTGTTCTCCCCGTGTTGCGTAGGTTTACTCCGGTTTCCTCCCACTGTCCAAAAACATACATAGGTTGATTTAGAACTTGGTGAAATTGTCTGTAGTTATGAGTGTGTTTGTAAATGGTTGTCTGTCTGTGTGTGCCCTGCGACGGACTGGTGTCCTGTCCAGGGTGTCCCCTGCCTCTCGCCCAATGAAACTGGGATAGGCTCCAGTCTCCCCCCGCGACCCCCATAAGGGATAAAGCGGTAGAAAATGAATGAATGACTGATTCTCATGATGAATTTTTTTAATGATTGTGGATGTCTATTGTTTGTATTAAAAGAATGTAAAAACTGAAATTGACCCCCCAGAACTTTCGGCCTTTGTGGGCTTTGTTTAATACATTTACGGTCATAAGGTAGTTTAAGGAAGATCTGCTGTTGCATTAAGAACTGTCGATGTCTTCTTCATCTTATCGTGGTCTGGCAGCTTCAGCAGGAAGGCCAAGACATTTCTTTCTCCTGCTACATCGTCCAGCTCTTCCCAAGGAACCAAAGGCTTTCCCAGGCCGGTCTCTCCAGCACGTCCTGGGTCTCCTACCAGTGGGACATATCCTTAACTTTAACAGGCTGTTGCTCCTAAGCTTTGGAACGATCTTCCTCTCTCTCTTTGCGCTTGATGGATCTACTGACTCCTTTAAGAAACATCTTAAGACGTTTCTATTTGTTCAGGCTTTTCCTTGATTTTCTGGAACTCCTGTTGTGTTATCAGTTTTATCTTGACCTTTAAAGTATATCTTTTATTGAATATTGTTTTGATTGTTTAAGCGCTTTGTGACCCTGGTCTAGAAAAGTGCTATACAAATAAAAATTACTTACTTACTTACTTACTTAACACCTTACCAGCGTGGCATCAAGTAGACACCCTTATAAGATTCTTAAGACTCATCTGATTCCTAACCCTCTCCCAGTCATGCTCCTTGCCCTATCCCTAAGGGTTCAGACACCCGGCACTTCTACCAACAATCTGGTTTCTTTTGGTCACTATCCATGTTTGGTGACCCAAGGTGAGTGTAGAGACATAGATCGACCAGATCTATTGCCTTTTGGGTTACCTCCTTTTTACCGCCACATCGTCTGCATAACGTCCACTGTTGAGTCATTCTTCGTTCAGGAAGAGTTATGCTCATGTCACGTGTTCATGATCATATGTGGTCATACGGTCGGAACTGAGCAGACGTACACGCATGTATCCAGCTGCTGCTTGTCTTTTATTACAGTGTCGCTGAAGCGTGCAATTTCACAGGAAGCGTGTGTGATGTCATGTCTTGGAAATGGTTGTAACAGATCAGACAAATACCTCCTCGGCCTTCACACCATTCCACTGTACTGCAATTAGCTTTTTTTTATTTATTTCTCGACTACTTCAAAGACTGTACATAGTTTTCTCCCGCCGTGCAAAGTGTTATTGCCTGTCACTCAATGAGAAGGAAAATTGTGTGAACGTGTTTAAGAAACAGGTGCTTTCTTGCAGGATTATTATAGGAAATTATAGAGTATTATCTGCTAACATTTACAACCAACCAGCTGGACTGAAATATGACTTTTTTTTTTTGAAGATATGAGTCCAGACTCACCTGTCACTGAAGTATTTTCTTTGTTCTACCAACATGAAATGAAAAGGTACTTTGACGTGGGCTGTGTCCCAAATTGTGCACTTCTGCACTTACGCTTTGTGTTGTGATTGAACTGAAGTGCGTCCCAATTAGCAGTGTTCGAAAATGTAGTGCTCAATGTGCACTCAATTTGCCAGAAAATTGAGTGTGGATCGATGGACACTTACCACTCTTGAGTGCTGCCATTTTAGTGACGTAGATCACTGAAGACACGCCTTGTAAAATATATCGGCGTAAATGTTTGAAAAAACTCATTTGACCACTAAACAGCACAACAATAATAAAGACACAATTAAACACATCTTAATAACTTTTTTCAATTAGCGAAAATTGCTGTCAGTGATAGTGTTTCAAAGGCCGGTTACAATCAGCGTTAAAAAGTAGTAGATGAAGAAGCTGTCGAGTCATTTTCTGTAAGTGTGTAGTGGCAGAGAGACACTGTCTTAACGTGTACTGTAAACCAGTGCACTGGGAGAAGTGCCATAGTCTAATGATTGGGATGCAACCTTTTAATTGAAACTTTACCAGTGTTTTCTTTAGTAATACTCAATTATACGAGAGGTCTTTTCCTTCAAAGCGGTTTGTATTTCTTCACATGCTCAGTGACATATTCTCCTTCATTTGGAAACTAACCAGACGAGGTCGTGCAGCTGATGCTGCCCCCGGCAGATCTGAACAAACAAACCCCCCTTCTGGGACCGACCTGGACTCTGATGAGGTGTTACTGACAAGACGCCTCTGACCCAGAGACGATCCATGCTGACGGAACACAGCAGCTTGTGGAGCTCGTCCTGTTTGAACACTGGGTTCACCCACTGCAAACTCTTACATTATCTATAACCTCACATCCCCACACATTAATGACAAATCACAGTTGGGCTAATGGCTACATATGAAAAACTTTTCTTAAGATTCTAATCACAAGTATTTTTTCATTTGTTTGGGTTTATTTTGATATTAAAGGAAGAGTTTTCACAAAATGTGGCTGTAAATACGACACAGATATTTACATTAATAATCAGTGTTTATTTAAGTGATATTTGTCGGCCATCTTGGAAGTGGCATTTTTAAGTCCCATGAAAATAGTAGAAGGAAAATTCAAAATGTTGTCACTCTCAGACTTGTCTGTGTTGAACAAACTTATTGATAAGTATGTCTCGTCCTTCAGTTGCCTCATATGTATATTGGAAAAATAACTTAATTATTCTCAAGAACATTACTCGCATCTGTCAAAATATTTGTCGACATATTGTCTCGGAATCAAAGTATAAAAATGTTCATGATGATTTGGTGACCTTTAAAGATTTCAGTGTTTAGGAAAAGATAGTAACAGACATTATGTTGGTCAACAATTAAACATATACCAACACGTATACTTCCAGTGACAGTTTGGTAAATATAAAAAGTTTTCGGATCACGATCTCCACTGATAAAATATTTTGACCCCTTGTGTGGTCTAGTTTGATACACTCTTTATCTAGAAATTCAGCCGTGATTATCTCCGGTAGACAAGGATACATCATTCCTCGGCCAGTTCTGATGACATCATATCTCTGTAATGCAGAGTTGCTAGCCAAACCTGCGTTAGAAAAACAACACCTGGGATTTTCACGACATCTCTCCGGCATAAAAAACGATTCATAGGTTCATTCATACAGAATAGAGGGACACTTGGAATAGGCGATATTTTAGGATAGAGGTTTTAGTTTAATTGTTTGTGTTGTCGTTTTTCTTCCCATGAACAGTGAGTTTAGATCAACATATTTTAGGATAGATTACATTGTTTCATTCATTTTGAATCTTGGAGATCAGTTTTCCAGATCAAAAAAAAGGGTTCCATATCCGTCAAACCCAAACTGTTTCGCCACAAGATATCACCTGACGTCTTATGCATATTCACGAATCTTCACGTTGTTTGTCGGGTGTTTCCACAAACAGTGATAGGCCCTTAAGTCCCGCAGGTCCACTCTCAGTCATTCACCAGTATTGAGTTCACGGCCATCAACAGTTTGTTCTGCCAGAAAAAGAAGAGCTCAAGATACCGGCGGCTTTACAGGAACCCGCCGCTCCGTTATCAGGTTTCCCCGCTCTGACCCTCGCTGATCCGACTCCTGAGGCCAGGAAGCTCCCCTCCTCAACGCCAAGCCTTCTGCTATTTGTCTCCCTCCTCCTCAGGGATTACCAGCTGTTTCCATCGGTCAGCGCCGGGCTCTGTTGCTGTTCCCATGACGACCACTTAGCACAACTTATTTAGCTACGTTAGTTCAGGATCTTGCTTTGTACCGTTTCAGGTGACTTCTCACCATCACTTGTGAAAGTCTGTACCTCATACGAAGGAATCGGACTCGCAAATCACATAGATCACAAATTTCAAACTCATGGTCCTGGGGCCAAATCCAGGTCGCAATTAAGGTAGATAAATGTTCACGTTGATAAGGGGACCTATAGAGATTTCAGTCTTAAGATTAGATAAGGAACGGAGATAATGGATGTCAAATATCGTTGAGAGACATTCAATAAGAGTAACAATAAAGTTTTACCTTACCTTACCTTACACTGATGAATGTGTTTGGTGAAGGAACACAGATATTAAGATATATTAAACCTCCAAGATTGAGAAGAATATATTGCAATCCAACCCGTTCTTGTTGTTACAGTTTGATAGACAGATGGCCACTTGTGTGATTGAGTTTGACGCCTGTGTATGACTTGTTTTACCCAACGGTTCTTGCCATAAGTACTTCTTTGACCTAACATTAGTGCCAGGTTGGTTTGACCAAGGTATAGAAATAAATGAACGATCCTAAAATGATGTTGTTAATTCGGTCATGCTAACAAAAACATGCACGAAGCAGTACACAAACTTAAAGTACCTTCTCAGGCAGTGATACAGGTTGTGGAGAAAATCACATCTAGGAAATATCAGCTGTAATTGTTTTGAGAAAATCCACTTGCAATACAATATGAAATTGGCGTGAAATAACTGGTGCGAGGTTCACTCAAAATCTTCCAGATCCTAGAGGACAGTTTAAAGAAAGATCAACCTTTGTTTAAAAAAAAAGACATTACATCTAACTGTTTTAATCAGTTGCCATCATTGACACATTTTATTGATTCTCGTTGATGCTTAAATACACTGTATAATTTAATAAAAGTTTGTTTAGGGAACATCGTTTTCTATTTTATTTTAGAATCCAAGGACCAAGAAATGGTTTAACTTTGGCTAACTTTTAGTAACAAATTAGGTTAGATAACCTGCCACTGGGATTGTCTATAAACAAACCCGCGCCGTATAAATATCTCTGATAACTGGGGCTACATGGAAAGTGACAGTTTGACCCACAGCACATGTGAGTCAGCAGCACCATGTGTCGAGGAGCCGGCGATAAAGCTATCTGAGAGGGGGGGAAGAACGGGAACTGGTGGAGACGGAAAGGTTCGCACTCTGTTGACACTGAAACGTGAGCTTAAGATACTGATGGTGTTTGACATTAAAAGTGATCTCAATTATGCTGGTGGTGAAGCTCTGGCAGCTTGTCACAGAATGTGTCAGCGACGGCACAAATCTCTTATCAAGACACATACACACAAACACAGAGGGTCCTCACACCGTAAAATAAACCGGTTATCCACTTATCTTAAGTGCACAGTGTCAAATACTGGACTTTGAAGTTCCCCCAATTTGTACCTTTTTTTTTTTTTCTTCTTCTTCTTCTCCTGCGTCTTCCCTTGGACCCGGGTCAGAAAAACACATGTCGGGGTGAACCATGAAAAGAGTTTCCAGTGACTTCATCAACACCACACATCTGGATTCTTTTCATTTTTCATTTTCGTCAAACCAGAAGGCTGCAGGAAACTTTGACCCAATGTATAGATTCTAAAGCCCTTCACAGATCAATGGGAAAGAAAACACACGGGTTTAAATCCTGCACCAGTTTTGACTGTTAAATCACAACATTAATCAAAATATAACGCTGGGAAAATAGACCACATGTCTTGAATCCGAGCATTTTCCAAACATTTCCATCAGGAATTATTCAGCTGGAAATCCTAGGACACCTTTTTTTATGGTCGAATATCATTAAATTAAACAAAACATGAAAACTCTGTATAAGACTGTGAGATTAATTAAAATGTTTTTTAGTCCTGTGACATGATATTCTGTGGCCTTTTATATAATTGTAAGATTTTGTGAGTGCAAGAGACTCCATTTTTGTTCTACTTTAGATGGTTAAGAAGTAAAGATCATCACGTCAAATGTTGTCATTTATATAACGGGATTATATAGTTAAGTTGAGGACATTTCTTGAATAAAATAATGTAAAAATAGACAACAAAAAAAAGCCCAAATTTCACGGTGAAACCAGATTAAAATTTTTAAAAAATTAAACCAAAAAAATATAAATCAAGTTTGTCAAAGATATTCATCAAAACCGTTGAAAGACGACACAACCTGCGGCCCAGTGTCCACAATAATTGACCCTTGGTGACCCCGAGTCCAAGTTATCTCTTTCTTAACCAATCTGGCCTCTTTATTTATTTTAAATTATTCCCACCCAAAAAAACGCATGAACCACTGTGACTCAATTTTTATATTTTACTGTAATTTATTTGACACCTCCTAAATTTGGTCTTTCAGAGCGTTGAGCGTGAGGAGCCCATAGAGGTGGACCCTGCACCGACGCGTGGTGGACTGGAGAATGGACACTCAGCAGGTAACCTGAGTGGGCAAACCAATTTATTTTGATAGAATATACACTTTGACCCAACCCCAGAACTTAATGCAAGGTTACTTTCCACCTTACTTATGGTGCTAGCCAAGCAGTGATTGGTCGGCTGGGCGGCAAAGCATCACGAGAGCTATTCATTACGCTGAATACTGAAAAGGGTTTGTTGAGAGCGATGGCATCTCATGTTGTTTCTCACCCATTTCTAGATCATTCAGTGCCAGTTCATGGAAAGATCTCTCCTCCAAACAACTTCCTCAACGAACGCTCCGCTCCTGGTGCCGTGCGGATGCCCCACCTCCCCATAACGGCAACAACCAAAACGGCAGAATTGAGGGGCGCACCTGACTCGGACAGAAGCCCAACAGGGTCTCGTTCCTCACCGTTCTCTGAGACTCTGACCCCCAACCAGCATCCTACCTGCTTCAACCCACAGCCGCCACGAGCAGAATCTCCAGTTCAGCCCGGTAGCCAAACATCTCAGCGTATCAGAATAACGTGTTCACGAGTGTTTTTTACTGACCGTCCTCTCGTCCCGCAGTCTCCTCCGTGAAGACCTGGACCCCGAATCCTGTCCGAGCAACAGGGTCGCCACGTCTACAAGGTAAGAAGTGTGGTTAACATTCTTGTTAAACAGCTTAGTACAAACACACCATCTTAAGCTTCTCACAATTAAGAAGGATTTGGGTTTGAGGTCGACTCCAAGACCGTCAAATTATTCCTGAGCAATTAGTCTAATGTGCATATTTCTGGTCAGTTTAAGGAACACAAAGTCCTCAAGAAAACCCCAAAAGGGCAGTTTTAGAGGACGCTGGTTGTAAAACAACAAGAACACAATGAGACCCACAAGTCTGGTCGGTTTAACTGGAAGAGTGTTTTTTTGTGATAAAGAGTTAGCAACGTAGATGTCACAGGAACACTTCTATACATATGTCTTATCTTATCTTGTATGATATCAGGTTCAGCGGTTGCACACGTCTGGGAAACAGTTTTCTTGAAAGAATGTGTTGTGAACACACACAGTGAAGTACCAAGCATTACGTATCGTCGATACTAGCGATATCAACACGCAACCCAAAAACTATTTCAAATAAAAAGGAACACATTTTGTGTTCAAAGTCTCACAGAAGTATTTTGTTTGTTTGTTTATTGGTTGTTAAAAGACCAAATTAGTTAAAAGCCAAGACAAGTGAACGAAGACTCCTTTAAAAATCTTCCTAAAATAATTAAATACAACCATTAATTAAATAATACTTTACTTGTCCCTGAAATGTACATATAAAAAAGTTTGGAGGATTTTATATTACTGAACTAACAGACATACTTACAGATAAACCTATTAGATTTTACGGATGTTGTAGAAAATTAGCAAATAATAACCTTGAATTCTTTATTTCCTAATATAATTTTAGTTTAAGTGCACTTGAATTCACTTTATTCTGATTAACCATTGAATAATTCTAATTGGAGTTTTTATTGATCATCCTGAAGGTAAATGTTTATAAATATTTGTATAATTTTAAGATTATTATAGTGAAAGAGTGATGTTGAATTCTGCATTTCCCTAATATAAGTTAAGTATATGCTTTAAATCACTTTTATTTATTGATCGTCCTGAAGGTAAACGTATATAAATATTGGTTTCCTCATATAAATTAGATTGATTTATCTGGTCTAGACTATCCTGCCTTTGATTAAGAAATAGAAAAATAGAAGCACGTAAATATATTCAACGTATTAAAAAATGATGACAGTTGTTAATGATGGTGTGATGACTTCCTCTACAGAGAGGATGAATTCAGCTCCGGTCAAGTCTGTCAGCTACTCTGGAATATCTGAACACAGGTAAGGAGAGACCAGAAGAATTGTTCCTCCTCCTGCTGTCTCCTGACTTGTGCATCTGCTGCAGAGAGGTCGATGCGATGGACCGGTTCTCCGGATGTGAGAGGAGGCGGGAGCTGGTCCGATCACAAACCCTTCCACGAAACATCGGCGCTCAGGCTCGTCGCTCCATCTTCGAGAGGCTGGACTCCGAGGCTGTCAACGGGTAAACAAAGACCCGTGTTTGCTGAACTAATCTCCAGTGAATTAAACAAAAGACGTCTGTGACACACAGGAGCCCGAAACAAGTGGAGTCGAAGCCCAAACTGAAGCGCTCGCAGAGTTTTGGAGTCTCCAGTGCCAGCAGCATCAAGCAGATCCTGCTGGAATGGTGTCGCTCCAAAACCATCGGCTACCAGGTAGATGTTTCATGGTCTTCGGGAGGAATGATGGAAGGATAGTGTTGTATAGGACACATGTATTATATGTATCAATAAAACAAGGAGGTGTAAATATGCTGCAAAGTTATGCATGGATCTTTCCAGAAGTTTAAATAATTGCACCATTTCAAAATATGTGTTTATATAATTATAATCTTATTATTGTAAAAGGGTGATGGGGGCTTTATTTTCTACCGTGATGAATGTATTCAGTCTGTTCTTCTGCCGTCTTGATTGATTTACAAATAATAGGTTTAAGGCAAGTTTGTTTTGCATTTCCACTTATTTTATAATACAGAATTATCATGACCTGGATTCATGAGAATCTACATGAATATAATTTAACATGTTCTAAGTGTTTGACTGTTTATTTGTTTGGTGAGTTAAATAGATGGATGGATGGATGGATGGATGGATGGATGGATGGATGGATGGATGGATGGATGGATAGATGGATGGATGGATGGATGGATGGATGGATGGATGGATGGATGGATGGATGGATGGATGGATGGATGGATGGATGGATGGATGGATGGATGGATGGATGGATGGATGGATGGATGGATGGATGGATGGATGGATGGATGGATGGATGGATGGATGGATGGAGGCAGACTATAGCTGGTTGGATATATACTACAGATGGATGAATAGATACTTTAAATGGATGGATGGATGAATGGATACTATTGCTGTTAAATATATACTATCGATGGATGGACAGATCCTATAGGTGGATGGATGGATGGATGGATACTATTGCTGTTAGATATATACTATAGATGGATGGATGATAGATACTGTAGGTGCATGGATGATATATACTATAGGTGGATGGATGGATGGATGGATACTATTGCTGTTAGATATATACTATAGATGGATGGATGATAGATACTGTAGGTGCATGGATGATATATACTATAGGTGGATGGATGGATGGATACTATAGAGTAAAGATAGATGATAGCGTAGATAAATGGAAACTTTAGATAGATAGATTGATACTATAGATCGATGTATGGATAGATACTATAGACGGAAGGATGGATGGAGAAATAGAGAGCTAGATACTACAGATTGATACTATAGATCAATGTATGGATATACAGTATACTATAAACGGAAGGATGGATGGATAAATAGAAAGCTGGATACTACAGATTGATAATATAAATTGATCTACAGACTGATACTATAGATTGATGGATGGATAAATAGAAAGCTAGATACTACAGATTGATACTATAGATTGATGGATGGATAAATAGAAAGCTAGATACTACAGAATGATACTATAGATTGATGGATTGATAGACAGTACTCTATAAAAACATGTGTGTGGTGTGTTGGTGTGTGTGGTGTGTGTTCAAGTGCAGTGTGTTTGTGGCGTGTGGGGTGGATGAGGTCATGGTTAAAAGGCACATTTCGCTCGTCTTCACCATCAGCGCAGCGAGCGCCAACAACATGTGGTTCCACTTAAAGCGAGCCAGAACCAAAACCAACTGTCTTGTTAACGTGGAACACACACACTTCATCACATGACTTGACGTCCTGCCCGCCATCCCAGGCGAACCGCAGACTATTAGAGAGCAGAGATGACACGTTGTCAAAAACTCTTAAGGCACCAAAAAAAGAAATGTTCGCTAAAACGTCGACTCATTCGCAGAACATCGACATCCAGAACTTCTCGTCCAGCTGGAGCGACGGGATGGCGTTCTGCGCTCTGGTCCACGCCTTCTTCCCCACCGAGTTCCATTACGAAGATCTGTCGCCCTCCGACCGCAAGCACAACTTCGAGCTGGCTTTTGGAACGGCAGAGTGAGTGACGCTATCTCAGCTCGACGAGACAGTCGACCGATTAGAGAACTTTTTTATCACTGTATGGAAAAGAAGGTCCCCGGATGGTTTCACCAGAATTTGTGTGAAACCCACTGAGGGTCATTTTTCACAGTGAGACTTTCCAGGCACTCGCAGCCGGGAGGAGACCACAGGGCAGCCCTAAATAATTGAACTCAAATTGACCTTCGTACGCTTCCGTCAGAGCTGGTGTGTCAAACGACCACTAATGTTTAAAAAACACGACTAAACAGAGTCAGTAATACAAGTAAAATATTTTTCATTAGAAAAAAACTGGTCTAATTCAACCATCATGTCCAGATCATACATGTATTATTGAATATTTATACACCCACTTAAATGTATGAGACACTTTTATTTTAAATTAGATTTTTTCATTCATATTATTTTTAAATTGAATCAAATCACCACAAAATATTCACTTCTTTTTTTTTAATACCGGTCTTAAACGTTTCCTGATTGTAATTCATCAAGGTTTTTTTTAATGAAAAAGAGTAAATAGTGTTGTTGAGGTTGTGACCAAACTTTACCATTTCACTAAACCCCATAAGGAACCCCACGCATTCCTGTGCAGTGACTCACACGTGCAGCACATACTTTGCTGCTCACTTCAGAAAGAAAACACATAAAGCTGTTATTCGTGCGCCTGACATGTCACAGAACCGTCCTCCGATCCAGTGAATTCATCCGATTGAACTTCAAATTATATTCTATTTTCATGTATTAAAGATTATTTAGTATAAGATGAAAAAAAAAATCAACATTTCAAGGGAAGGAGAACCTACAGGGACAAAGAGGGACAATAAGTTAGAAAATGAAAATTGTGTAAAAGTGAAAAATAGATTTTAAATATCAATCATTATTAATATATTTATTATTTATTATTTATATTTCAGGGGCCACATAAATACAGGTTATGGATCTGGTCCGGTACAGATGTTGGTTACGTTTGTTCTCGTTATTTATTTTATTTTATATTATTTTATTTTATTTTTATTATTTTATTAATGTATTTACTTCTTTTTTTTAAATTTACTTACTTTTAATTTACTTTATTTTTACTTAACGTAACTTTATTTTAAATGTATTTTATTTTTAAAGTTACTTTTCTTAACTTTTTTTTATACCTCACCTTACTTTATTTCATTTTTAATTTACTTGACTTGACTTCTTGACTTGACTTTATTTTTTAATTCACTTTACTTGAATTTCCCTTTTTTTAATTTACTTTACTTTTTTATTTGCTTGATTTTAATTTACTAGGCTTTACCTGACTTTTCTTTACTTTGCTTAATTTTTTTTATTCCCTATACTTTAATCTACTTGTTTTTTTTTATTTAATTGACTTTACTTATTTGAATTTTCTTTACTTTACTTCATTTTTTATTTATTTTTTATTTACTTGACTTGACCCAACTTTTCTTTACTTTATTTGGGTTTTTTTCACTTTAATTTAATTTACTTTACTTCATTTTTAATTGACTTGACTTGATTTTTCTTTACTTTATTTTCAATTTACTTGACTTCATTTTTATTTACTTAACTTGATTTTTAATACACTTAAATTTACCTTATTTTTAATTTACTTTACTTGACTTTTTATAACTCTACTTTATTTCTACTTTATTCCTACTTTACTTTACTTTCATACTTTCATTTTCAATTTACTTTAAAAAAAAAGTACTAATAAGTATTTTGTTTGTGTCCCCAGAGTGAAGGCCGGCTGTGACCGGCTCATCGAGGTGGACGACATGATGATTATGGGTCGCAAGCCTGACCCCATGTGCGTCTTCACTTACGTCCAGTCTCTCTATAACCACCTGCGCAAGTTCGAGTGAGAAAGAACAGACATGCGGGTGTCTGCCGACAGGGGGCGCGGTCGAGCGGGAGTGCGCTTGAAAGACGTGGTCGCCCCCTAGTGGACAATATTATCGCTGCAGCTGAAGTGTTTGTGACAATGAAGATGAATTTGATCCTGCAGTGTTTTCATGAAGATGTACAGTGTTGAGTGTTGAGTGTTGAGTGTTGAGTGTTGTTGTGCTGCTTGGATAAAAAATGACTCAAACTCTCCTTCGTCGTCTCGTCTCTTCAATGACATATTGATGCATGGTTTCATTCAAAAACCAATAAATGTGAATACTTGAAACTTTAATTCCAACTGCTTTTGTTTTTGTATGATTTCCGTCGTTTCAAAATAATCATTTTGCTTCTTGAGCCCAGTTTTATTTTTATCTTACATTTATTTTTTGCGTTTCTGACAAAAAACGTTGTTGTGTGTGTACCTATAAGATTACGGACTATCTTACTGATCGACCACAGTATGTCAGGCTGAAGGACATCAAGTCTGACACTATGGTGTGCAGTACAGGAGCACCTCAGGGGACAGTACTGGCCCCTCTCCTCTTCACCATCTACACTTCAGACTTCTGCTACAACTCAGAGCTGAGTCTCGTCCAGAAGTATGCTGACGACACTGCCATTGTTGGATGCATCAGGGACAACAGCGAAGACGAGTACAGGAGTCTGATACGTGACTTTGTGGACTGGAGTGAGAGGAACCACTTGCAGCTGAACACCTCAAAAACCAAGGAGCTGGTCTTGGATTTCGGGAGGTCCAGGACAAAGCCACGTCCAGTGTCCATCAGAGGCGACGAGGTGGAGATAGTGGACAACTATAAGTACCTCGGTGTGTGGATGGACAGTAAACTGGACTGGTCCTGCAACACAGACCATGTGTATAAGAAGGTTCAGAGCAGACTGTACTTTCTGAGGAGGCTTCGTTCATTTAACATCTGCAAGAAGCTCCTCTGCATGTTCTACCAGTCTGTGGTGGCCAGTGTCCTGTTCTATGCTGTGGTGTGTTGGGGTGGAAATGTGTCCAAGAGGAGTGTCAACAGGTTGGACAGGTTGATCAGGAGGGCTGGTTCTGTGGTTGGAATGAAGCTGGACTCACTGGTGACAGTTGCTGAGAGGAGATCATTGAACAAACTACTGTCCATCATGGACGATGACAGTCATCCTCTCAGCACTGTCATCAGTGAGCAGAGAAGCAGAATGAGTGCACGAATGCTCCTACCCAGGTGCAAAACAAATAGACTCAGGGACTCATTCATCCCTCGGGCTATTAAATTGTACAATTCTGAGTTCGGGGGCAGGAGTGGAGTGAAAGTATCTGGATGTTCTGTTCCATGTTAGTCTTTGTATCTTTGTCTTTGTTGTTTTTCTTTCCTTGACATATGTTCTTTGTCTTTGTCTTTAGACTTAGATTGTGTCATCTTGTTCTTCCTCTTTATGTTCTTCTTATTTTATTTTTTATGTATTATTTTTTATTGTTTATGAAAAATTGCTGGCTATTGTAAAAAAAACAATTTCCCAAAGGAGACCTCCTGAGGGATCAATAAAGTTTTACCTTACCTTACCTTACCTTACCTTATACACATGACTTAAAAATATTATTTATTTAAGCTATACAAATTATACAAGTCAACTTATTTTGTATAGTTATATACTTGTAAATATTCACGTATAAAAATAAATAACTTGTGTATATATAATACATTTATGTGATATATAAATGATTTAAATAGTTTTTGTTTTTATGTTCATTTATATTTATACTAAAGATAACTTTAAATCTTATTTTATGTCGTATATTTATTTTTAGTTTCAATGTTTTGTCATATATGAAAATATATATATGAAGATATATATGTATATATATATTTCTATTCTATACTTAAAAAAAACACATACATATATATATATATATATATATAGTATAGAGTATATATATATATATTATTTATATATATAAAAATGTACTTGTAATATTATTATATATTAATACATTTATATTTTAGACGGAATAAGATATTTTCTTTAGATTTATTTTAATTGAGCTTTTTTAGTGATCTGGTAATTAATAATTTTAAATGGAAAGAAATGAGAAAATATTTGAATATGTTAAACAAAAAGAAGGTTCTGGCAGGATTTGTCTAGCAAAGGTCAAGCAGGATATTATATTATATATATATTTATGTACAGTATATATACACACAGACAATTATGTTATTACAGAAAAAAAATGATTTAAAAATCTATATAGTGACGATATATCAGATACTTTGATGGTCATCAGGACAGAAAGACTTGTGGATTAAAACAGGGGGTGGACACATCACCTGGATGATTGACAGGCGGGTCAAGTGAGATGGAGGGCGACCCGTCGACGCCCCGCCCCAGTATTAGAAGGACGTCGTGTCTCCTGATCCTGGCAGAACATCGGTCTGGACCGAGGGAAGAGACATGAACCTGCTGCTGGATTCTGACTTCTCCTCACACAAGCAGAACCAGAGCAAGGATGGGATGGACCTCAATCTTTTGTTCGGGGACGCTCAGGAGTTCAAAGGTCAGACGGGAATTATCCTTTTGTTTCTTCTCCACTAAAATACTCAATATTTTGAGGAATTTAAAATACATGTAAAATCTAAATATATACTTTTTTTCTGTTAATTAAAAATATTGTATAAAGAAAGTATTGTGTTTTCAAGAGAACAGGAACTTAAAAACAGGCTTTTTAATTGTATTTAATTATCATTATTAAACACATATTTCTTAAATATATACAATAAAAAACAGGTCACATTCTGGTTTAGGGTCAAACAACACTTATATATTCTTTTTAATCATTAAAAACTAAAAAAAAATTTTTTATTTCATATCAATTAAAAAGAAAATTAACGTTTTTAGTTAATATTTGTGTACAAACTAGGTACTCATCTACGTTTGTTCTTAGGTCTACACAGTGAGGCCGCCCGGTGTTCTCCGGACCCGGACCTGGAGTTGGGCCGGACCATGGGTCTCCTGGAGGGCCAGAGGAAGAGGAAGAGGACCATCTTCAGCCGGGCTCAGCTCTCCGAGCTGGAGCACGCCTTCGCCGTGACCCCGTACCCCGACATCACTCTGAGGGAGAGACTGGCGGCCCAGACCCACCTGCCCGAGAGCAAGATCCAGGTCAGTCCGGCACACGAGACCTCGAGACTATAGTAGTAAATCATCGGAATATTGAATGGTTGAACTTTACATTTCGAATGTTGAAACTTGAATAAAACGTTTTTTTTATTGTTTTTAAAAGGTTGAATTCAGTTGTTTTTTTTTATATTGGACAAAATAATTCGGAAATTTTTTATTTTTACACATAGAGTTTGAATGATTCATTGAATGATTGGCTGAAAGTTAGATCAAGTAGCTCTGGACTCGTTTGGTTTTGTCTGGTTCCACTGTTACACCTGCATTTTTTTTTATTGAATTTAAAAGCCTACAGATGAAAAAATATTGAATTTTGAAAAATTATTTTTGAATTATTGGAATTAAAATACCAAACTCTATGTGTAAAATAAAGTCATCATTTTGAAAATGTTTGATTTTTTTTCAACCAGTCAACAAATTCTACCTTTAAATGTACAAATTATTGCATTAAATGTTCAATAAAAACAAAGTCTTCCTTTAAATGTAAATATTCTTATATTAAATATTTAAATAAAAAGAAAGTCTACCTTTAAATGAACTTATTCTTGAATTAAATATTTAATTTTAAAAAAGTCTACTTTTAAATGTACGTATTCTTGAATTAAATATTCAATATAAAACAACTCTACCTTTAAATGTACATATTCTTAAATTAAATATTCAATAAAAACAAAGTATACCTTTAAATTTACATATTCTTAAATTAAATATTCAATAAAAACAAAGTATACCTTTAAATTTACAAATTCCTGAATAAATATTCAATAAAAACAAAGTCTACCTTAAAATGTAAAGATACTTGAATTAAATGTATTCAATAAAAACAAATTCTACCTTTAAATTTACAAATTCCTGAATAAATATTCAATAATAACAAAGTCTCATACAATTCGTTAAATTCAAATAATCTAATGCTTGAAAAAAAAGGCCAATTTTTCAATAATAAATTGACATTTACAACATTTTTCATAAATGTTCAATTCAATTCATCAATTTTCTGAAAGGCACTGATATAATCCACATCAAGAAACGACATCATCACTAAACCGGATGTTTCTCCAGGTTTGGTTTCAGAACCGACGAGCTCGAAGCATGAAAACGGGGCGACACAAAACCACCAAGTCTCTCCTCCGAGCACGAGGGGGCGCTCTCTCCCCTCAGGACCTCCTGTCTTCTTCTCTCCCGGGATCCTCCACTTGTGACGACGCCTCGTACATGTACTCGGACTGGATCCAGATCTACAACAACCAACCTTCTTCTTCTTCTTCTTCTTCTTCTTCTGCCTCCAACTCTCTGCACCACCAGCGTTGCATGAGCCCCCCCTCGTCGACCGAACCCCGACTCTGGGAGGGCGACCAGAGCCAATCGCAGCACAGACCCAGACTCCCCGGCGCCTTCTTTCCAACATCCAGAAACTCTTACCAGAACTTCAGAGGCTTCCCCCCCGCTGGTTCCCACCCCGGCGTCTACGGAGGGGCCTCCGTGGACCAGGTGGTCCCGTCCCACCATCAGCCCCTGTACTGGGACGTCAACCAGGGTCCGGGACACTTTCATCTCCACCACCAGAACCAGCAGCCGCTCCATCACCCCCAGGCGGGCCCGCAGACCTCCATGGGCTACATCTCGGACCTCATCTACAACGCTGCCATCGTCACCAACTTTGTGGAGTTCTGACCCGGGAAAGATCTGATCTGCTCCCCAACATGTGTTCCCAGAATCCTCGTGTCTTGTTTGTGTGCGAAAGAATCAATAAATATATGTGTGAGTCAAGGACATGTGTTGTGTGTCTAAATCTTTATTTATCTGGAGCTAATATGGAATATTCTTGTTTCAGTTTGTAGTGTTTGTCGTTTTATTGTTCAACTTTAAATTTATTGTGGGCATTAATTTCCCGAGCTTCAGTTAAAAACAGCCAAAATAAACGGAATAAAGTTTTTTTTCCACTACTATTTACTAGTTTATATGTTTAATTTTTAAGTAAACTCGACTGAAACGAGAGTTTTAATGTATAAAGAGTCACAGATTAATGTTACTTCAGATAAAATACCATCTTTTTTCCCAAAATAAAACACATTTCAGACAAAATACATGTAAATAATGGGTTCTTAATCAATGTAGATTAATAATCTTGTTGATATTGTGACCTATTACATAAAAAAAAAAAAAGAATGTTAGTTTGTCATCAGTTCCATGGCCTGTAGAAACAATCATGACTGTTTAACTAATGTAAAGCTAAAACATTCTGATTTAATATGTTGTGAAGTGAAAACAAATCCCCCAAATTGGATTCACATGAATAAAGTCGCCTTCTATAGTCTGGTCCAGGGGTGAGTTGTTAACAGCTGCACAGATGGAAAACGAACTGATATCATCTCTGTTTCGATTGATCATTATTGAAACAAAGGTGTTTTATTTTGAAAATAAGATGTTTTTTTTTATGAAGTTACATTAGTCTGAGACTCTTGATAGTAACAGTTTATTTTCGTGTCTAAACAAGAAGGATCTGTCTCGCCTGCAGTTAATATAAAACTCTGCAGCGAGAATTCTGAGCTGCTCTAGTAGAAGAACTCACATTTCTCCGATCCTTAAAACTCTGCATTGGCTTCCAGTTTCTTTCAGGATCGATTTTATAATTCGGGTTCTTATACTTTCAAAGCAGCAAACCGGTACATGGTGTAAAAACAAGTGGCGGCCTACTGGATGATTGTCTCAAATCAAAGTAGACGAATATCAATGGCGATATTGTGACTTATTAAGATGCCAGTGTTTAAGATAAGATAAGGGACAGAGATTATTGATGTCAACAAAAGGAGAGAAAATTGAATTTTCTTGGTAAAGAAGAAAAAACACAGATAATTAAGTTATATTAAGCCTTAAAGAACGGGAAAAATAGAATGTAATCCTATTTCCTGTGAGGAAAATGTAAATTTAAGTGGCCCTTGACCAATCCTTCAAAAATATTGTTGGCCCCGTGTGTGATTAAGCCCTGATGAATATGACAACAAATGTCATGTCTCATGGGGCGCCTGTTGCTCTAACAGCAGCTGCAGCTCGTCAAACAATTACCACCCCTTCCTGCAGCAACAGGCGCCAGATTATAATCGTCACTCCCTGGTATGTATGTTCTCTACACTCTCCTCTTGATCTTTCTTGTTTGTTTTATGGTGTTATTTGTCCTCCTTGTGCATAATCTTTGTCGTTTTATCTGTGTTTTTTTCTAATCACTGCTCTCTGTGTGTGTTTTTTTCTCCACCCAGCTTGTGGTGCGCTATTGTGTTAACTATTGTGAGGAAACATTTTTGGATTCTTTCCGTTTTTGTCTGTTGTTTACTTGTTTTCATCTGCACTTGTTGTCCAGCTCTGGTCTAAACCCAACAATAAACTTGTATTCACTGTATTTCACCCCTCTGTTGTTTTGCTGCCTGTCAACCGTGACCCATATCCATGTTCAAGTGAATTATCCGAACACTGACACATGGAAAACAACCCGGTTCTCTCGGAGGGACAACAATATCAAAACAAATTTTCGACCAAATCTCAGCTGTAAAAATTCATATCTTTGGTCAACGATCTTGTCGTATCAATGCAGGGATTAAAAGATGTAACTACATCTGGAGTACAAATAAAATTACCTTCGCAAAAGATCTGAGATTTGACACCCGGATTAAAGGTTTATTCAAAGATTATTTGGTAGCAAAGATGATTATGATATGCAGAGATCAGTGTCCAGTGCTGCACACACTACTGTCTGGCATATTATTCCGCTCTCGTAATATTCCCAAACTTAAATCCAGGCAGAATTACAGAGTAAGCTGATAGAGCCTGAGCTCTCTCTTTAATTTACTTCTTATTTTTCTTTTTTTCCTCCTGATACTTACTGCACGGGGAGAGATGAAAAATATTATTTTGACTGCGGATATAATTATTCTTGTCGTGGTATCTCGACGGCGGAGAATCATTTTAATCAGGATGTTTTGAAGAGTAATACCCGCCGGGTCGCTGCATTAAACGCGATACCGTTGGGCTTAGAGGCCGACGAGGAGCGACAGATGCGACAAGTTTCTTTGGACACGCTGTCAATTTGTCGTCTTTTTTATCTGATATTTTTATTATTTATATAGAATATTTACAATTTTAGACTATTTAGAGGGGAGTTCTAAACTTAAAAGCATCTTTTAGACCAGTGGCCCCCAAATTACAGCTCCTGAAGAATTGTTTTTCATATAAAATGCGTAACAAAAATATAAGACCACCATTTTTTATGGGGAAAATTTGTTTTTAGGATAGTTTAATACAAATCAAGCTTGTTTTCGTTGCCATATTCTTCACCTCCCTACATTTTTTAGGCTTTCTAAGAAGGTCTGGTTTGAACGTTTTAGGGCCTAAAAATTATATTTACTGACTTTTCCCGTGTAAAAACACAGAGATGGTTATTTGGTTATTGTTTATTTAAATGACAGTGTGAGTATTTTTCTTTTGTTTCCTGCGAAGAAACCGAAAATAGTTACTTGGTTTTGAGCTTTTGGAAAATATTTTAACATTTAGGCACTTTATGCGATCGTCACACTTTTTTTGTTACAAACTGACCCTGGCTCCCTCGAACGCAAAAGTTATTTGGCCCTCACAGAAAAAAGTTATACTTCATGGCCCTCCATGGTTTTATACCTCGGGTCTCTGTCCCGCCAAATAAACCCTTAGCGAAGCCTGGCTGGAGGGCCTAGCATTCATTCGTAGAACCATGGTTATGTTAGGTAACCGGGCGTTTTAGACACTGTAAAAACTGATATTTTGATTACCTGTGTTCAGTCCCCTAGTGTGGTGACTCTGAACAATACATATGAGATAATGTGTGATAAAATAAAAGTTAATTTAGATAGAACTTTATTGAAATTGTTTTTCCAATTAGACACAGCAATACAGACGATTATTCATAACAAATAAAAATAAGAACAAGAACAAATAAAAATAAAAAGAACGAACAAGATGATACAATCTAAGTCTAAAGATAAAGAACATAGCTCAAAGACAAATAACAAAGACAAAGGATACAAAGATTAACAAAGAATAGAATGTCAAGATACCAGCGTCGTGAAAACTGAATTAATTCATTTACAGAACTAGATAAAGCTGGTTGTGTCATTTTTAGCTTCACTACTATTTAGAGCATAATGGAAATGAATGAAACCAACATTTTATTTAGTCATGTATCCCAGAGAAAAGAATATGGTTAAAAAATAAAATAGTTAAATATTATATAGCTAGATTTGTGTTTTTCTAATCAATGACACATTTGTTACCGGGCTGCACATAAAAAGAAAATAATGAATAGAATTTAAGTTCTATTGAAAATATAAAGATGGTTTTCTCAGTTTCAGTCAAGTTTACTCGAAAAATAAAGGTTTTTAAACTAGAGAAAATTAGTAAAACATTTTATTTTTATTGATTTATATGACTGTTTTTATCTATAGGTCGGTCTGTGAATACAGTGTAATGTTAACATCTGTCTCAGGCTTAATAAAACTTGGACATCATAGTCAAGACTGTTTAAAATGAAACAATTCTTTAAATAAAACACACAAAGTTGCTTTATAAATATATCAACAATATTTTCTTTATTTATACTGTGACAGAAATACAAAGTTAATACCAGCAGTAGCTCACTTCATGATTAGTTTGTAAAAAAAACAACTAGAAAACAATAATTTATGAAAAAGCATTGACAAAGAGAGAAGATCCCATGATGACATGTACGACATGGACGTCTATTATTATTATTCCACTTCCTGCCGTTTGTGACCCTATGGTTCCCCCATTTCTCCCTCCATGGTCCGCACCAGGACGTACAGCTCAGCCAGTCCCACGACGGAAGCGGCGATCACGGCCGAGATCACCCTCTGGAGACACAGCAACACTTTCTTTCAAACAAACATCGACTCGATCAAAGCGTCGGAGAGACTCGTCTACTCACCGCCGGCGTCTCCGTGAACAGGTACTGACTGCCCATGTAGGAGCAGGCGAACGTCGCCGCGATCGTCACCAGGAAGTTGAAGACGGTCACGACGATGGCTTTGGCAGATCGAACTGCAGAGAGAGACGATAACGACACGACTGATGAGAATTAACTTTTGAGGCGAAACGTTCGTCCGTCTAAAACCGTCTTCTGACCTTGTTGTCCCAGATCTGCCAGGGTTCCACTGCGGTTGATTTCCTGGAGAGACACAAAACAGTATATCATCAGCATAATGGATGATGTGTCCATGTTGCTCATGATGGTGGGGGGGGTGAGGTTTCATGAAACCTTGTTTTCCCAAGGTCACTAGAGGGCACTCTCTGGACTATAATCTCTGGCTCTCAACTTTGATATTAGTTTATTGAATCAGAGAACATAGAAGTTCTCATTTTCTTAGAAAGCATGAATACTTCATTAATACTGTATCGATTGATAGATATTCGACAGCATCTTCTTTTGTATTTTTTCATTTTTTGGCTTGCAAATTATTTTATGCGTTACCATAGTTCTTTAAGGTTTATAGTTCAATATTGTGTGTGTAAAATATATGATAAATAATGTTTTTTTCACATATCACTTGCTAATATTCATGCTATTCGTTCATTTCTCTGTTGCAATTACATTTCTGGCCTCTAGATGGCAGCTGTCATTACGTCCTATGCAGCTAACTGAACATTGAAATCCTGGCGATGACTAGGGACGAGAGGATACAGTCGACTCCAGGAGCTTTTAAAAGCTGATGTTTGGTGTTTCAGAATTTACACATGACTCTTGACAAAGCTGTAACTACTTTCATTTGTTCTAAAACCAAAATATATCCAGAGTGAAGTACTCGACAATACTACAAATATATCCTTGTTACTACAATATCATCAATATCTTATCATAGTAACATAACGGCAACTTGCCAATACAGACCCCTTGTTGTGGTGCTCAAATATTTTTGTTTCAAACACTAAATTCAACGATTGTGTTTATATTGATAAGATTAAAGGGAAAGTGTATGTGCGGCCCTTGTGGCTCCTACACTCTTTTACACAGTGGCCCTCTTTATTACACAGTTAAGCCATAAGTTATATATATAAACCACTTTGTTTACCATGGTTAGGAGTTTAGTTTGTTCTAAAATAATTATTAATTAAAAATTACTCAAAGCTTTTAGAGAACTCACCTGATTGTTGACGTTGCGTGTCATCCGGTTGTATTCTTCATTAGCCAGACGAGCTTTTATTCTCTCCAGACGAGCAACCAGTTCTGGATTCTGTTAAAATAATAATAATAAAGAAAAGAAAAATCACTTTATAGCAGTTTTTTTTTTTTTAAAACCACATCTTTACTTGTATCACTAGAAGTGTATTTGTGTGACTAGTCATACATTTTGAGCAATAAGCTGACAAAATACAATAGACAATAAGAATAAGGTTTATTCTTAATTAAACATTTTACTTTTAAATATGATTTCACTCACTCTTGGTGGCGTCACCACCTCAGGTAGATGCAGAGAACTGTCCTCCAACACTTGGTGTAAATAGAAGGGATGTCCTGCACAATACATTTCAAAATATTATTCACGTATTATGAGCAAAATAACTACGTGAATACACATGTATTTTAGCAGCAAAATAACTTCTTACTTGTAATAAACTCATGATGTGTTTTTGAGGTTTGATCTTACCTTCATCCTGCAGGTATTTCTTCAGTTGTCTCGCGGTGCTGAAGGTAAGAACATTGTCTTCAGTTTTTTCTATAATATCATTAAGTTTATCTTTCAAGTCTTGAGGAAGATTTGAATCATTCTTCTCCAGCAGCTGCTTTATTTTCAGCCTGAATTTATCTCCAACTACAAATGCAGAAGCCATGGTTATATCGCTCGGTTCAGTCAGTCCGTTCGCGTGATTTAAGATGTGTATTTAATTTAAAAATCGTCGTCTCATTAAAAAAAAACCCTGATAGAATTAGATCTGACAAAAGGTTGTCTTTTAAAACGACACATTTAACTCCATCTCGGCGGCCATGTTGGTAATCTTGTGACCACGAATGACGTAACGAATCACATGACCACACGTCACTTTACGTAATTCGCTTTAAAAAAACTATTTATTTCATTTTATGTGTATTATTATTATAAATACTTCATTTTTATTATGTTTAAATGTCACATTATTGCGTAATAAATTGTACATGTTTTTCTTTTTCATTCCACGTGAGCTTCTGTGATGCCTTTACGGTCACTCTGTAAATCAAGACTCCGACCCGGCTCGTTTCTTAAATAATGCTTCATTACTTCCCAGTCGTCGAACCAATAATGGCTAATGCCTCATCGTGATTTCGCACTTGTTATCCCCTATTTCAACTTTTTAGTTGTATACGTTTACATGTATTGGCAGATGATCAGATCGAATGTAATTTTCCTTCACGCTTGTCTTTGAACGCATCACCAGCGACCAGCCGTACATGCGTGTGAGGAACGTGTCTTGGGGGGAAAGATGGCTGCCTGTGCGTTACGCCGGGGTCTGCTCAGTACTGTCAGTAAATACCATAGGAAACATGCACATAGAATATTGAGTGTCACCGAAAGCTTCGAGTCGTCCAGACTCTCGCCGCCATGTCGGGCCTGCGGCGTGAGCGGCAACGTCCAGCAGAGGAGGTTCATGGCGTCACGGTAAGTGTCCTACCTAGCCTGAGACGTTAGCATCGGGCTATCTACCCAGCATGCACCCCGGCGCAGCTTCTCTGCTAGAACCCCAAAAAAAAAGTCATGGAGGACAGCTTCGATTTTTGGAGGTCGTTTACAGCTTCTGGACGACAATCTCTGCTGTCAAAGCTTTGAAAACAAAGTTGTCCTCTGCGTGTTAGCTTAACGGGGGCAGCTAGCCAAAACATTCGACTGTTGGGCAACAACTGGCGCAGTTTTGAGCTGGTTGTACGAGCCTGTGCTAACATTTAATATTTAAATTAAAGTGTGTTACTATCTCGTGTCACTTAATAATAGCTGTTGTCCTGTGATGAAGTTCTAAATTCACAAGTTGACGGCTGTAAAAGCATCGTTTGGTAACGCAGTCAGTTGTGTAAATAGATGGCACTGACCCTTGACCCATTTAATAGGAATGTGTGTTATATTTCAAAGATGAATTGATGTCTTGTTTTATTTTCTTGTGATAAATATTAAGAACGTTATGGATTAATACAACGCGAAAATGAAACTATTTCCGGTCAACCTCCTTTATACTAGACATTTATTTATATTATACTATCCTTTATAAGACAATAGTGTTCAATATTTTAGGTGTGGCCTTTTTTTGTTAAATCCGACTTTTAAAATGTCATAACTTGCTTAATAATTTACCTTATGAAAATGTCATTGGGAAGGTTGTTAAACAAAGAGAATCGTTTTCAATAAGTAATAATATATAGCAATAGGTTGTATAAATATACAGTATTGAAAACCTAAAGTAAGTAAGTCATTTATATTTATAGAGCGCTTTTCCAGACCATGGTCACAAAGCGCTTAAACAATCAAAAACAAAACTCAATAAAATATTTACTTAAAAGATCAAGATAACACTAAAAACAACACAGGGGTTCCAGAAAATCAAGGAAAAGCCTGAACAAATTAGAATGTCTTGATGTTTCTTGAAGGAGTCAGTAGATCATCAAACACGGAGGAAGATTTCAAAGCTTAGGAGCAACAGCCTGGAAGGATTTCTCTCCTCTGGTTCTGAACCATGTGCGAGTAAAGTATAGCGACTGTTTATTTTTTATTGATTAACCTCATGAGCGTCGGAAGTAACAGAAGTTTCTTAAAAAAAAAAAGTTGACTCTACCAGTCAATCGATGGTCCTAAAAAGGAGGTTTGCCTTGGAAATGATGTCGGAGATGTGTGGCTTGGGTACTTGGTCAATCAAAAAATGTAGATATATTTGATAAACGAGGTACATGTTCTACGTTATCAGTATTGAATGTGTAGTGGTGACAAACATACAACACAACCTCAGTTGAACGGGGAATACAGCGGCCTGGCAGTTATTCAGATTACGTGATCAGATTTGAAATGCGTTGAGTGACAACTGCCGATGTCCAGGAAGCGTTAAATACACACAAACCTAAATATTGGACGCGTTAGTTATTGGAATTTACTTTTTAAATAGATCGGTAACAACTCTTAGCAGTCATTACATCCTCCACAACTAAAGTAACGATGAAATCTTGCCTACAGCCAATCTCCAGCTGCTTATGGAAGTAGTTGCTTATTAAAAAATTGTTACTTTAACCAGAAATGTTTGGAACGATCACAAGATGTCACCAAAGTTCAGTGTCCCCCAAAATCAGTCAGAAAATTACACAAGTTTACACAAACATATAATGAACGAATCATAACCTGAATATACTGTATATTGTACCAAATGGTACTGGGAAATAAGTGTATCCCTACAGCCCTACTCGGATTATCCCCATCTCGCGTTAATTCAATGAGTCAGTTCGCTACACTTGATCTTACCCGGACCAGTGATTAAATTAAATGGGGATGTTAGATACGGATGATCATCATATACTTGTATTATTAGATGAGATTATCTCAAGATACTAATGTCACAAGATTGAAAAAAATGACATGGCTCTGTACTTTCTTTTCCAGAAACACTTGAAAAATATCTTGACCAGTTCCTTAAATCTCTCCTGTGTATACCTGACCATTTTTTATTGTTTTATTCTTAAGGCCTCTAATTACCTTTTTATCTAATTTGTTTATTTGTAAAATCCGTTAAGCGTTCAGACATGAATTATTGTATTTTTGTCTTATCTTGTTCATTTTGCATTTCTATCTGTATTTAAAAGAAGTCTGGTTAGTCCTGGTAACAGTTGTTTTTTTAATGTATTTTTCCGAATACAATTTAGAGTATGTTGTGTAGATTGATAAAAACGAGTGCATTTTTTCGATGTATAAATAAACCCTTGAAAAGGCCTTGTGTTGCCTCTGAAAAGTTGGAATCATAAGTAGGAAAAAAACGTTTCACTTGGATGGGGTTTTTCTGCCGTAAAGTCACATTAAAACAAAACTGTTGTGCATTTTATTTAGCGTTATAAAAATTATGTAATAATTAAGTTTAATTTTGCAATGGATATTAAAATGTGTTTGTGTGTCAATGAAATGCAGATGGTTTGTTATGATAAATAATTGTGATAATTAAAAAAAAATACTGTATTTTTGGCTATATTGTCCAGTCCTAGATAATACCATCCCAACTGTGTGAAATACTCACTCTGTGGTCTAACGTTTTACAACCTTTATATTTTTCATAAAGATTACTTTGAGTAAAAGCCTGACTGTATTGATGATAATAATACTTGATTTTTTTTGCTTTTTATCTACTTATGAATAGAAGAACCTTGGCCCTCGTTTTCCTTCCTATAGATGGATATTTAAAATGGTTTTGAGTTAAACGAAACTGTCTCTTGTTGTTTGTTTTGGTTGCTCCTCTTAAACCGTCTCCATACGGAGTATTTATTTAATTTGAACCTTTAATATTCAACTCCGTCCTTCATAATATGTTCCCTTTTTAATCCCGCAACTTCATATCAGTGTGAAGATTAGCTCTGCAGCTGGCACTGGAGTCGCCTGTTATTTAGTGGACACGACCAGCTGTTGTTGTCATGGCCGTCACAAGTGCGAGGGCTGGTGTTGTTGCGTGGAGAAAGGCCACCGCTATGAGATTAGGACACGCATGGGCCCCTTTTTATGCAATCTTGTCAAAATTTAGATTGAGATTATGCCTCCGGGGAATCCTACAAAGCAGTTAAATCACATATTGATGATGTTTTTTTTCCAACTGTTGATCACAGAAGGTTGTTTTCCCAGGAGCAGGTGTGTAACGGTGTGTTTTTGGCAGGAACAGACCAGAAGGGAAGATTCTTGAGACCGTGGGTGTGTTTGAGGCTCTGAAGCAGCATGGCAAATATGAAACGGGACAGGTAATCTCCATCACTTCGTAGAGGGGGGGAATATGTCTTGAATTGAATGTTGCATCTCTCGTGGAAAATGATGATATTGGTTAATCCGGTGTCATTTAACATATGTCGTCGCTCTCTCTCCAGCTCTTCCTTCACAGTGTTTTTGGCTATAGAGGTATCGTCTTGTTCCCGTGGCACGCCCGACTCTACGACAGAGACATCACCCCCCCGGTGTCTGACAGGTGAGTGGCTCAAAAACCAAAAAACATCCATAGCACAACCCAAAAAAATCTTGAGATATAATTGTAGGTGTGTTAGAAATGATTTATACATGATTTATCCCTTATTTTTTTCTCGAGATACTGTATTGATATTTAACAGTTCTTTTATAGTTTACAGTTTAATAAAGTGTAGTAAATGTGCCTTCAATTTTGTCCACCGTAGCTAAAGCCACAATGAAATCCCTAAAGATCCTGGAGATGACTGAGGATGAGAGGATACAGTTAACTTCAGCAGCATTTAAAGCTGATATTTGGACATACTTTGGTTGTTGTGGTTCGTTGACCCTGTATTGTGAGGCATATTGTATTGCCAGATTCTTGCCAAAACCCACCACTACTGTATATAATGTATTTTATTAAAACACAGGAGGCCGTTTAAACCATAATTAAACTTAAATCAAATTGAATTAAATGGTCACCAACATAACAATTGTGACAAATCAATGGTGCCTTCACTCGTATGTCTCTGTTCACTCCCAGCAAACCAGAACCTCCCGGAGCTCACGGGTCTAAGGAGGTGAAGGGAAAGACTCACACCTACTACCAAGTCCTGATTGACATCAGAGACTGCCCTCATATAGTAAGTCATATGGTTCCTGCGCTAAAGAGAAATCATTCACTCAATGTTCCCACCTGACAGTCTCAGAGGTCACAGACGGAAGCCGTGACCTTTCTAGCCAACCATGAAGACAGTCGAGCCCTCTACGCCATCCCAGGTACACGCCCGCCCTCAGATCCACATCAGAGTCTCAGCCAACACGTCAGGTTGTGTCTCTGCCTTAATACAGGTCTGGACTACGTGAGCCATGAAGACATCCTGCCCTACAACTCCACCGAGCAGCTGCCCATCCACCACGACCTGTTCGAGCGCTTCCTGCTGTACAACCCTGCCAAATGTAAGGATCTCCTTTTTATTGACGATCACTAGTTAGTTTCCCTGATTTGAAGACTTCGAAGAGTAATTTCAAGATGTGTTTTTACCTTTTGTTCATGACTGATTGTGAGTTCATTATCGTCATGACTAATGTAACATTTGAATAAATGAGATGAATTGCTTGATTAATACATGCATTGATTTTAATATAATCTTATTTTAACTTTTGAACCGTAAAAATAAAAACCTGAAATGACACAGAGTTACCATCACACCTGGAATGGACATTATTCTATTGAATGTATATATAAATCACACAATAAGGATACAAAAAATCTAAATAAAAATATATTTTTGCCCCAAAAAATTGGCTTAATCAATGGAATATGTAAATAAATTAGCCAAAGAAAGTCTCAGTCCACTTTTGTTTCTGCTGCCACCTACTGTAGAGTCAGTGTAGTTTTTTTCTTTCTTTTATTATTATAGTCGCTGTGTCTGTGATTGGGAACATTTCCTTTCTTTTATTTTAACTGATGTTTTATTCTAAAGTCAAATTTAGTTGCAAATTGTCTTTGGTAAAATGCAGGAAAGGTGGTGGTGGTGGTGGTGGTGGGGGATTGTCTCTTCTTAACCACAAGAAGACTCTTTGTTTATCCTCGTCTCACTATTTGTGTTTCTTCTTCAACTATGTTGATTCTCTCAATATTTACTCTCACGGAAACGACATCTAACTTCACAGCATCTCGATACGTTGAAGTAAAAAGACCGCGTGTGTTAATGAAATACCATAAATATTCCGTCCCTCGCAGCTCCTCCCTTCACACCCCGGGACACCCTGAAGGCGTGGCAGGAGAAGAACCACCCCTGGCTGGAGCTGTCGGACGTCCACAGGGAAACCACGGAGAACATCCGCGTCACAGTCATCCCTTTTTACATGGGAATGAGGGTATTGACCTTTTCCTGCTCCAGGCAACGTTCCTGAACTCGTAATCTCCCAAACTAACGTTTATTTCTTTCATCAGGAAGCACAGAATTCCCACGTGTACTGGGTGAGTATCTGCGGATGACTTGTGAGACACTCTCAACATGTGTTAATAAGCGTGTTTGTCGATGAAGTGGAGGTACTGCATCCGTCTGGAGAACATGGGCAACGAGGTGGTTCAGCTGCGCGAGCGACACTGGAGGATATTCAGCCTATCGGGAACCCTGGAGACGGTCAGAGGGCGAGGCGTCGTGGGCAGGGTGAGGACGACGCGACAAGCTGTTGACTGACGAGTCGAGAGTCAACTGTGGGTTTTTTTTTTGTATCCGTCGCAGGAGCCGGTGTTGTCCAAAGAGCAGCCGGCGTTTCAGTACAGCAGCCATGTTTCTCTACAAGCCCCCAGTGGTCACATGTGGTAAGTGCAGTCGAGAATATCTATCTTCTACAGGGTCTTAAACATTCTCAAGTTATATTAATGATACTTTACTTTACACCAGATGCATAACATTATTAAATATTGCTTTGAAATACTTGGATTGATTAAAATAAATGTTTTTTTTACGATGCTTTCACTAAATTAGTCTGAATCATTGAATACTTTTGAAACCATTTTGATGTGTAAACGTATAAACGCAAAAAGATTCTTGTACATAAGCCACAAAATGATATTGTATTAAACACAACAACTTCCAATATAATTTAAAGAGGGTTTATTTACAAACAATGTCTACATCTGTACATTTTGAACATTTTTACACTACATCTATAGAGTGAAAGTCATAATTATCACTTTAAATCAAAGGTTTCAAACTTGTGGCCAGTGACCTGATCATTTGCGGTCCTCTAATTAGTGTCTTTATTTTAAAATGTATATAGCTTGGACTAAATGGTTGAGATTTATAAAATAACATTTGACAAAAAGGCCCTAAATTCACAGTTGAACAAAAAAATCTATTAAATATTTGAGTAATAAAACGATGGCAATAAAAGTTTTTGATTCTGAACTACAACATATAAATCATATTTCCAAAGACATTAATAAACTGCTGATAAACCTGATAAAAAAGAATTGACCATTAGTGGCCCCAAAACGAGTTGAGTTTGAGACCCCTGATGTTTTTCAACTAATGTGTAACTTAACTCTCCTGAAGTTTTCCTCTCCAAGATGCAGTAAGTCCCTCATTATGACCATGTTTTCAACTTATTACTTTATAAAGATCTCCTCTGTCTGAAATCTGGGCGAACTAGAGGTTACGAGAGCAGAGTCCATTATGACGTAATAATGGCTTAAGATAATTTAAATATTTCAATGAAAAGAGAGTTTTGTACAAACAAAAAACGCTTAAATCAACACTTGAGTTAAACTTTAAAGTCAATATCCGTTAGGAATTACAATAGTGTTTGCACCCTAGTGTCGGAACAGTGTAACTGCATTTACTTGAATTCTTCGTTTCCCTGTTGCCAACTTTCTGCGTGTGCATTTTTTTTTTGCCGCTTCATTTCACTAACTCATTTTAATTTCCTCTTGACAAACGCCAAAGAAGTGCTTCATAAATGTTCCTTTGTTTACGTCCAGGGGGACGTTTCGGATTGAACGGACCGACGGCTCCCACTTTGACGTCCGCATTCCCCCCTTCTCCTTGGAGAGCAACAAAGACGATAAAGCCCCCCCTGCGGGCTACACATTCTAATTGCGAGTGGTCGCCAAGGACACACTTGACCCCGGAGAGAATATAAAAGCAGATCTTCCACACGCCCGACTCCCAAACCCCCCCCCCCCACCTTCAGTAACTGAGATTACAGCAACAATAGACGCGAGGGAAACTGTACTTCCTGTTTCCACACGACAAGATCTGTGGACGGGAAGAGAGATTGTCGACACACGCCCTTGAAACCTCCACCAGGGAGTGTGTCGACCATTTATGCGCCGACAGGTTTGTGTTCGACGCGTGACGAACTCATGTAGAAATGTTGCACAAGGAGTCGCGACGCTCCTGATAGTTTGTTTTTAGGGAAGGATGATCCAGACGCTCTTTAGTTTTCTCTTTATTTTGAACGATTGCCTTTCGCTCCTGCTGACCCCCCAAACCCCCCTTTAAACGTGAGACAGAATCCATCAGACATTTGCCTTCCTCTCTATAACCACAAGGTGACCCCCCCCCCCCCCCCGAGCCCCCCCGCTGAGCTCCCACAGCACCTGATGTTGATAAGCTGCAAGTTTTAAGGAGTTTTGATTTAAAAATATTTTGAACATTGATTAAATGCCTGTTGTTTATTATCTACTGTAAATAGAGATGTAATTAAAGGCTTTCCTTTTGAAATTTAAGCTCATCTGCCTTTTCTTCATAGATAAGTCGAGGCATCTTTTCGTTCACATTTGAAAGGCAAGACAAGTTGATACTTCATTTCTGAAATGGAGATAATCGTCTATTTTTGGATCGTTGATCGTCTTCCAACCCTAAACAATATTGGAGTTTTGCCACTTAATAAACAAATAAAGAGATGTTTTAAATACGAACCTTGTTTTTTTTCGTCCCTGCTGCTTCGATGCAGAGCCTGTGATGCCCTTCTTCTATTTTTATCTGCTCACAGGTCAAATGTTTTGTTTTCGAGTCACGTTTCCTAAACTGCTGCTGCTAATTTTAAAGAGCTTTTAAATATAACTTGTTTAATTGTATCGTAAGATGCATTTTAAAGCAGTTTTATGTTGTATGCATCGTTATTCTCCAACCATTTAATATTTTTAGTTTTTTTGTATATATTTATTTTCCAGACTTAATTATTCCGACTGTTTTGTCATCTTTTTTTTATACACACAATTTTTTAAATTGATGGTCTTGTATTTTCTTTATTCAAATGTATCTTTTCTACCTTCCAACTGTTATATTTAATATTTAAAAAAATCTTATTCTATATAATTATTTAAAAAAACAACCTATTCCCACTATTTTGTCATCCTTATTTTCTATTGTTCTATTTTTTTATTAGTTCAATTCAACCCTTTTTACATAACCACTGAAAAAAGTTAAATGCTTCTTTTTTCTCCAACTGCTTTTTTGTTTAAGTTAAGTTGGCTTTTTGTTTTATCATCTTTTTAATCTTTCTTTTTTTGTACATAATTGTCTTACTTTGTTTTATGGATTGAGTACACGAATGATCTGTTTTAGGCCTTTTTACAGTTAATCTATTTTTTTCTACATATATATCTTACATATATCAATTTTGCATTACATTTCTTTTCTAACTATGTAAAAAAAAAGTTTATTTTGAGTCATTTTTATTTATATATACAGTATGTGTATATATATATATATATATTTATTAATAATTTAATCGGACTGTTTTTTTTTTCATCTTTTCTTTTTTTTTAATTGATTTTGTCGGTACACTGGTATTATCTTTTTAACTGTTTTTTTATGTTTAATCAATTTTCTTTCTCCCATTTATTTATTTTAAAGCAATAACTTACTCAGACTATTTTTTAATCCTTACTTTATAAATATATATACGTGTGTTTATATATATATATATATATATATATATACACATACATACACACACACATTACACTGTTGATTTATCTCCTTTTTCGCAATTTTCTACATAAAAACTGTTTGTTTGACAGCTAGTTAAAGGTTTTATGACACTTCATCTTTCTCCATTCCCAAATTAAAACACACAATTGTCTAACACGGTGAGCAAATGACTCCAAAAGGGTTTTTAATCAAAAGCTTATTTGTTGACGATGTTATAAAGATGTTTTTCTTTTTTTTTCTATTTTTAATTAAACCCAAACCATCATCAGTTTCGCGAGAACGACCAGCAGATGGCAGCAGAGTAACGGCCGGTGCAGCGTCAACACTGAGTCATGTGACTTGTGCTGCACTGACTGCTGCTGGTAAACATCTTCTTACCTCATGATCTTACCTGGAGACATGTTTGATGAACACATGTTTGAGTCCAACAAAAGCTGTCGAACATGGATTCGCTTTTTTATGTTCATGATAAAAAACAGTCTGATACGAAAGATAAGTTTTAAAAACATGGATTTCCAAAAATGTCTCATATATTAATAGATTCCTGCACATGACTAAACGTTTGTTGTCAAATAAAATGAACAAAGAAGAAATTAATCTTCAAACTCATGGAAAAAAGAAACGAGAGTGTTGGGCTGGAGGGTGTGTTATTGTTGTCGTGCCCGCGCAGCGCGCTCCCGCTCACTCCCGAAACGCACACACACACACAGTGACATCCATAATTCAGCTCAGCCCGGGGTCTCCTCACTTTCCCCCGCCGCCTGGCAAGCGCTGCTGCTCGGACTCCACCCCGCCAGGAGGACGGTGTTGTCGACGCAGATCATGCCCAGTTTCCTGCAGCAGCAGCGGCGGCGGTGGCGGCGGCTGCGCCCCTGCGTCGCCCCCGGACCGGAGCCCCCGGTGTAAGCTCGTCGAAGGCTGAAGTTGTGTTCGGGACAGAAGGCTTCAGGGCCCCGGGCTCTACCTCTCTCTCTCTCCCTCTCTCCCTCTCTCACGGCCATGCTGCGGTCCTGCGACCTGTTCCCCACTTGAGCCCCTGTTGCTAAGGATGAACAAGTTGGACTCATCTCCTCCTCACCTGCTGGACGATGGAGATTTAAACTGAACATTTTTTACCTCTTTTTTGCTCACGACGATGGGGGCGAAGCAGAGCAAGAGCCACGACGCCTCCGGGGCCAGTCCCCAGCACGGCTGGAAGAGGACGCCCTCCAAGGAGCGCGGGGACCTCCTGGCCGCCCTCATGCTCAAGTCGGGGGACCGGCTGAGCCGCGGGGGGACCCCGCCTCCCTACCAACGACGCATCGGGATGATCCAGGAGATGATGCTGATGGCCAAGCAGGGCAAGCAGGACGAAGCCACGGAGATGCTCAAGACCCTCAGACAGGTACGTCTTTGTTTTTATCTCCTTGTGTGTCATCTGAAAACTCAGGGGTTGCCAGTGGAAGTTCATAACAACTGCGTGTCGTGTACTTCAAGAAGTATCTTGTTCTTTGTTGTGCACCAGGTTTAATGTGTATTGATGTCTCATGAGGCTTCATGACACAGTTTTATTAACTGGTGATGAGGTTTTATTTATGTAAAGGCTGATGGGGTTCTGGAAACACCTGATGAGGCAACATGAGACAGTTGATGAGGCTTCATGAAACAGCTGGCAAGTTTTTATGAGACAGTTGATGAAGTTTCATGATACACAAGACGAAGTTTCACGAGACAGAAGACGAAGTTTCACGACACAGAAGACGAAGTTTCACAAGATAGAAGATGACGTTTAATGAGACAAAAAATGAAATTACATGAGACAGACGACGAAGTTTCATTAGAAAGCTGACAAGGTTTTAACGAAACGGCTGACGAAGTTTCACGAGACAGCTGACGAGGTTTCATGAAACGGTGACAGGTTTTTGTGAAACTGCTGACGAGGTTTTACGAAACTACTGATGAGGTTTCATGAAAAAGCTGATGAGGTTTCATAAAACAGCTGATGAGGTTTCATATAACAGCTGATGAGGTTTCATAAAACAGCTGATGAGGTTTCATAAAACAGCTGATGAGGTTTCATTAATTAGCTGATGAGGTTTCATTAAACAGCTGATGAGGTTTCATTAAACAGCTGATGAGGTTTCATAAAACAGCTGATGAGATTTCATGAAACAGCTGATGAGATTTCATGAAACAGCTGATGAGATTTCATGAAACAGCTGATGAGGTTTCATGAAACAGCTGATGAGGTTTCATAAAACAGCTGATGAGGTTTCATAAAACAGCTGATGAGGTTTCTTAAAACAGCTGATGAGGTTTCATAAAACAGCTGATGAGGTTTCATAAAACAGCTGATGAGATTTCATGAAACAGCTGATGAGGTTTCATGAAACAGCCGATGAGGCTTCATAAAACAGCTGATGAGGTTTCATCAAACAGCTGATGAGATTTTACGAAACAGCTGATGAGGTTTCATCAAACAGCTGATGAGGTTTCATAAAACATTTAATGAGGTTTCATGAAACAGCTGATGAGGTTTCATGAAACAGCTGATGAGCTTTAATGAAACAGCTGATGAGGTTTTATAAAACAGCTGATGAGGTTTCATAAAACAGCTGATGAGGTTTCATACAACAGCTGATGAGGCTTCATAAAACAGCTGATGAGGTTTCATAAAACAGCTGATGAGGTTTCATAAATCAGTTGATGAGGTTTCATGAAACAGCTGATGAGCTTTAATGAAACAGCTGATGAGGTTTCATAAAACATTTAATGAGGTTTCATAAAACAGCTGATGAGGCTTCATAAAACAGCTGATGAGGTTTCATAAAACAGCTGATGAGGCTTCATAAAACAGCTGATGAGGTTTCATAAAACAGCTGATGAGGCTTCATAAAACAGCTGATGAGGTTTCATAAAACAGCTGATGAGGTTTCATAAAACAGCTGATGAGGTTTCATGATTGGTCAGTACTTCTGTGGGTTGATTCTTGACTGGATGTTAATGCGAGTTCAAATAAATCCTATTCTTGCGTCTCATCCTAAATCAGCGTCAACAGTTGATCAAGTATCAATATAGAGCAATATCTTTGTAAAGTGCAGCAAAAGCACTAATGTTGTGATGTAATCACTCCTGGTTCAACCGTGGGATCATCTGATGTCATCTCAGACGCTGCAACAACATCCACACTCTTGCTAAACTGATTCTCCTCGATGATGAACGGACCTGGTTCTGATGGCTCTGGACTTCGTGCAACCTTTCCTGCTGCAGCTGTAATTCACACCTGAGGTGCAGAGGAGGAAACAATCCAGGAAGGAAGTGAAGCGCGATCATCTTATCTTATCTTACCCTACGATAATATGTGTGGAGACTGTTGTCAGGACCTGAAGCTGGAGGCTCGTGATGACGATGTTATGAATGCAGAATATTTACAGCGCGACGTCGACGTTTCATTCAGCGATGACTCAACCGTGGCCGGGGGACTCTGTGATCTAACCTTTTATTGTTTGTTTCTCGCTGAGCTCGGATCTTCTCAATGAGAAACCGTGAATCTGCAGCAAACATTGGATCAGAGCGTAAACATTTGACAACGAGACGCTCTTTCAACACACGCCTGCAAGTGTTGTGAATTGACGATAACAATGTCATGATACTGTAGTAACAAGGATATATTTGTAGTATTGTCGAGTACTTGACTCTGGTGTTGCAGAATTTACAGACCACATGACTCTTGACGAAGTCGTAACTGCTTTCATTTGTTTTGAAATCATAAAAATGTCCAAACATCGGGTTTAAAAGCTGCTGGAGTCCCACTGTATCCTCTCGTCCTCAGTCATCACATGGTTTTGCAGGACTTAATTGTTCCTTTACTGGTGGAGGACGTAATTACTAGCTCTCATTGTTTCGACACCAAATATATGTCCAGACATGAGCTTTAAAAGCAGCTGGAGTCGACTGTATCCTCTCGTCCTCAGTCATCGCCGGGATTTCATCGTTCCTTTAACTGCTGAGGACTTTGAAGACTGCTGTTGTGTTTAAATGCAACACAAATATGAATAAACACTGTTAATAATTCTATGTTAATTGTAAAAAAAACAAAAAACTTTGAATTATTTTAATGTATACACACTTAGTTGAAATATTACCATAAAAAATGATACAGAAAACAAAAAAATCGATACATTGCTGGTAAATATCGGGCGTCGTCGACACTGGTCAGACTTCCAAAAAAGAAAAAGTTTTTTGTCGACAGTTTAAAATGTTGCATCAGCTCATTATGTTTAAAGCTTTCGGAAATGTTTTTAGTTTCGATTCCTTAAACCCTTTTCAATCAACGGCTCTTTCTTCGCTGCCTCGTCCGTTCTCCAGCTGCTGTAAATCAACGCAGACATTTATTCTCTACCTATGAAATCAGTTTTATCGTCGAAGGTCAGGTGAAGCGACGACGACTCGCCTTCAGCATTCGCCATGAAAATCCTCGCCTTTGATCACACGTTTATTTATACATATGTTCACACTTTTCTTCTCTTTTTTTTCACCGTTTTATGCGATTTGTAAACAACTCTTGAAGTGCAGGTGATGGGATTTCTTTTTTTTTCATTTATTAGTGCAAAAAATATATAATTTTGGGTGTTTTTTTATTGAAACATACCTTGTATACGTTTACATTTTGGTGAATTTTAAAATATTTATTTTTCAGCCTCTGCGTAAAAGTATCCTTGACGTCAATAATGGAAGTTACAAGTAGCATCTCATCGACTTCCACAGTAAAAATCTGTTTGTACAAAACTCACTTTTCATTCAAATTTTTACATTAGAAAGTGATCTTAAGCCCCGCCCACTGAAAACACTTTCTCTTTCTGAAGGTGAAATCTTGTTTGCCAAAACCACGCCCACTCTGCTGTGATTGGTCAAACATGGAGGTTTGTCACCACGTGTAAACAATCCCGGAGGTCTCCACCTCCAAAGGGACTCGTTGTATAAACAAAGCGGGGGCCTGATTACAGCTGGCTGGATGAGAGAAGCCATTATGACGTCGTAATGGACACAGCTCTCGTAACCTCTCGTTCGCCCAGATTTCAGACGATACTTTATAAAGTAGAGAGAGTTGGATTTTTGCATTAGTTGCCCTTTAGGTACTCAATATATTTATTTTTTCCAGCTCACACTATTGGATTACTCAATGGATATGATTGACACGTCGAGGATTATTATATAAATAAATGCTAATAACAAAAATTAAATCAATATAACTCATCTCATTAGACTTAATTAGCATCCAGCTGTCAGTCAAACGTGGCTAAATATTAACAAAATCTTTCACTTGGATCAAGCAGAAATCTGAAAGTTTTATGAATTATTACTGAAGATTGAGAAAGATTGCGATTGAAAGAAGTATTTATTTATTATCAGTACTTAATTATTTGGTTAAAATTTGGTTAGAATCATTATGTTTTAAAACTTTTTTTCACATTTTGCTGCCAGAATATGTGCTCGAGGTTGTCAACATAACAAAATGAGTTTTACTATTGTCTCATTATTGTCTTTTCGTTCTTGAAGAACCTCCATTATCTCAGTTCCTTATCTTATCTTAAACATCTTTATTTGTAAGTAAGTAAGTAATTTTTATTTGTATAGCGCTTTTCCAGACCAGGGTCACAAAGCGCTTAAACAATCAAAACAATATTCAATAAAGTATATACTTTAAAGATCAAGATAAAACTGATAACACAACAGGAGTTCCAGAAAATCAGGGAAAAGCTCAAATAAAAGTGTCTTAAGATGTTTCTTGAAGGAGTCAGTAGATCATCAAACACAGAGATCGTTCCAAAGCTTAGGAGCAACAGTCTGGAAGGATTTCTCTCCTCTGGTCCTGAACCGTGTTCAGGAACCATCAGGAGATTCTGATCCACAGACCTCAGAGCCCGAGCTGGGGTGTAAGGCTGGATCAGATCACTGATGGAAGGTCTGACCATGAATAGATCTGAAAGTAAGAACCAGAATTTTAAAGTTGATCCTGAAAGAAACTGGCAGCCAGTGAAGAGTTTTAAGGATCGGAGAAATGCGAGTTCTTCTACTAGAGCAGGTCAGAATTCTCGCTGCAGAGTTTGTTAAGACATGAAAATAAACCGTTGCAGTATATCAACATGAACATTGTTCTACTTTGAGTTTAAGACGAGCATCTTCATAGTGTTTATAGGGAGGAAGATTCTGGTGTTGAAGCCCTTGTGAAGCCCAGTCGACCTCCAGGCCTCGGTGCTCGCGCCTCCTACGAGCGCCGGTGAACATCGGCCACAACGTCATCCTGTCGCTGCTCCTTCCTCCCTTAGCTTTTATCTTTCCATCCCTGGCTCAAGGATACAACGTTCTAGAGACCTCGGAGGATCTGGAGAAACACACCGACGTCCTTGAGGTTGGGGGGGGGGGGTTGTTCGATGAATGATCAGTCCAGGATATGTGACACCATCACAGTCATTGACTCCTTCTCTCCTGCTGAGAGCGACTGAACCAGCGACTCTTGTTGAGGCTTCAGTCCATGTTTCTTTCATGACACGACACAATAGATTCTTTTGTGTGGCGTCGCTGAGTCAGCGTCAGCAGGACGAGCCAAATGTTTTAATCATTCAAATATAAAATCTTTTGAGTTAATGCAGTCGATTGTGAACCAAAATACAGTGATGGGTCGATGAGGCTTCATGAAACAGCTGGTGAGGTATCATGATACAGTGTCTTCATCTTGAAAGTCCACTAGATGGCACAAGATTTTATTTGTTTCTAATCTACTCATTTATCAATTTCAAACAGTGCCATCTAGTGGTCTTTCAAAAATGTACACTGTATCATGATACCTCACCGGCTGTTTCATGAGGCTTCACCAACTCTTTACCACCAAAATGTATTTCATGTTTGTGTAACTGTGGCTCTCGTCTGATGATCTCACAGGTGGAAACATTTTTAATTTTCTCACATCTTAGTCGTGTCTCTCTTCTACGGTAGAGTCCAGCCCAGATCACCACGTCATCCGCAAACAGCAGTGATTTTTATCCTTCAATCCAACAGGAGGATCTTCTCCAATGTCCTGAAAATGTGGATTCAAATAAAAAAGGGCCATATTTTATCAACGTTCACAACACTTTTTTATAGTTTAGATTTTTATCGTAGTTATTTTATGGTTTATAGTTCAATTAACTGAGTACAAACTAACATATTTAAAAGAAAAATCTAATTTACATGCAAATATTTATTTAGGAACAATGAAATCCTGCAAAATAACTGAGGACGAGAGGATACATTTGACTCCAGCAGCTTTCAAAGCTGATGTTTGGACATATTTTGGTTTGAAAACAAATGAAAGCAGTTACGACTTCGTCAAGAGTCATGTGGTCTGTAAATTCTGCAACACCAGAGTCTAGTACTCGACAATACTACAGTACTAAATACAATTGACAGTAAACGTGCAGTGGACTGTCTTGATGGACACGAGCTCTGCTCGCAGCTAATGCTAGCTCCGCCTCTTCATCACTGTCCCTCAATGAAGTTGCCACGAGAGGCATGTGGGCTTCTCTGGACCACTCTCTGGTGGTCCTCGGCCTTTAGAGCCTCTGTGGTCCCGTCGGTGGTCCTCTGTGAGGCCGCGGCTCTAATCTTCGGTGATTAAGCCTCATGGTCGACTGACTCGTCTTCATGACAAGATACAACTTCCTGCTTCTTTCATGAAGTCAAGGGTCACGATGACATTGTTTATGTTTCCATAATACATCTTAATATCACTGACTTATATCGTAGCCATTAACGTTCAGTTATAGTTTTAATATGTAAAGACTATTTTATTCGTGTTTGACCTTTTTTGTATTTTCTATAAAGATAGTCAAGTCTTTGTACCGAAAGTGAACTACAAGAAAATAAACAATTACTATGACATTGATGTTTATAAAACCTATTGTTTGATCAACTGAAACGTTTGATAATGAATTAAGTTTGAATAAAGTTGAAAATTGTTTGATTTTCAGTTGAAAATTGTTTGATTATAGTTGAAAATTGTTTGATTATAGTCGAAAATTGTTTGATTATAGTTGAAAATTGTTTGATTTTCAGTTGAAAATTGTTTGATTATAGTTGAAAATTGTTTGATTTTCAGTTGAAAATTGTTTTATTATAGTCGAAAATTGTTTGATTATAGTTGAAAATTGTTTGATTTTCAGTTGAAAATTGTTTGATTATAGTTGAAAATTGTTTGATTTTCAGTTGAAAATTGTTTGATTATAGTTGAAAATTGTTTGATTTTCAGTTGAAAATTGTTTTGATTGCAATTATATTATTTATTTTATTATACATATTGAAAATTGTTTGATTATAGTTCAATATTGTTTGATTATAATTGAAAATGGTTTGATTACAGATGAAAATAGTTTGATTATAGTTGAAAATTATTGATTATAGTTGAAAATTGTTTGATTATAATTGAAAATTGTTTGATTATAGTTGAAAATTGTTTGATTACAATTAACAATTGTTTTGATTATAGTTGAAAATTGTTTTTATTACAATTGAAAATAGTTTTGATAATGGTTGAAAATTGTTTGTTGTCAGTTGAAAATTGTTAACATATACATATTTCTTATAAAAACCTTTAATTTTCTAAAGTAACTTTAAAACATGAACTGATTTATTTTACTTCTTTATGACACAAACTGTCACATGTATGGTTGGATGAAGCTTCACTGACGTCTGCAGCTGCTGATATCAAATGTTTAACCTTCAAACCACGAGAAGAAACGGCATCAACGGCACATTAAAGTGGCGATGAAAGCAAGACTCCAGGTAGAGACGATCAAAAGACGACAGCCGTCGTATCACAGCAACATCTGCTCGCCATGTGATCTTTGATAAAGGTCAACATCTCAAGCATCTTCACTCCTCCGGTCGCACAAGCCATTTCCTGTCGCTTGGCGAAGAGGCCTGTGAAGCCGTCGTTTGTGACACGGAGAAGAAGAAGTGCAGTTTTCTGCCCACGACCACAGAGAGGCTTTTAATAACACGCCGAGGTTGAGGATATGTTAATGCAGGCTGGGATTACAGCCATCACTTCCTCACTGGATTAAATTATCCTACATATGCACGAATCCTCATCACATGGGAAGACGGTCGTGTTTGTCTCTGACTCATCTGTACAAACACCAGGTTTATTTCCTCCAGAGGTCGTGTCCTCTCATAACACGTTTTTAAATCCTGCCTTTTTTTAGTTAAATAGCACATATGACGTAAAAAATGACTTTGGTTGTTGCTCTTTGGCGTCTCAGACCTTGTTTGTAGATGCATAAAATTGTATGTTTGTGTGTGTTTATGTCTACAAAGTGTCTTGAAATGATAATGTCGTCTAAGGGGAGCACAAGGGGGGAAGAAGACCCCCATAAAAAAATTCAAACATTTCCAGTTTTCGATTAAATTTAAACCATACATATTAAATAGATTTCAAGAAGTTCTGCGTCTTCTGTAAATTGGAAGGGGACACAAGGGGGGCAGAAGACACCCATGAAAATTAAAAAATGTCCAATTTGGATTTAACCTTCAATATATAATTACAAAAAAAGGAGTTTCAGCTCTTGTCATGTAGAATTGGGGGGCTTTGGGAGGTAGGTCAAAGGTCAACTCCATCAGGTCAAGGGAAGGGGGCACAAGGCGGCCAGCAAACTGCCATGAAAAGTCAAATATGTCTTATTTGTTTTTATAAATCTTAAAAATATAATATACATTATACATGTTTGGAGAATTTTTGCTCTTTTTGTTAATTGCAAGGGGGCAGAGAAGGGGGACAGAAGACCCCAATGAAGATTCAAATAAGTCAAATTTTAGATTCAATTATTTTAATTTGCATAAGCAAGTGAGATTTCTCGCCTTCTGTTAATTGGAAGGGGCATAGAAGGGGGGCAGAAGACCCCAATGAAAATAAAAAATGTCCATTTTTTACATTCATGTTTTAGTATAACATACTAAAGTAAGAGATATATTTAATTAATTATAATATATCATTTTTATAATTATATTTTAAAAGTTATGTGGCACAATTCAAATACGTCAAAATATTACAACAGAATTTCAGCTTGTGTCATGTAGACAGCTCTTGTCGGTGAAGGTTTTAGGCGGAGGTCAAAGGTGAACTACATCAGGTCAAGAGAAAGGGGGCGCAAGGGTGACAGAAGACCCCCATGAAAATTCAAATATACCAATTTTGATGAAACTTAAACCATAAAAATGACAAAATGCTTAATAAATATTATCAGAGTTGCAGATATTTTGGTTACATTTAAGGGCTCAGATTAGGGGGACAGAAGACAACCCATGAAAATTCAAATATGTCCAATTTTTGATGCAATAAAACCTATTAAATATCACGTAAGAGAGATTTCCAGAATAAAGTTCAACTCCATCAGGTCAAGGGAAGAAGGGGGGGCGGAAAACCCCCATGAAAATTAAAATATGTCACATTTTGATGAAACTAAAACCATAAAAATGATCAAATCCTGAATAAATATTTCTTTAATTTCAGCTCTTTTTGTTCTAGGTAAGGGGCAGAAAAGGGGGGAAATGAGTCCCATGAAAACTCAAATATTTCCAAATTTGTTGACATTGATACAATATTTAACGTGTAAAGTTCATTGTAATACCCATAACCCACCTTGATGCAGTTTGCTGTGCACTATTGCAAGGATTCATGAAGCCACATGTGAGACGGTCTAATGGAACACCTGAGTGAGTCACACCTGCTCTGATCTCCGCACATCAGTCCACAGTGAAGCTGCTGCTGCTTCACGACATGAGCTCAGGATTGTTCAGCTCCGTGACATGAACATGAAAGAGTTCCTTCTTTTGGTTTTCTCTCGTGGACACGATGTGCTGTAGAGTTCCTGACTGGTGCCTCCATCGTTCTGTTGATAAATACTGTGTTACTACATCAAAGATGCACAAGTACTCCAGGAAACAGTTGATGATTGACTTTCAAGTACTTTTACAACATTATTGACTGATGAGTCTAAAGGTTCTGAATTTCATCTATATTGTCCGATGGTAGGGGGCAGAAAGGGGGGCAGAAGACATTGAAAAATCGAATATGTCCAATTTTTATTAAACCATATTTATTATATACTAAGTAAGATAGATTTCTAAATTTCATCTATACTGTCCAATACTAGGGGGCAAAAGACCCCCATGTAAATTCAAATACGTCAAATATGTCCATTTTTAATTTAACCATATTTATTATGTACTAAGTAAGAGAGATTTCTGAATTTCATATATATTGTCAAATAGTAGGGGGCAGAAGACCACCATGCAAATTCTAATATGTAATTAAATGTATCTATTACATACTAAGTAAGAGAGATTTAAGAATTTCATCTATATTGTCCAATAGTAAGTAAGTAAGTAAGTAAGTAATATTTATTTATATAGCGCTTTTCGAGACCAGGGTCACAAAGCGCTTTAACAATCAAAACAATACTCAAAACAGTAGTAGGGGGCAGAAAGGGGGGCAGAAGACATTGACAAATCGAATATGTCAAATTTTTATTAAACCATATTTCTTATATACTAAGTAAGATAGATTTCTAAATTTGAATCTATATTGTCCAGTACTAGGGGGCATAAGACCCCCATGAAAATTCCAATATGTCAAATATGTCAAATTTGAATTGAACCATATTTATTATGTACTTAGGAAGATAGATTTCTGAATTTCATTTATATTGTCAAATAATAGGGGGCAGAAAGGGGGGCAGAAGACCCCCATGAGAATTCTAATATGTCCAAATTTAATAAAATGTATCTATTACATACTAAGAGAGATTTCCTCAATTCTATCTATATTGTCCAATGGTAGGGGGCAGAAAGGGGGGCAGAAGCCCCCCCACGAAAATTCAAATATGTCAAATTTTTATTAAACCATATTTCTTATATACTAAGTAAGATAGATTTCTGAATTTTGTCTATATTGTCCAATACTAGGGGGCAAAAGACCCCCATAAAAATTCAAATACGTCAAATTTTAATTCAACCATATTTATAATGTACTAAGTAAGATAGATATCTGAATTTCATCTATATTGTCCAATACTAGGGGAAAATTTTTTGAAAATTCAAATACGTGTAATTTTTATTCAATTTCAACTTTATTTATTAAATAATAACTAACAGATTTTATGAATTTCATCTATATTGTCCTATAGTAGGGGGCAGAAAGACACCCATGGAAATTCAAATATGTCTACTTTTAATTAAAACAAATTTATTACATACTAAGTAAATGAGATTTCCTGCATTCCATTTCCTTGCTAGGGAGCAGAAAGGGGGGCAGAAGACCCCCCTGAAAATTCAAATACGTTCACTTTTAATTCAAATTAAACCATATTTATTTCAGACTAAGTAGGAGAGATTTACTGAATTCCGACTAAATTGTCGAATAGTAGGGGGGCAGAAAGGGGAGCAGTAGACCCCCTGAAATATGTTCATTGTCAATTAAGTGTAAAATGTATTATTATTTATACATATTATGAATGGATTCTTCCCATATTTTCAGAAATTTAAGACCCATAATGCACTTGGACTGATTCTCTTCTCTCTTTTTTGAGTTATTTTGTTTTTATTCAGGGATTTTATCTTTTAATGATGTATAATTGTCCAAGAGTTATGCTTGTCAGTGTGAACTCACTCGTATAAAAAAAAAAGGGTATTTTGATTATTTAATTGTTGTCGTACGCTTTAAATGCTGCAGTATATATACATTTTTAAATCTTAAATTCAACTTTTTACAACTTTAACTAAAAGTTGCTCCTACATAAACCACCTTCAGACGTGTAAACGAGGTGTTTTAATTAAAAGGTTTCCTGTTCATTGGCAGGATCTCGGGATGGAGTCGACGTCTCTGGACGACGTGTTGTATCGTTACGCCAGCTTCAGGAACCTGGTGGACCCCATCACCCACGACCTGATCATCAGCCTGGCCAGATACGTCCACTGCCCCAAGACGGTGAGACACGCAACACTCTGTGTTACCGTGTGAACGACAACACACACACACACACACACACACACACAAAAGAGTTGTGAGTGCCTGTGCATACGTGGGTTTGCTTGAGGGGATCTTCAGACTCTTGTGTTTGTTCAATCGTGTGTTGCTCTCTGTGAAAGGAGGGATGATGAAAGGAGGGATGACAGCCGCCTTAGAGGCTGAATAATGAACAAGGAAGAGAAAGATGGAGAAAATGATTAAAAGTGTCGTAGAGGGCAGAAAAAAATAAAATCCGATTCCACGTTTAAACATACTTTTGTCTTTATAATATTCCTTTTTTGCCTGTTATCTGTAGATTTTTGCAAAAACATTTAATTGAATACATTTTTTGGATACATTTTTTTAATAATTCATTTCAATTATATTTATATTTAAATTTGAATGTGTTTTTCTTGGATAAATGTTTTTTAAAGGGTGAATATTTTCAAAATAAAATACATATTTACACATACTTGTGCCAGACTAATCCAATCGAGCACTGAGCCTTTTGCTCAACCTGTTGAACTCACACCAATCTGTTACAATCTTACAGTTTCTTTAGAATCCACTATGATTTGATGAGCCAGTGCTTCTTATCGTCATGTGATCGTCTGCGGGTCACGTGATTGGCTGAAGCTTGAATTGAAGTAGCTCGGTACTTGTTTGGTTTTGCCTGGCGACACTTTTGTACCAACATTTTTATATTGAATTTAAAAGGCTACAAATTAATAAATATTAGAATTGGAAAATTTATGTTTGGATTTTTGGAATTGAAAAAACTTAAATTAATTTAGAAAACATTTAAATGTTTGAATTAAATTATGTAAAAATATTTTTGCTTTCCTTTATTTTATTAGTTTTATTTTATTTTTCTGTTGTATGTGTGTTTGTGTTTCTTATCCCTCAAATAATTAAAAAAAAAAAAGTTAAAAATTGAAAAAACTTGAATGTGTATACAAAGAAAATGCATGTATATATACATTAATTAGAAAAATATTACATTTTTATTTAATAATTAAAGTAAATTTATATATTTTTATAAACGTAATTTACTTTTGATTTAATTGTATTTTTTTAAATTCAGCCTTTCAATCAAGAAATTATTGAATGTGATTATTTTCTAAAATGTAAAAAAAAGTTTCAAATTTTGTAAAATGAATAAACTAAAGAGTTTAAAAAAAAATCCTCTTTTTTTTAAGAACAAATCATTCATTTTTGAAAATGTACTATTTTAAAAATTCAATTATTAAAAAACAAAACAAATTAAATTATTTTAATCAAGAAACAATTGATTGCGATTATTTTCAAAAATAAATGAAAAAATTCCAACATTTGGAAAAAATGAATAAAATGGAGTTAGAAAAAACAAATTTGAATGAATGAATTTTTGAAAATATACATTTAAAAAAATTAAATTATTTAATAAAACACACAAATTATACCTTTCATCAATTAAATTATTGAATATTATTATTTTAAAAATAATAATAAGATAAAAATATATAATAAAAGATAATTTGAATATGACCATTCAATATTCTGATTGGAAATTTAATTTTCGATTAAAAAAAAATTCTGTCATTTCAAACGTTAATAAAACCCAACTTATTTAACTATAAATATTTGTTTCTAATTTTATAGAAGCATCAGTTCAACACTGCAGGTGTGAAAGTATATTCACTTGAAGGGGGGAAGGGTGTTGTCGTAGTGTTACCAGGAGAAGAGGAAGTGTAGCTGAACATAGAGTTGTGTCTTTTCATTCCTTCATGTGTTTATGTTTTCCCTCAGATACACACACATCATCCTAATAGTTTTAGTTTGTGTTATTATTATTTATTTTTGTGTCAATCTGCATTTTTTAAATAAATAAAATAAAAAAATCAAATAAATGTAGAAAATAAATGTAATAAATATATTATTGGGAGTATTAAAGACATAATTAAGACACACACAGATCAACAACACAACATAAATGTACACCTGACACAAGCTCTCGGTGTGTGAGAAGTTTTCATTTGTAAATGTTGTGTGTTTGTCTTTGTTCTAAAGTGCGTCCTCTATTTCTTTCCATGTGGATCCATGACTTCAGTCTCCTGTTGTGAGTAAACACACCAGCATGTCTTTCATTCTCATTTCTCTTTCCAAACATCGGCATGTTTGCGTCGCTCACGATAATGACGGCAGAATTAAAAATTCCAATTTCCGTGATGGAGAGAAAAGCCTCTCTTTTGGTTAATCCTGGCTTAGTTTTGGTTTTTGTGTTTGTTGCTCGAGTCACACCTGGAAACACCTTTGTTGTCGTCGAGCACGAGGTAAAGAAGATAAGACTGTAGTGTGTATTGTTAAGAATCTGCAGCTACGATGCGATTCAATATACTGCGATATATATCATGATACTGTATTAACAAGTATATTTGTAGTATTGTCGAGTACTTGACTCTGGTGTTGCAGAATTTACAGACCACGTGACTCTTGACGAAGTCGTAACTGCTTTCATTTGTTTTCAAACAAAAATATGTCCAAACAGCAGAGTCGACTGTATCCTCTCGTCCTCAGTCATCTCTAAGTATTTAACTTTTTCTTAACTGTGGAGGACGTAATGACAGCTGCCATCTAGTGGCCGGAAGTTTAATTGAAACACAAAAATGAACACTGCCCTAATATTTGCATGTAAATTATTATTTAAAAGGGATTTACTTTATTTACACTTTTTTACAAGCACTATGGTAGCAGCTCAAATACTTTTTTGCGAGCCAAAGTATTCAAATTGAACATTGAAAGCATATATGTGGATCAGAATATTACATTTTTGAACATTTCAAATGTAAAAAATGTTGTTTTTTAAATTGAAATTCGTGCTTCTCCGTCGTCACGTGACTCTCGACATGACGCATGATTGGCTGAAAGTACGATCAAGTAGCTCGGTATTCTTTTAGTAATGTCTGGTGTCGCTAGTATAACAACATTTTTATATTGAATTTAAAAAGCTCAGGATTACAAAATATTGAATTTAGAAAATCTATCATTGGATTTTTGGATACAAGTTATCAAACTGTATAATTTTTTTTTAATTCACTTAAAAAATATTTAAATTTTTTAATTTATTATTAAAAAAAAGTATGTTGATCTCTTCTTTAAAATAAATATTAAATTCAATTATTACAAAAAGTAATAATTTTTAACAAATCATTAAAATTAACGACTTTGACCACCATCATGACAAGAAAACAATTATATTTGAATATATTTAAACGAAAAAAGATTTTGAATTTGTTCACATTAACTGAAAAATAGTTTAATAACATAAAAAACCTATTGTTTTTAAAGAAAAAACATTTTTTGCTCACCTTGACCTCATTTATCTGCAGCTCAGGAGGATGTCTTGCCTGGTTAAATCAAAATCAAAAGGCTTTTTCAAGTTCCTCGAAGTGTCCATGTCTGAAAAGTTATTTTCCTGTTGCAACTATTTAAAGAGTGTTTCCACAAAAGATGATGATAATCCTGTTTAAAAACAGCCTTGACGACTTCTTCGTGACCGACCCTGGAAATGTTTGAGTTTGAGAAGATTTCACATAAAGTTACCAAGTTTCTCTGAAACAATTTAGCTGCAGACCTGTCTTCTCAGGCCCCTCCACCTGCTCTCTTAAGCCCCTTCTTTACAAAGGGCTACCTGCTCTCTTAAGCCCCTTCTTTACGAAGGGCTACCTGCTCTCTTAAGCCCCTTCTTTACAAAGGGCTACCTGCTCTCTTAAGCCCCTTCTTTACAAAGGGCTACCTGCTCTCTTAAGCCCCTTCTTTAAAAAGGGCTACCTGCTCTCTTAAGCCCTTCTTTACAAAGGGCTACCTGCTCTCTTAAGCCCCTTCTATACAAAGGGCTACCTGCTCTCTCAAGGCCCCTTCTTTGCAGAAAGCTACCTGCTCTCTTAAGCCCCTTCTTTACGAAGGGCTAGCTGCTCTCTTAAGCCCCTTCTTTACAAAGGGCTACCTGCTCTCTTAAGCCCCTTCTTTACAAAGGGCTACCTGCTCTCTTAAGCCCCTTCTTTACAGAGGGATACCTGCTCTCTTAAGCCCCTTCTTTACAAAGGGCTACCTGCTCTCTCAAGCCCATGCTTTTCAGAGAACTACCTGCTCTAACAAGCCCTTATTTTACAGACAACTACTTTCTTTCTCAAGACCCTGCTTTGCAGACCGCTATCTGTTCTCTCAATACCCTCCTTTGTGGACGGCTATCTGCTATCTTAAGCCTCTTTCTTGCAGACGGCCACCTGCTCTCTCAAGCCCCTGTTTGGTGGACAGCTTCCCGGGCAGCTCCATGGATGGTTACTCTGTCAATGTAGTAACTCATTAACTATTATGATAAAAAGTAGCTTTTCTTTTTATTGTGGCAAGTTTGAAGCTCAGAATGTGTTTTTGCAGATCTTGTGATATTGAATTTATTTGGATGGAAACTATTTTCTCTGACCTTGTCAAAGCTGCAGCAGCCTGGACTTAAACATCTATTTATTTTTGATCTAACACCTCACGGATGATAATAAATACAGATATTTGCCTCTTAACTGAACCATTTCCAGCTTCTTGAAGAATCCACTGATGTCTGAATAATGTGTTCTTAACTAAGTCGAGTTTATATCATAGTGATCTTATCTGTCAATCATCTGGCCTCAGTGAGATTCAAAATGTCAGCATCTTTGCTTTTCCTCTGCTTTTATTTATGTCTGTCTGTTTCTCTGTCGTCCCCGGGGCTTCTGCAGCGTTTCCTTTGATGGGTCGGCTAATGGTTCGCTGCTTCTCTCGGCCAAAAGAGACGATGTTGGTCTGAGCAGCTGTTGCCAACTCACCCACACGAAAAACATAACAACTTGTTCTTGCCGCTGATTATTTATTGTCCTTCGAAGAGCAACGGCGCTGCTTGTCATGTGTTGTGTTGCATAAATCTTTATTAATCCTGATGTTTTATATTAAAAACTTAACTGACGAAGAAAATCTTCATTTTTAATGGAACACGCAAGATGATTAAAGGAATAACAACAAGATTTTAACATATTTTTATGGCAACAGTTCATAATTGCTAATTATATTTAATCGCTATAAACATTTTAAGGATTTTTTGTCTTTTGATTGACAATCCATCATAACAGTTTGCAAATCCATTTTCAATGTTCAACTTTACTGCCATCAGAATATTAAATTAAATTAAATTTTAAAAAATTAAAAAAGTTTTCTTGTTTTTTTTTTGGAATATTTTTTATAATTGAATTTAATCATTTATATATTGAAACATTTATTTTATTTTAATAATTTAATTGCAAAGTATGAAGTAAATAATATGTTCAAAGATAAATAATTTTTTTAAGCATAGAGTTTGATCCAATAAAAATACATTTTTTAAATTAATCTTTTCTTCATTCTTAGTCTTTTAAATTAAATATAAAAATATATCCCCCTTGGGAATGTATTGACTTTGAAAATATTCTTATTTAAACTATTACAACAACAACAAAAAAAAATCACCCTTTTAATATATTAATTATTGAATCCAATGATTCAAAGAAGACAATTTCAACTTTTAATGAAAAAAAAAAAAAAAAAAAAATGTAATGCTTAAAAACAACAACATTTAATTGTTAAATTCAACTATTTAATATTCTGATGACACTAATATATTTCCTTAAAAGTCGGCTTATGAAGCTGTACGAACAAAGTGAAAATTATTATTATTTATTAAAAATAAAAATAAAAAGCTCTAAAAATGACAATGAAAGAAAACCTGAACCTAAGCCGATCACTTGAAGAATTATACTCTTCTAGTTTAGATCTCTCTAACATTCCAAAGGTTATGTTTTTGTGTTAAAAAGCCTCTAAACGGTTAAATTCACAAATACATGTTCCTTTCTTCTTGCTGTATTGAAAGATTGATTCTCTTTTCACCTTCTTTTCTCTGATTGTATTCTTAGAGAAGTCTACTCCAGCAGCACATTAACTGCCTCTAGATGAATAGAAAGTGCGACTCAAATGGAATCCTCACTGCGACTCTCCAAGAGTGCCGGCGTGAACGTTCAACGTTCTCGTCATTGATCGGTCGCTATAAACCCAGAGTGCTTCAGTGTCAAACACCCGATGATTCTTCACTTCAGAGGACATGTATCGATTGGTATTTGAATAGGACGAGCTCGACTAATTATCACCAGGATACTTGTTTTTAAAGTGACAGACGAACATCTTGTTTTGCTCGTACTCGTTCGAACAGTAGCAATAATTACGATATATTGTGATACTGTAATAACAAGTATATATGTGTAGTATTGTCAAGTACTTGACTCTGGTGTTGCAGAATTTACAGACCACATGACTCTTGAGGAAGTCGTAACTGCTTTCATTTGTTTTTCAAACTTAAATATGTGCAAACATCAGCTTTTAAAAGCTGCTGGAGTCGCCTGTATCCTCTCGTCCTCAGTCATCGCCAGATCACAGTTAATTTGTAATTGTATCGGTACTAGGATGTGTGTTTTCGCAAGAATGTAGCGATACAATACATATCATGTTATAGGGTCAACGATGCGATATATCCTGATACTGTAGTAACAAGTATATATTTGTAGTATTGTCGAGTACTTGTCTCTGGTGTTGCAGAATTTACAGACCACATGACTCTTGACAAAGTCGTAACTGCTTTTATTTGTTTTCAAACTAAAATATGTCCAAACATCAGCTTTAAAAGCTGCTGGAGTCACTGTATCCTCTCGTCCTCAGTCATCACCAGATCACAGTTAATTTGTAATTGTATCGGTACTAGGATGTGTATTGGCAAGAATCTAGCAATACAATACATATCACTATACAGGGTCAACGATACAATATATCGTGATACTGTAGTAACAAGTATATATGTGTAGTATTGTCGAGTACTTGACTCTGGTGTTGCAGAATTTACAGACCACATGACTCTTGAGGAAGTCGTAACTGCTTTCATTTGTTTTTCAAACTAAAATATGTCCAAACATCAGCTTTTAAAAGCTGCTGGAGTCGCCTGTATCCTCTCGTCCTCAGTCATCGCTGGGATGTCACAGGATTTCATTGTTGCTTTAGCTGTGGAGGTTGTAATGACTGATGACATCTAGAGGCCGGAAGTTTAATTGCAACACAAAAAATGTTAATTGTAAATTACACTCACTTAATTTAAATATAAACCATGAATAACTGTGATAAAATAAATACAGTAAATAATATATATATATATATATATATATATATATATATATATATACACTTGTTAACTGGTACAGTGCTTTTGAATACCTACAAAAGGAAATAATTAATCAAAGGAAAAGGAAATCATTATTGTGATATTCAAGTGTATCAATATTTTCAGTGTCAATAATGGTTAGATCTTGGGTGTATCTGTAGTTTATCTGGATTCTTCACTTGTGTGGCTTCTCACTGCTGCTGCTGCTCTGAGAAAGCATGACTTCATCAAACAAAGTTAAGTGAATCCGATGGTGACTGAGGACGAGAGGATACAGTGACTCCAGCAGCTTTTAAAGCTGATGTTTGGACATATTTTGGTTTCAAAACAAATGAAAGCAGTTACGACTTCGTCAAGAGTCATGTGGTCTGTCAATTCTGCAACACCAGAGTCAAGTACTCGACAATACTACACATATATACTTGTTACTACAGTATCACTATAAATCGTATCGTTGAACCTGTATTGTGATACGTATTGTATTGCTAGATTATTATACACATACACAATACACATCCTAGTATCGATACAAAGACAAATTAACTGTGATCCTGGCGATGACTGAGGACGAGAGGATACAGTGACTCCAGCAGCTTTTAAAGCTGATGTTTGGACATATTTTAGTTTGAAAACAAATTAAAGCAGTTACGACCTCATCAAGAGACATGTGGTCTGTAAATTCTACAACACCAGAGTCAAGTACTCGACAATACTACAAACACATATACTTGTTACTACAGTATCACTGTTTATGGTATCGCCAGATGCTTGTCAATAAACTGGTGGTGATAAATAGTAGATTCACTGCTGAAATACCTGGAGGGTTTTGACCTGGATCAGAGTGAGACCACCTGATGTGTCACTGACCAACTGTCAAGTTGTACTGATGTGTGATGATGGACAGATGTATGAGCAGAAATATCATCAGGAAGGTTCTGAGAAAAGAGGGAGAGAGAAAGAGAGAGAGAGAAAAAGAGGGAAAAGGTGATGTCATGAGACCTCCAGATCTGGTCCAGTGATGTTGATTGGTATCAATAATTCAAATGGAGTCTGAGGACGCAGCAGAAGATCCAGACTGAAGGACATTAAAGATGCTGGAGCTTCTGATCGACCCCTCGGTTCAACGGCAGCTTCACTGCATCATGAAATCATGACACGACTGTCCATCACTCCTGACTCTGAGTGAAGCTTTGTCTGGAAATATAGACACTTGACTCTGTTCCTCTGACCTTCTTGATGTGTTTGAACAGGATTTTAACAGAGTTTGATGTTTAATAACATCATTTAAAACATATTTTTTTATATATTTTATTCATATTTTTTATGGGTATGTTTGTCCAAATATAACAACATTTTATAGGAAGTTAAAAGGCTACAAATAATAATGCAGGTGTGACATTTAATGGGTTTGAAAAATAACAGTACACACAAACACACAAACATGATCACACGAAAAAACACAAAATCAACACACAGACACAGTCATATGAACACACTTACACATAAATATATGAACACACATGAACCCACACATATATGAACACACTTACACATAAATATATGAACACACATAAACCCACATACATATGAACACACACACAAATATATGAACACACATAAACCCACAAACATATTAACACACTTACACATACATATATGAACACACATAAACCCACATACATATGAACACACACACAAATATACGAACACGCATGAACCCACACACATATGAACACACTTGCACATAAATATATGAACACACATGAACCCACACATATATGAACACACAGGCACACAAATATATGAACACACATAAACCCACAAACATATGAACACACACACAAATATATGAACACACATAAACCCACAAACATATGAACACACACACAAATATATGAATACACATAAACCCACACACATATGAACACACTTACACACAAATATATGAACACACATGAACCCACACATATATGAACACACACATATATGAACACACATAAACCCACAAACATATGAACACACTTACACATACATATATGAACACACATGAACCCACACATATATGAACACACAGGCACACAAATATATGAACACACATAAACCCACAAACATATGAACACACACAAAAATATATGAATACACATGAACCCACACACATATGAACACACTTACACACAAATATATGAACACACATGAACCCACACATATATGAACACACAAATATATGAACACGCATATGAAAACACAGACACACAAATATATGAACACACATGAAAACACAGACATATGAACACACAAATATATGAACACACATATGAAAACACAGACACACAAATATATGAACACACAAATATATGAACACACATATGAAAACACAGACACACCAATTTATGAACACACAGACAAACAAATATATGAACACACAGACACACAAATGTATGAACACACATATGAACACACAAATATATGAACACACTAACACACAAATATATGAACACAAATAAACCCACACACACGAGCCTACAAACGCATGAACACACAGACACAGTCATATGAACACAGTGACACAAATAAATGAACACACATGAACCCACACACATATGAACACACAGACACACAAACAGGATCACATAGAGACACAGACTCACACACCTATGACACAGCCGCAAATGTACACACACACACACACACTCACAAAGATGTGAACCAACACACATGTAGATGAACACACATACACGTATGAACACACAGGCATAAATATATAATCACAGACACACACATGAACACACACATATGAACGCAGAGACACACATGTACACACAAACATCTGAACACACGGACACACACACAGGGTTAAATCATAAGTGAGTCAGACACAAAAGTGTGTTTGTGTGTCTGTTCTTTTAAAGCCTGAACAACACAACAGGTTGATTTACTGCGATTCGTCGTCAGGAAGTAAAAGAGAAAAACTCTCGATTCCTCAAAAGTGTTTTTCTTCTTCTGGTCGGTGTTTAGGAGCCGAATACTCACAACACAAACACTACACACAGTTGACGGTTCACACACTGATGCGTGTTTTTATTGAGATTGTTTGTGTTGTTTGACGGTGAAGGAAGCGACAAACATGACTCACACGTGAATCCAATGTTAATCTGCAAGTGACGCCTGCAGCAAAGTACACACTCATGCACACACTCATGCACACACACACTTACTCACTCACACACACATATGAACATATGGACCCACACATACATACACACACACACATATGAACATATGGACCCACACATACACACACACATACAATAACAGGACCTCACACACAAAAGCACAAACGCACTTTTTAACACGCATGCACGCACACAAATGCAAACACATAAGCATGCACATGCACACACATTTAGACAAGTATGCAGAACACAGATAGGAAAACACACACACAAGTGCACACACATTAACACACATGAACACCTAGATGCACAGACACACCTTGTGTGTGTTTTTGTGTCTTTGTATTCCTGTTTGAGTCTATGTGTTCATTGGGTTGTGTGTATTTATGTGCGTTTGTGTTCATGTGTGTGTGTTTTCATGTGTCAAAGAGACTCACACATGAGCACACAGACATACAAACATTAACACACAGATACCCATGAACACAATGACACACACACTCACAGACACACACATATGAACACACAGATACCCATGGACATAAAGACACACTCACACACAGACTAACAGGGAAACACACACACACATGAACACAAGGACACACACACATGAACACAAAGACACAGTAATACATGAGCGCACACACACACACAGATGAACACACAGACAGACACATACACAGAGACACACACACACGGACACCTACACACACTGTAATGCATGTACACACACACTTTAATAAATAGGCACACACACACATAAACACACATACACAGAGTAATCAACAGATATGTACACGGAAACACACGGTAACACAAAGAGAGACACACGAGCACATACACAAACACACACGAACACACCGAAACACACATGATCACGCACACATGAACACACACACACAGTAATAAACAGACACACACTTTAATAAACAGACACACATATGAACACACAGACACATACATACACACGCACACACAGGCGCACACACACACTTGGACACCTACACACACATTAATCCACGGACAATCACACACACACAAACGCACCGAAACACACAGTAACACAAAGACAGACACATGAGCACATACACAAAAACACACGAACACACATGATCACGCACACATGAACACACACACACACACATGAACGCACACACACACACAAATGGACACCTACACACAGTAATAAAAAGACACACATATGAACACACAGACACATACATACACACGCACACACCCACACACAGGCGCACACACACACTTGGACACCTACACACACAGTAATCCACAGACAATCACACACACACAAATGGACACCTACACACAGTAATAAAAAGACACACATATGAACACACAGACACATACATACACACGCACACACCCACACACAGGCGCACACACACACTTGGACACCTACACACACAGTAATCCACAGACAATCACACACACACAAACGCACCGAAACACACAGTAACACAAAGACAGACACGCTTGAACACAAAGACAGACACACAGGGTTAAAAACACCAGTGAGTCATCAGTGTGTTTGTGCGTCTGATTGTTGTTCTGCAGCAGATCTTCAAGTCGTATCGAGAGATTTTCTCTTTTTTTTTAAAAATCTGCTCCAAAAGTTACGCAACAAGAAAGTTTGTCAAGCGAGTGGAAAATGATCGAGTGATTTCTTTACATAACAGCTTTGATTACACACTCCTTGAAGTGTTTGTGCGTGTGCATGTGCGTGTGTGTTTGTGCGTGTGTGCGTGCGTGTGTGCGTGTGTGCGTGTGTGCGTGTGTGTGTGTGTGTGTGAACCTTCACTCCAGAGATCTTTACACTCTTTAATTGCTCATCAGTTCCTCTGTCGTCACGTCCGACATGTCGTCGTCTGAGAGTAGAGACTCGTGCGAACACACACTCGTGCGAACACACACTCGTGCGAACACACACTCGTGCGAACACACACTCGTGCGAACACACACTCGTGCGAACACACACTCGTGCGAACACACACTCGTGCGAACACACACTCGTGCGAACACACACTTGTGCGAACACACACTCGTGCGAACACACACCTGCTGGCTTCGAGTTCAGGTGCTTCATCTGTCAGAGATGCTTCTTCTCCAGAGATGTGAAAAAAATCATCTTTAATTAATTTAATATTTAGTGTTTAATGAGCATGAAAATAAGTTATTAGCTTGAAAAACAAGGAAAGAAAATAGTATGAAAACTAATAAAGATTGCACGAAAATTTGAAAAAAATACCCGAAAAAAACAATTAAAACATATTTTATTGATCTACATATCATTTTTAGACATCTTTGATTTTTAATTTACAAATCTATGATTTGGAAAAACTGCGAAAAAAAAAGAATTACGAAAAATAACAGATAAGAAATAAGTATAAACACAATATGGCTTATAAAATAGAATATATAATAATATAATAAGTGAATCATAAATTCAAGTATCTAAAACTTTAATTCTATTCAATTGAAAATAAAAAATACGAATTAACAGTATAAGTGAATTAATCGGAAAATGTATCACTATTTAACTGTTATTAAAGCTTAATTTAACGTCTTTTTCTGAGTTATTTCAACCATAACTACAGTATTTCCTTGACAACAAATTAAAATGTTATTAATTTATTAAAGATTCTTTTCATCTTCATAAGAAATCTGAAGTTTAAATTGTCTTATTTTATCCTTTTTATGCTGTTGGATAGTAAATAAATTAAATTATTTGTTATTAATTTAATTTAATTTTTAAAAAGCTAAAATGTCTAAAAAGTATAAAAATGACTGTATATTAATACATGTGTACATTCTAATATAATTGAAAACAACGTATTATTGCGCAAAATGAAATGTAACTTATAGTAAAATTGATTAAAAATGATGATGAAAAAATGGTTTATTATTTTACAACAAACATGAAGTGAAGTCAAGGGACACGAATACAAAAGTTTGAACTTTTAAATGATTGAAGTAATTTTTGGTGAACGATATCTCAATATCACTATGAATGTTGTTATATAACACTTTACTGTGTACTTGTTTTATTTTCAATACTTGTTGTTTGATCATTTCTAATTTTATTATAACTATCTGAAATTGTATATATTGACTATAATGTATTGTTATTTTGGGTAAATATTTTCAAATTTTAATGCAATTTTCTTTAGTTTTCTTACAATTTTTTTCTGTTTTTCATGCTAATAACTTAGGATAGTTTTGTTTTCAGTAAACTAAAAATCTTAAATGTCTAAAAAATATATAAGAATTATATGTAGATTAATAGAAAATAGTTTTTTGGGGTAGTTTTTTAAAAATTACACAGTAAAAGTATAATATATGTATATATATATGTACAATTATTTTATTCATCTACATGTCATTTTTATACTTTTTAGACATTTTAGATTTTTACTTGAAAAATCTATGATTTGAAAAAAGAACTACAAAAAAAACAGAAAAAGAAATAGTATGAAAACTAAAAAAGATTGCACAAAAAATTAAAGAAATTATACCCAAAAATCAATGAATAAATCTATTTTAATAATCTAATTGCATTTTGTATTTTTACCTTACAAATCTATGAATTGAAAAACTGCGAAAAAAAAAGAAAGAAAGATAAGAAACTAGCATGAAAAGAAAACAAGTTATTATCTTGAAAAAAAGTAATAGTAAAATCCTTTAAAGTATGTATTGTATTGCGTATTATTTTGATTGTTTAAGCGCTTTGTGACCCTGGTCTGGAAAAGCGCTATATAAATACAAATTACTTACTTAAAATAATACTAAAACTGAAGAAATTGCACGAAATTTTCTTTTTTTAATGCTATTTTTTGTTTTGTTTCGGGCTCTTTCTTTTTTATTACATTTGGGAGACGGGAGTTTGTGTGAAAATTGAAAGTATGTCATTTGTCATTGTCATTTTGACCTTTTTCTAATGTACATTTGATGCATAAATCATGACATTTGAGGTTATTTACGTGTGTGTGTGTGTTTGTGTGTGTGTGTGTGTGTGTGTGGCAGGAGGGCGACTCTCTAGGCGCCATGGAGAAGGTGTGTCGTCAGCTGACCTACCACCTCAGCCCTCACTCTCAGTGGAGACGACAGGGTCTGCTCAAGAGGAAACCTCAGGCCTGGTGAGTCAGTCGTGTTTCAACCTCACACGCCGTGTGTCGTCATGTGTGTCGTCATGTGTGTCGTCATGTGTGTCGTCATGTGTGTCGTCATGTGTGTCGTCATGTGTGTCGTCATGTGTGTCGCCCCGTGTGTCGTCATGTGTGTCGTCATGTGTGTCGTCATGTGTGTCGTCATGTGTGTCGTCATGTGTGTCGTCATGTGTGTCGTCATGTGTGTCGTCATGTGTGTCGCCCCGTGTGTCGTCATGTGTGTCGCCCCGTGTGTCGTCATGTGTGTCGCCCCCTGTGTCGCCCCTGTGTCATCATGTGTGTCGCCCCCTGTGTCGCCCTGTGTGTCGCCCCCTGTGTCGCCCCCTGTGTCGCCCCCTGTGTCGCCCTGTGTGTCGTCATGTGTGTCGTCATGTGTGTCGTCATGTGTGTTGTCATGTGTGTCGTCATGTGTGTCGTCATGTGTGTCGCCCCGTGTGTCGTCATGTGTGTCGTCATGTGTGTCGTCATGTGTGTCGCCCCGTGTGTCGTCATGTGTGTCGTCATGTGTGTCGTCATGTGTGTCGTCATGTGTGTCGTCATGTGTGTCGCCCCGTGTGTCGTCATGTGTGTCGTCATGTGTGTCGTCATGTGTGTCGTCATATGTTGCCTTCTTTTCGACGCCCGTCTGTCCAACCCTCGACCTCTGTGACCTCTAGATGTCCTCTGGCTCACCAGTCGGGTGGACATGAATAATTTATTATAATGTATTTATAGACATTAAAAAATAAATGTGCTTTAGAATTTAACATGTTTTAAAGAGGGTCTCAGAAAATGTAAATGTTCTTAAATATCATGATTTTATTTTTTCAAGATACAGTATTAATACTTAACACTGTAAAAATAATTTTGGTTATTGTTTTTTTTTGCTTTTATTTTTTTAATATATATATTTTATGGTTTATATTTTAATAAAGTGTCTATAAACAATAAAAATGTTACAGTTTTTTGTTAATTTTTGTGAGGCAATTTCACTACGAGCCACTAGATGGCATGAAACCCCCGGCAAAGATCCGGGGGGTGGGGGGGGTTGACTGAGGTTGAGAGGATACAGTCGTCGACTTTAGCGCCGTTCAATGTGGTCTGTAAATTCTGCGACACCAGAGTCAAGTACTCGACAGTACTACGAATATATATATTGTGTAGTGGCCCCGGTATCGTAATACCTATCGTATCGCCGGATATAAAATACAGATTTAAACTATAAAACTACAGATTTAAACTGTAAAACTACAGGTTTAAACTATAAAACTACAGATTGAAACTACACAACTACAGATTTAAACTATGAAACTACCGATTTAAACTATAAAACTACAGATTTAAACTATAAAACTACCGATTTAAACTATAAAACTACAGATTTAAACTATAGGACTACAGATTTAAACTATAAAACTACAGATTTAAACTATACAACTACAGATTTAAACTATACAACTACAGATTTAAACTATGAAACTACAGGTTTAAACTATACAACTACAGATTTAAACTACAAAAGCTACAGATTTAAACTATACAACTACAGATTTAAACTATACAACTACAGGTTTAAACTACAAAAACTACAGATTTAAACTATATTACTACAGATTTAAACTATGAAACTACAGATTTAAACTATAAAACTACAGATTTAAACTATACAACTACAGGTTTAAACTACAAAAACTACAGATTTAAACTATATTACTACAGATTTAAACTATGAAACTACAGATTTAAATTATAGAGCTACAGATTTAAAATATAAAACTACAGATTTAAACTATACAACTACAGATTTAAACTAAAAAAACTACAGATTTAAACTATAAAACTACAGATTTAAACTATACAACTACAGGTTTAAACTATGAAACTACAGGTTTAAATTATAAAGCTACAGATTTAAAATATAAAACTACAGATTTAAAATATAAAACTACAGATTTAAACTATAAAACTACAGATTTAAACTATACAACTACAGATTTAAACTAAAAAAACTACAGATTTAAATTATAAAGCTACAGATTTAAACTATACAACTACAGATTTAAACTAAAAAAACTACAGATTTAAACTATAAAACTACAGATTTAAACTATACAACTACAGGTTTAAACTATGAAACTACAGGTTTAAATTATAAAGCTACAGATTTAAAATATAAAACTACAGATTTAAAATATAAAACTACAGATTTTCTTCTTCTGTCTCAGTCATTTAAACCCTTAAAAAGATTGTTTATGTCTTTATGTTAAAAACGCTCAAAGATTAACTACATTTTTTTTTGTCTTTTTACTTAAATTGCAGCAACTTTCTGATGGTTTCAAGTACTTTTATTTCAACTTGAAACAACCCCAAACCCAAAACCCTTGGGAATATTAAAAATGATAAGATTTTTCATTTTTGATAAATAATCCTCGCTGTGATCTACTGTGACTCTGATACTCTTAAATTGGTTGATGGTTCGAGTCCTTCACTTCTCCAGTCTTCGAAGCAACAATTATTTCTTGAAAAGACTGAAACCACGAGAGACTCTGGACTAATCCAGTGGATTATTCATCTGGATCAGATCAGAGACGTTTTAATGAAGCCAACGTTGTGACAAAGACCCGGAGTTTATCTCATTCATGCATTTATTCAACAGGCAATCGTGTCCAAAGATCTAAATTACAAAGCTGTTCAGTTGTGTTGTGTTGACAACCGTCCGTCCTCGAGTGTGCGAGGTGAGTGGGTTCATGGTGTCGTTGTGTTATTGTCCACCTCGACCTCCGACACACTGAGAGAGCAGCAGCGCCTCCTTCAGTTTCGTATCAGGTTTCCACTTCCTGGATGCAATTCGTTTCATCTACTGAACAATAATGATGCGTCTAAGCAAGAATCTGGCGATATGATACAGGGACAATGATACGATATATGGTGATACTGTAGTAACAAGGATATATTTGTAGTATTGTTGAGTACTTGACTCTGGTGTTTACAGACCACATGACTTTTGACGAAGTCGTAACTGCTTTCATTTGTTTTGAAACCAAAAATATGTCCAAACATCAGCTTTAATAGTTGCTGGAGTCGACTGTATCCTCTCGTCCTCAGTCATAACTGCTTTCATTTGTTTTGAAACCAAAAATATGTCCAAACATCAGCTTTAATAGCTGCTGGAGTCGACTGTATCCTCTCGTCCTCAGTCATAACTGCTTTCATTTGTTTTGAAACCAGAAATATGTCCAAAAATCAGCTTTAAAAGTTGCTGGAGTCCACTGTATCCTCTCGTCCTCAGTCGTAACTGCTTTCATTTGTTTTGAAACAAAAAATATGTCCAAACATCAGCTTTAAAAGCTGCTGGAGTCGACTGTATCCTCTCTTCCTCAGTGGTAACTGCTTTCGTTTGTTTTGAAACCAAAATATGTTTAAACATCAGCTTTTAAAGCTGCTGGAGTCGACTGTATCCTCTCGTCCTCAGTCATAACCGGGTTCTCACAGGATTTCGTTGTTCCTTCAGCTGCAAGGATGTAATGATTGCTGCCATCTAGAGGCTAGATTTTTAATTACAACACAAAAAATTATAAAAGCAGTGAATATTTACATGTTTATTGTAAATTATTTTATTTATTACACACTTTGTTAAAATATATAAACCATTGAATAACTTAAAATCACCATTAAATGTGTAGGAAAAATATTGTTCTTATTATTCATCCTCCGTTTTTGGCACTTTTCACGCCCCGCACCGTCAAAATGTGCTCCTCGATCGGACTCGCACCGCTTTCGAATTTTTATTTTTATAATAGTTTTTTTTTCTGCGAAAAACTGGGATAAAAAAATGTGCAAATCTGCGATGTTTTTCAAACGTCTCCTGCTCAGGCGTACGTTCACGTAGAAACACCGTTCGAACTTTAAAATGTAAATAAAAGTCCAAATTATCAACGTGGGTTTTGACTCTTTTGTAGCTTTCATAGTATTTTCGTCAAATGGAAAATCGCTGACAGCCCACCTCTTGCCATTTCCAGACGTGGAAATTGTCTCTTTTAAAGATACTAAGCTTTTAAATATCGATCGATTATATCGCTGAATCAATATTTTCTCTCCTCCACTGATCGTCTTTTGTAAGGTGGTGACATCACCGATGACATCTGACCTTTTAAACCTCAGGTTAACGCGTACCATCATTTTAATTGGTCAATGTATGGATTTTTTTGCACTATAGTCCGAAAGTGTTTTTATGTCACAGTTGAAGCACAAATTGTATTTTAGTTGTGATGTGAAGAGCATTTTTTTTGCAATATATTAAAGTTTTTGGTTCATTTAAATTTTTCCTTCGATCGTATCCTCGTTTGTTACCTGTGAACACAAATCTGTGATTGTTTATTCAACAGTAAATCGACTGAAATCTAGATTAAAAGGGCGAATTATTTCACCGAAATTTACTTTATAGTCAATATCAAACATTTAAGCAGTTAAAGTCACGTTCAAAATCTGTGTTTAAACTGCAGGAAGTATTATGAGTATTAATTTTGTATGATTGTTGACACCAAAAATGAATGTCCCGTATCTTATTTTGACATCTTTATTAAGCCATTATATCAAGATAAACATGAATCTAATTTTATTTTGACACAAACCAATGGTGTCCATGTTGTTGTTCGTGTTGTTACAGTTTAGTTTCCGACATGTTTATCCTCTGATGGATGTTGATGTTGTTATTTTTATACTCAGTGTTGTTGAGGTTTTTAATGGTTATCGATTGTGTATTTTATGGGTTTTTTTTCCCACTTTAGTGATACAGTCCTTCCCTGGAACACATTATCAGTCTGCGGTCGACTGTTAAACTCTCAGCTTTGTTGCTGAATAGAAGAAAGTAGTTTGTGTGTCTGACAGACGCTGAAGTGTGGATGTGAAAATGAACAAATCTCTCTGTTCTTTGTCTGCTCGGCGAACAACAGCCTCGTTCAATGGTCCTGGAATGAGGCTTGTGCTCGACCCCCCCGCAGACACACCATGAGACTTTTGTCTTCCGTCGCCTCGTTTCCGCCATTCACAGATTCACCGCTTTCTTTTATTCTGTTCTTGATGATGTCGTCGTAAAACTGAAAAGTTCCTGTTACCATAGCGACCTGTAAAGATGGTAATGAACATGAAGTTAAAAAGATTAAAAACTAGTTGAATTAAAGGAATTTGAATTTGTAAAATCACTGTCAAAAGATATGAAACACTTTCTGCCCGTGACCCTTGAGCAAGGATGGGCCATTTAATTTCCTCAGGGGCCACATTATACTGTTGTTAGGGACCGTCAAGCTAAAAAAAAAGAGTGAAAATTTAAAAAAAGGAAAAGTTTCTTAAAAGCCTTTAAAAGGGAAAATTAACCTATGCCAATAAAATACACTAATCATCAAAATGAATTAACTTTTTTTTTTTTCCTAAATATGATCTTAATATTTACTCTGATGGATGTTGATGTTGTTATTTTTGGACTCGATGTTGTTGAGGTTTCCTAATGGTCTGTTATCTATTGTAAATTTTAAGTTTTTCCACTTATGTTTTTGCCATATTTTACTGTAGTTAGGGACTGTCAAGCTAAAAAAAAGAGAGTGAAAATTAAAAAAAGGAAGGTTTCTTAAAAGCCTTCAAAAAGATAAAAATGAACCTATGCCAATAAAATAGCATAAACTAATCATAAAAATGAAAACAAATATTAAATAACTTTTTTTTTTCATAAATAATGATCTTAATATTTACTCTGATGGATGTTGTTGAGGTTTCCTAATGGTCTGTTATCTTTTGTGTATTTTATGTTTTTCCACTCATGTTTTTGCCGTATTACACTGTAGTTAGGGACCGTCAAGCTAAAAAAAAGAGTGAAAATTAATAAAAAAGAAAAGTTTCTTTAAAGCCTTCAAAAAGATAAAAATGAACCTATGCTAATAAAATAGCATAAACTAATAATCAACATGAAAAAACAAATATGAAATAACATTTTTTTCCTAAACATGATCTTAATATTTACTCTGATGGATGTTGTTGAGGTTTCCTAATGGTCTGTTATCTATTGTGTATTTTATGTTTTTCCACTTATGTTTTTGCCATATTTTACTGTAGTTGGGGACCGTCAAGCTAAAAAAAAAGAGTGAAAATAAAAAAAGTAATATAAACTAATCATAAAAATGCAAAAAAAAACAAATATGAAAAAAAATGTTTTTCCTAAATATTCTCTTAATATTTACTCCATTTTCTAAAGAATATTGAGAACTAAAGAAAGTTGTACAGTAATAATACAGTAATAAATACAAATTAAAATGGTTAGCTGTCAAAATCTTTTTGACTTCTTCAACTCTGACCTCATGGCCGTCGTGCTTCTGGTCGAGCTTCAGTATTTTTCAGTCGTGCACGAGACAAAGTCTCTTTCAATTTAAACGACTTCGACAGATCAAACGAGTCTAAACCCAAACGAATGACTCGAGCTCAGGGTTCACACGAGAAAGTTCTTCATGTAAGTCCTCCAGGCTGGAGAAGTTACAGGACATGACAGTGACGGCGATGACGGGTCGAGGTGGTTCTGAGCGAAGCACATGTTCAGAGAGTTTCTGGTAACTGAAGGATCCAAAGGTTACTGTGGAGGTTAAGGGATTCATCCAGGACATGTTCCTGCAGAACCATGTTTATAAACACCTCCCTGCAGGAGTGAAAAGAAGGTCAGTGTGAAGGACAAGTTGAACCACATGTTATATAAGCTACACACACACACACATATACTGTATATATATATATATATATACGTATATATAAACATGTATATATACATATATATATATGCTTCAGTTACGAATTATTATCCATATTAATGTTGCTCTTCTGACATTTTTTAAGTTGGTCAATATTTAATGTTTTTAATTGTTGGACAAAAACTGTGGCAATGATTGATTCATTACAATATTTGTAAAATATATGAATATTTAATTAATACATTATCCATTCTGATACACATATTTGGATCTACTACTAATAAATATTTAGTATGCAATTATATTTTATTGACTTATAGGAAAAAACAACTTTGTTTGTATTTCTTTTTCTCTTGAGTAGTTTATTGGTTTGTTTTTTGGAGAAAAAAATACTAATTTTCATGCAAATTGCTTCAGTTTTTGTTACTATTTTAGTTTTTTCTCATATTTATGTTTCTGTTCATCATTCTAATTATTTCTCTGCTCTTTTTCTGTTTTGTTTTTTTCTCAGTTTTCTTGTATCTCCTTTTCTTTTTTTCATGCTTATTATTTATTAATTTTTTTCGAGCTTATTTGTTTTTTTGGAAAATATTTTCCGTTTTTCATGCTAATTATTTTTCGTTTTTTTCGTGGTAAATTATTTCAGGTTTTCATTCCAAATTCAATTGTTGTTCTTTCTTTATTTTTCTGTTTCTTTGTGCTAATCATTTTTGTCTGTGCTAATTGTTTTCTGTGCTAATTTAATTGTTTTTCTGTTTTTCATGCCAATTCTTCTTTCGGTTTCAATGCAAATTATTTTACTCTTTTTCTCGCTCATTATTTTTCCGTTTTTCTCACCAAATTTTTTTTCTGATTTTCTTGCAAATTAGTTTTTTGTCTTTTTTTTCCGCTGTGGATACAATATCCCTCTGACATACCATTTAGACCTTTTTATTTATACTATATTGCTCTCTTGGGAATTCTCCTTGTCTTTGGTAAATTAGGGATGTATGTTGGTCTGATACTATATTATTATTATTACTATATTTCTAAATAATATTTCCGTCACGTCAGGATGATTCTCCTCACAGTGATTCTCTCGTCTGCTCGTCTCTCTCATGTTTTTATTCCAAACGGCTCATTTTCTTCCACTAATGATACGATCTGGCAGATTTCCTGAACACTTGCGTCTCTACTGTCGCATCGTTCAGTTTGAACTCGTCGAGTCTCTCTGTCCGTTAGTCCGACTCGTCGTCCGACACGAGTTGGACCGGCTGTCGGTCAGAGACACCAGCTGGACGTCGTCCAACTGAGGCCCACACAGTCCAGCTGAGAGTTGGTTCAGGTTCAAATCCTCCCGCCTCGTCTCTCTCTGGAACTTTCTCTTGCAACTCACTCTTTACTTGGTGCTCATTTGCTTGTTGCACAACACAAAATGTTTTTCATAAATGTAATATGTTGGTTGAATTTAAATTCTTAAGATTTGGTGACTTATCAAAAAATAACAAAAGTTTAGATCAAAATGATAATATTTCTGCTGAAGAAGTTTGAATCCTTCGTTCATGGACATGTTTGGATGAACTAACATATATATTTAAGGTAAATGGAATTTCAAATATTAAGAAATTAACAAATACAACTGATGTGATTTAATTGAAATAATGTTTTTAAATCTTTTTTTTGTGTAATGATTGAAGAGAGAAATACATAGTTGGAAAATAAACAAAAAATGTTATTGTCATTTTATTGTATCATATTTTTATCTATTTTTTATTTGTGGGTTGTGTTTCATTCTCTGTTCATTTTTATTTACATTATTTAATGCAGGTTGGGTGAGAGTGTGTGAGTGGATGTTTGCCTATTTTTGTGTATTATTTTTATAATTTTGTCTGTTTTGTTCAGTAATGTGTATTATTTTTTTTCTCAAGATAGTTACTAAATATATATATATATATATATATATATATATATATATATATATATATATATATACTATATAAATATACTTTACTGTATATAGAAGCATCTATACAATATATATACAGTATATATATATATGTATATATATATATATATATATATATATATATATATATATATATATATATATATATATTGTATAGCTGCTTCTATAGAATTCTAATTCTAAAAGTTTTGTTCAAATTTCCAAAACATTTTTGCAACAATATTGATTTACAAAACATAACCGTACAAACTGTATTTTGTTGGTAGATGTTTCGTTAGACGTTTATTCATAAATATATAAAATTAATAGATAATAATTGAGCTTTCAGTCAAAGCTAAAAAAAAAGCTAATTGGTTTTGCTAATCATCATTTACGCTAACTACTAAATGCTAAACACACAGTTAAAGAAATACATTTTTCCTTCGAGAGTCCAGATCGTCATTCTATCAGAAACAGTTGCTGGTTCAATCGCACTCACAGTTAACTGTGTCTAGCAACACAGTTTTTTTTTTTTAAACATCATTTAAGTCATTTATGTCAACTCTTAACTATCATGAGATGCATCTTAGTTCCCTTTGAAAACAAGGACACAGTAGAATAAACCTCATCAAACCATCACTAGCACTCGTGTTATTAACCACACAGTGTAATTAAAGTTAAAGTACTAGTTAGACGGGACGACGTCTACATAAACAAGCTAAACGTCGTATTGATGTTTGTGTTCTGAGGCGCCTGTCGTTCTGTCAGTTGTTACTTCAGCACTAAACATCAATTTGTTATGCAAATGTCTCCTGTGGCTGTTGTTGTGTCTGCGTCCGTTCGTCTGGAAAAATACATTTCTATTTAAAAAAAAGCTTCAGGCCGTCGCTCTCGTATCTTCCTCTCTTCCGTCCTCACACGTCAACAAGTGCAACTTTGTTTTCTTCTCCATTTTAATCTACATTTCCAGACACTGTGTAATGTGCGTCATGTTTTGTTGAGAGGTTGAAATGATAAAGATAAGATCAGAAAATGTAAATTTAATTAAATTTTCCTAAGCATATGATAATTTAATTCTCCATGTATTTGACATTTTAACTCGGTGGCTCTTCTATGTTTCTCTTCATCAGATATTAGTAGTTCTTTGTGCCCTTTTTATTCATATAAAATCTGGATTTATTCATCATGAACTTAACTAACAAGCTCCTCATCCTCCATTTTCCTTCCTTTTATAAGGGTTGTTGTTGTTGGATAGGAATACTTTATAAGTATTATCATTTTATTACCTCCTTCTCTATATTTAGGTGCAAAGTATTATTATTATATGTAAAAAAAAAAACTGGTTCCGACGGGGTCTGGGAACCTGTACCTATAGTATAAAGATGCGAACAAAACTTCAGAGTTAGATCTGAGAATCTGTGAGAAGCTTCTGTATTGTTCTCTCCTCGTACAAGTAAAATATTCTTTTGACTTTAAACCAATTCTGCTCTTCGATCTTTCAGAATCTATGAGTTTCAGCACTGAGACATTTTCTTAACGTATTAAAAAACGTTTAAAATAGCGAAATAACCTCTAAAGGATATATATTTACGCTTTCATCTGACGGTCAGTCTGTGAAAATAACAACCCAAGTAAACATATCAATGTCTTCGTGGTTTTAGTCCAGAATATCCAGGAAGTTAATGTCCTGTTTTGTGGCTTTTTTCTCACTTGAATAATTTATCTTTTTTTATGCGACTTTTCTTTTCTGTTTTTCGTGTTACCTCTTTTTCGGTTTTTCCTCATAATTATTTTTCTTTTTTTCATACTAATTATTTTTATGCTCTTATTTTTTAGTTTTTCTTATATCTCTTTTTCTTTTTTAAATTATTTTTTGTGATAATTCTTTTTTATTTTCCGTAAAACAATTTTAATGCTAACTATTTTCCTGACTTTCGCGCTAAATATTTTACTCTTTTTCTTTCTAATTATTGTCCTGTTTTTCTGATCTTTTTAAATGTAATCTTGTTCTTCTTTCATCTGTCTCTACATTCATCATTCCATCTTGTTCTGCTTTCATCTGTCTCTACATTTATTATTTAATGAATGATCGTTTAATCTTGTTCTGCTTTCATCTGTCTCTACATTCATTATTTTATGAATGATTGTTTGATCTTGTTCTGCTTTCATCTGTCTCTACATTCATTATTTTATGAATGATCGTTTAATCTTTTTCTCCTTCTCATCTGTCTCTACATTCATCATTCCATCTTGTTCCCCTTTTCATCTGTCTCTACAATAATCATTCCATCTTGTTCTCCTTTACATCCGTCTCTACATTCATCATTCCATCTTGTTCTCCTTTACATCCGTCTCTACATTCATCATTCCATCTTGTTCTCCTTTACATCCGTCTCTACATTCATCATTCCATTGTGATCTTTTTCGGATTGTGCTAATTCTTTTTCATTTTTGCGTGATAATTCCTTTTTTTTCCGGTAATTATTTTAATATTTTAAATCTGACCCTGATTGTAAATGGCAACTGAAGGTTTGCAAGAATCTACGTCAACTTTTCATCGTCTCGATCTGAAGCTACTTTGAAAACGACCACTTTTACGTCACGCAGAGAAAACCTTCTTTCTCTCACGGGGGCCACATGTTCTATACATCAGTTGAATGTGGCGCCGCTATTGTAGTCCAACTCAAATATAACCTTCTCTGACTGTGAAGTCTTGAATGGTTGAACGTTTCTACCCGTCAGCCTCGTCCTCGAACACATCACAGTGTGACTCATGTGTGGACCCACTGGACCCACGACTGAGGGATTAATGTTCTTTCCACTGAACCATCGCTGCTGCCGGCGCTGATAAAGTCTTCTGTGGCGTCAGCCGACATTGTTGCTCGTGCAACGACTGCTGCGAGTCCTTTTGTTGTTCCATGAACACGAGTCTCGCAACCATTAAACCTGTCGCCGGATTTATTTACATCGACTCACAAACTGATCGGGAAATAAATCACGTAGAGCAGAAGTCCTCGACCTTTCTTTTCATAGTGTTCGTGTTTCACTCATTTTCACTAGTTTACAGGTTAATCTTTTGGGTAAACTTGAATCGTAAACCTTAAACGATCGTCTTGGCTTTTCAAGAGTCACAGATTAACTTTACTTTTACTTACTTACACAAAATAACATATTTTTTCAAATTGAAACACCTTCCAGACAGTAATAGGAATAATAGAATAAAATTGGTCGAACAACAATGAAATTGAAACCATGTTTATAAATATTAGATTTTTTTTTATTTCAAATAATTATAAACATACTACAATACTATACTATCCTACATACTTACTACTACACTATACTATCCTACATACTGACTACTATATTATTCTATTCTTCATACTTACTACTATACTATATTATCCTACATACTTACTACTATATTGTACTATCCTACATACTTACTACTACACTATACTATCCTACATACTTACTACTATATTATACTATACTACATACTTACAACTACACTATACTATCCTACATACTTACTACTACACTATACTATCCTACATTCTAACTACAATACTATACTATCCTACATACTTACTACTATATTATTCTATCCTACATACTTTCTTCTATACTATACTATCCTACATACTTACTACTATAATATACTATACAATACTATGCGACCACTTTAAGGAAGATATCCACCTGAATTTACCGTCCTCTCTCTTCACTGTTTTCTGGTGTCTTATTTGGTTTTCAAGTTCATTTATATACCTGTGCAACAGCTGGTATTTCATCTTGTAATCTCTCCCCCATCACAGCCAATCATAGCAGGAGGCTGAGTCTGGTTCTGCTCGAGGTTTCTGCATGTTAAAAAAAGCTTTTTCATCATCACGGTCGCTCGATCTGATGAGCTTCTGAAGCTGAAGTATCTTCAGATAGTTCTTTTATTTGACACTCTAAATCAAGTTAAATTGAATTCAATACAAATTTGGTTGAAAACACCTGAATCCGAGGTAATCAGATCAATACTCAAGTCATGGTTTGCAAGAGAATCAGAGCGACAAGTCCTTGAGCGTTACAGACGCTCACTTACCAGCGACTGGCGATAAATGGTTTCACCGACAGACTCTCATATCACTGTAATTAAATATGTCACGACGTCTCGTCTGATTAATTCATCAAAGCTGCTCAAGTCTGACCTGAAGCCCGGCTTTACTGGAAACCAAGTGTTTCGTGACACATTAACTGAACACAAGCTATGTTGTCTGTCCTTGTTCCGGAGCCAAATCTGAACCACCGAGTTATTTTTATCTGCCAAACTGGAAGTACATCTAAGTATATAAAATGTCCATGTTGATAAGCTGATGGATGTGTTTTAAAAAATGGGACGAACTCAGAGATTAAGAAAAACCTCCAAGAATAAAAAGGACAATAACAAAGTCAGACTAACTTTTGCCAGGTTTTAAGCTTTGATTTTCACCAACTAGTCGCTCTTCTCTGTTGTTTCTGTCGATTTATAGTCAACTAGAACTTGGAAAAAACAAGATACCATCATCGTCGATTCACACTTTGCCTTTTTGTTTTTGTTTCCATCTTCTATGATGCAGAATTCTGCGCCAGAAAAGAGGAGTTTCAACTTCTCCCAACAGACAAAAAATAGAGTGAAATACATGATTGTAACACTTGAGATCTGAAGGGAAAAAGTCTAAAAAATGGGTGAATAAAGAGGGCAAAGCTGGTCTGGGACAAACTCGAACTGAAAATAAACAATACCCAAGAGTCAAGGAGGGTTGTAACAGGGGGGAAAAAACAGAGTACGAAAATAGATTGTGTGAGAAATTGTGTTGTGAGACGAGAAAAATACTCATATATGGGTAATTTCTGTGTAGCACTGAGGCAGAGGGCACAGAAATCAAATTAATTAAAATTGGGATTAACTAAGACCATTTATTTGCTAATTAAATTAAACGATCAATGGTAAAATAGCACTTTTTTTACCATCAATTTAACCCACATGTTGATACAGGAACTGCACACATAGTAACAACAATAATATTGTTTTTGAAAAGCGACTTTGGAAATGAAGGGGAAACAAAGGAATTCTCTTTTAATCCAAATCCCTAAATACGAAAAGTATCTACATATACGTATAGATGGATGGATGATACGTAGATAAATACATGGATGGATGGATGGATGGATGACACATAGATAAATACATGGATGGATGGATGGATGATACGTAGATAAATACATGGATGGATGGATGGATGGATGATACATAGATAAATACATGGATGGATGGATGGATGATACGTAGATAAATACATGGATGGATGGATGATACGTAGATAAATACATGGATGGATGGATGATACGTAGATAAATACATGGATGGATGGATGGATGATACATAAGAAACATTAACTTTAAGAAACATCTTAAGACCTTTCTATTTGTTCAGGCTTTTCCTTGAATTTCTCGAAAACCTGTGTTGTTCTCAGTATTATCTTGATCTTTAAAGTATGTACTTTTTTGAGTATTGTTTTCATTGTTTAAGCGCTTTGTGACCCTGGTCTCGAAAAGCGCTATACAAATAAATATTACTTACTTACTTACTTACTTACATAGATAAATACATGGATGGATGGATGGATGGATGATACGTAGATAAATACATGGATGGATGGATGGATGGATGATACATAGATAAATACATGGATAGATGGATGGATGATACATAGATAAATACATGGAAGGATGGATGGATGGATGATACGTAGATAAATACATAGATGGATGGATGGATGGATACGTGGATGGATGGATGGATGGATGGATGATGCGTAGATAAATACATAGATGGATGGATGGATGATACGTAGATAAATACATAGATGGATGGATGGATGGATACGTGGATGGATGGATGGATGGATGGATGGATGATGTGTAGATAAATACATAGATGGATGGATGATACGTAGATAAATACATGGATGGATGATACGTAGATAAATACATAGATGGATGGATGATACGTAGATAAATACATGGATGGATGGATGGATGGATGGATGATGCGTAGGTAAATACATGGATGGATGGATGGATGGATGGATGATGCGTAGGTAAATACATGGATGGATGGGATTAACAAAGACCATTTATTTGCAAATTAAATCAAACGATCAATGGTAAAATAGCACTTTTGTTTAACATCAATTTAACCCACATGTTGATACAGGATCTGCACACTTAGTAACAACAATAATATTGTTTTTGAAAAGCGACTTTTCGAAATGAATGGGAAACAAAGGAATTCTCTTTTAATTAAAATCCCTAAATACGAAAAGTAAATGTGCCTCATGCTGACAATCACTCTGAAGCCCTTTTATTAAACATCCGCCTGCTCTTCAATTACTTTTATCGTGCATCTCTCGGGAGGTTAAGAGGGTCCAGAGCAGGAGTAATTCATCGTATCACGTGCAGTTAAGTCGGTCATTAGACGACCAGCTCGGGGAAAACTGGGCCACCTAATTTAAGGAAGATTTAGTTCTACGCTTACCATGAATCACCAAGAGTCGTATTACGGTGTCAAAACACAGAGATAATTCTGAGCAAGAGGGAAGGATGATGTCATAAGGAAATAAGTCTGACCTGATCGGAGCAGAAAGTTAATTAAACTTCCATATTCCAGCTGAGGTTCCTTTTTGTGCTTGGATTTCTCGTGACCCGTGACATTATAAGACTTTTTTTCTCTTTTTATTCTTAATACCATCGCTCCCGATATTTTGGGGGAAAATGAGCAGCAGCTAGTTTTTAACATCAGCACATCCGGACCATTACTGACTCATTTATAAACATAAAAGAAAAACTTTTCTTGTTTATATAATTGGTCTGTGATGTTGATTAGTCCCTTGTTTACTCAAAAAAAACAACTGAAAATGAGTGAAACACAAACTAATATAAGGAATATTTATCTCTAAAATCCTGATTTCAGTGGAAATATTTCTGCCATTTTATGTCGACTGACGAGAAGGAATTGAAATCAATAAATCGATACGTTCTCTGACTTTGTTCCTTCTTCAATTTGGACTTTGATTGTGAACGTGTCTCAGTCTTCAGCCTCCGGTTCCCTGTGTTCATTAATCGGACCTGGCAGCTCCGACCGAGCACGGCTCACTTTAAATGAATGTAACACTCCAGCTGTAAGAAGACACATATTGAATCTTTCAGAAACACTCCTGAGTCAAACAAGCCCAGAGGAAAAATCAAATCGAGAGGTTCGACGATTGTAATAATTCTTCTTGACGATTTCATCTAAACCCTTGATCCTTCAATCATTGTCGGAAAGAAATTCTATCTCTAAAGTTTTTTTTTTCTTCTCTTCAGTCCAGTTTGGTGATGGGATTTGAAGAAACCTCTCAGGAGGAACAATCTCTGAGAATTGCTATTTCTTACCAGACGTCTTGAACCGACAGTGTGAAAAGCTCAGATGGAATTATTGTCCTTTCAAAACATAAATAAAGAATGAATTTCCTAAAGCATTATATAATTATGGATGGATGGATGGATGGATGATATGTAGATTAATACATGGATGGATGGATGGATGGATGATACGTAGATAAATACATGGATGGATGGATGGATGGATGGATGGATGATACATAGATAAATACATGGATGGATGGATGGATGATACATAGATAAATACATGGATGGATGGATGGATGATACATAGATAAATACATGGATGGATGGATGATACGTAGATAAATACATGGATGGATGGATGGATGATACGTAGATAAATACATGGATGGATGGATGGATGGATGGATGATACGTAGATAAATACATGGATGGATAAATGGATGATACGTAGATAAATACATGGATGGATGGATGGATGGATGATACGTAGATAAATACATGGATGGATGGATGGATGGATGATACGTAGATAAATACATGGATGGATGGATAGATGATACGTAGATAAATACATGGATGGATGGATGGATGGATGGATGATACGTAGATAAATACATGGATGGATGGATGGATGATACGTAGATAAATACATGGATGGATAAATGGATGATACGTAGATAAATACATGGATGGATGGATGGATGGATGATGCGTAGATAAATACATGGATGGATGGATGGATGGATGATGCGTAGATAAATACATGGATGGATAGATAGATGATACGTAGATAAATACATGGATGGATGGATGGATACGTGGATGGATGGATGGATGGATGGATAGATAGATGATACGTAGATAAATACATGGATGGATGGATGGATACGTAGATGGATGGATGGATGGATGGATAGATGATACGTAGATAAATACATGGATGGATGGATGGATAGATGATACGTAGATAAATACATGGATGGATGGATAGATGATACGTAGATAAATACATGGATGGATGGATGGATACGTAGATGGATGGATGGATGGATGGATAGATGATACGTAGATAAATACATGGATGGATGGATGATACGTAGATAAATACATGGATGGATGGATGGATGGATGATACGTAGATAAATACATGGATGGATAAATGGATGATACGTAGATAAATACATGGATGGATGGATGGATGGATGATACGTAGATAAATACATGGATGGATGGATGGATGGATGATGCGTAGATAAATACATGGATGGATAGATAGATGATACGTAGATAAATACATGGATGGATACGTGGATGGATGGATGGATGGATGGATAGATAGATGATACGTAGATAAATACATGGATGGATGGATGGATACGTAGATGGATGGATGGATGGATGGATAGATGATACGTAGATAAATACATGGATGGATGGATGGATAGATGATACGTAGATAAATACATGGATGGATGGATAGATGATACGTAGATAAATACATGGATGGATGGATGGATACGTAGATGGATGGATGGATGGATGGATAGATGATACGTAGATAAATACATGGATGGATGGATACGTAGATGGATGGATGGATAGATGATACGTAGATAAATACATGGATGGATAGATAGATGATACGTAGATAAATACATGGATGGATGGATGGATACGTGGATGGATGGATGGATGGATGGATGGATGGATGGATAGATAGATGATACGTAGATAAATACATGGATGGATGGATGGATACGTAGATGGATGGATGGATGGATGGATAGATGATACGTAGATAAATACATGGATGGATGGATAGATGATACGTAGATAAATACATGGATGGATGGATGGATACGTAGATGGATGGATGGATGGATGGATGGATGGATAGATGATACGTAGATAAATACATGGATGGATGGATGGATGGATACGTAGATGGATGGATGGATGATACGTAGATAAATACATGGATGGATGGATAGATGATACGTAGATAAATACATGGATGGATGGATAGATGATACGTAGATAAATACATGGATGGATGGATGGATGATACGTAGATAAATACATGGATGGATGGATGGATGATACGTAGATAAATACATGGATGGATGGATGGATGATACGTAGATAAATACATGGATGGATGGATGGATGATACGTAGATAAATACATGGATGGATGGATGGATGGATGATACGTAGATAAATACATGGATGGATGGATAGATGATACGTAGATAAATACATGGATGGATGGATGGATGATACGTAGATAAATACATGGATGGATGGATAGATGATACGTAGATAAATACATGGATGGATGGATGGATGATACGTAGATAAATACATGGATGAATGGATACGATATGATAGATACGGTAGATACGATAGATAAGATGGATGGATGGATGGATGGATGGATGGATGGATGGATATAATTCTCCTGTATATAATGTCACAGTAAGAGTCAGTTTGTGTGTCAGAGAAACAAACCCTTCATTAATCCCACGCTGAGGAAAATGAACGTGTTCTACTCGTGCTGCTCGTCTCAGAGACACTCTGGTCCGTCAGGGTGAGACGTAGGAAGACACTCTTGTGGTTCTGATCCTGTGACCCGGGATTGTCTTCACCCCACGTTACAGAAGGATGAGAGGGGTTCACGGCTACTGTGGTTAAACATCACCCTCGAGGGTAACAACCTGGAGCCTGAGATTTAACGTGAAGCCATTTATTGTCAATAAAAACAGAACCGTCGGTCGGATCAATAGACATTAGAAACTACATTAGAAACTACATTAGAAACTACATTAGAAACTACATGAGAGACGGGAGTCTTGACCCGGTCGTCCTCGTCGAGTGTCCACTGATGACAGTTGAGACTCGAGAAAATCAGCAGCTCTGTGTCTATAATCCATGGAACTGCTTTTTTAGTTGATTTGCTCGACAGCACGTGTCGTCCATAGGGCTGTTACTGTCGCCATGGCAACGAGTGTATTAAAAGATCGTTGCCTCCATGACTCATGTCATAATAAAAATGTTATTATTAATAGATTTTATTTTAGGGGCCATTTCTGGACACATTAACACGGTTTTAATACAATGTTCACAATGTTCATTGATTTTTTTTTAAATAAAATCAGTAATAAAAGGGTCATTTTATTTTATTTCTTTATTTTTTAATTTATAATGTATGAATCTCTGGGATTTTCTTGTACTTTGGTGAACTGTTTTCACTGCATTTGGCTCTTTGACGAGAGGCAAAAGTTCCATTTGGAGAAAATAAATGAAAAGTTTGAAATAAATAGTTTATTTAATTACAATTGATTTAGTTTATTAGGTTAATAGGCGTCAGTGTAGAGAAGCTTCATAATGATCGGACGATCTGATTGGTTAACAGTTTATAAGAATATTTATTTCCACTTGTTGTTAAATATCTATTTATAAATAAATATCTTTAAAATGTGTTTTAATCATTTTTTATTATTATTATTATTAAAATTAAGTTTTTAGTTATGAGACACCGGAGAAAAAACATTTATAAAAATAAACAATTATTATCCTTTAATACAAATCCATGAATTCATTTTTCAACTGTAGTCGAGTTTTTAAAATGTAATAATTATTATTTATCAGTTTTTATTCCTGGTTTCTCTGTTTCCCCTTTTTCTTAATTGTCTTCTCGTTCCAAACAAACCCCAGTCAGTTATTTATAGCTCGGAGCTGCTGGGAAGAGTTCAGCTTCGTTTTCGCCTCACTTCACTTTTTTATCACAAACTCCATGATTCTTTAGCCCTGGAGCTTTTTCTGTGTGTGTGTGTGTGTGTGTCTGTGTATGTCTGCATGTGTGTGTGTCTGCGTGTGTGTGTGTAGGTGTGTGTCTCTGTGTATGTGTGAATGTGTGTGTGTGTCTGTGTGTGTGTCTGCGTGTGTGTAAGTGTGTGTGTGTCTGCATGTGTGTGTGTGTGTAGGTGTGTGTCTCTGTGTATGTGTGAATGTGTGTGTGCGTCTGTGTGTGTGTCTGCATGTGTGTGTGTGTCTGCGTGTGTGTGTGTGTAGGTGTGTGTCTCTGTGTAAGTGAGTGTTTGTGTGTGTGTGTGTGTGTCTGCATGTGTGTGTGTGTGTAGGTGTGTGTCTCTTTGTATGTGTGAATGTGTGTGTGCGTCTGTGTGTGTGTCTGCATGTGTGTGTGTGTGTGTAAGTGTGTGTGTCTGTGTATGTCTGCATGTGTGTGTGTCTGCGTGTGTGTGTGTAGGTGTGTGTCTCTGTCTATGTGTGAATGTGTGTGTGCGTGTGTGTGTCTGTGTGTGTGTCTGCATGTGTGTGTGTAAGTGTGTGTGTCTGTGTGTGTGTGTCTGCATGTGTGTGTGTCTGCGTGTGTGTGTGTAGGTGTGTGTCTCTGTGAATGTGTGTGTGCATGTGTGCGTGTGTGCGTCTGTGTGTGTGTCTGCATGTGTGTGTGTGTGTGTGTAAGTGTGTGTTTGTGTGGGTGTGTGTCTGTGTGTGTGTGTTTTGGGTGTGTGTGTAGGTGTGTGTGTCTGTGCATGTGTGCGTGTGTGTGTGTTTTGGGGGTGTGTGTGTCTGTGTGTGTGTGCGTGCGTGTATAGGTGTGTGTTTGTGTGTGTGTGTTTGTGTCTTTGTTTGTAGGTGTGTGTATCTTTGTGTGTGTAGGTGTGTGTATGTGCATCTGTGTGTGTGTCTGTGTGTGTAGGTGTGTGTATCTTTGTGTGTATGTGCATATGTGTGTGTGTGTCTGTGTGTATAGGTGTGTGTATCTTTGTGTGTGTGTAGGTGTGTGTATGTGCATTTGCATGTGCGTTGTGTATGCACGTTGTGTGTGATCATGTCTGTGTGTGTGCGCGTGTCTTCATCTATGTTTGTACCTGTGTGTATGTTGTGTTTCTGGGTGTGTGCGCGCTGTGTTTACAGCATGGTTGTGTCTGTGGATGTGTCTCTTTGCGTGCAAGTTGTGTGTTTGTTGCTCAAAGATATTTTTTAATAATCACAAAATAAAAATATTAAAAAATATAAAAAATATAGTTTTAAGTAAAATTTCATCCACAGTTGAGATGTAGTTCAAACTGCGGTCGTCATGGTGATGAAACTGATGACTGATCATCATTATTTCACTGTTATTATTGTCAAATATACTTAAAATAGTCTCATGAAATGAAGTCAATCAGTTGAATTCATGCTAAATATTCCAAAAACACAACTCTGTGTGTGCAGCTTGAAGGCTGTGTTGGCGGCCCCTCCGTCCAGCGGGGCCCTGGATCTGTCCGGGATCCCTCTGACCGCCCGGGACATGGAGCGTCTGTGTGCGCACCTGCAGCGTCACGTGACCAGCGTGGTCAGTCTGGAGCTGGGCTTCACCGAGCTGACGGACGAGGCCTTCCTGCTGCTGCTGCCCACCCTGGCCGCCCTGCCGCACCTGGAGACCCTGGCCCTCAACGGGAACAGACTGACCAGGATCATCCTGAAGGAGCTGACGGACGCCCTGAAGGTGAATATTCGACGTTGAATTGAACATTTCAGATGTTAAAAGTTAGATTTTTTTAAAGCATCAAATTGTTTTTGTAATAAATGATATATTATTATTATTATATTATATTGTAAAATAATTATAATATTGATAGGTATGAATGTACTTTTGTTTCTTTATTTTATTTTATTTTTTTTAAAGTTGAATATTGAAGAAACAAAACTATCTGCAAGAAAATGTTGAATTTATTTCTTTAATAATTTAATTTAAACATTTAAAATATATATATATGTATATAATTATTTTACGCATATAATTTGATTTAAAAGTAATTCATATAAAAAAATGTTTTTATTTATTCATATTATTTTAAATTCAATATAAAAGGTTGTGAATTCAATAATATTTAATTTATAAACCTTATTTTGAAATTTGAATATCAAACTATATGCATAAAAATAACCCTGTTAATTTTGAAAGTGAACAAATCTTTATTTAACTTTATTTAAATAACAAATTTCGCTTAAATACAGAATTTATTAAATTAAATTATTCTAAACTATAATTCAAACGACTTTAACAAAAAAAACCTTTTTAATAATTCAAAAATAATATTAGAGAATTACATGTTTCTTTATAATAATTGAATTAATTAAATCATTGAGAATTATTTCTTTATTCTTAAATAATTGTAATTTAAACAATTACACAGATCCTGATATTCCTGTGTAAATTATTCTAAATTGTAAAATGTTAATATATATATAAATAAATAAAAATATATATAAATTAAAAAATATATATTATTATATTTAACAAACTAAATGTTAAAATATATGTATATATATATATTTACATATAAATAAATATTAAAAAAGATTATATATATATACGTGTGTGTATATATATATGTATTTATATATATACACTCACACATATATATATATAATCTTTTTTTAAAATATATATATATATATATTTATATATTTAGATTATATATATAATCCTTTTTTACATTTATTTTAGAATCATTTAAAAAAGAATATCAGAATGATCAGTGTAATTTTTTTTAATTATAAATATTAAATAGTATAATAAAAGGTTAATTGTATAAATATATAAATAAATTGTATAAATAAATAAATAATTGTATAAATAAATTGTATAAATAGTGTTATAAATCAATGTATATTCAATATCTTTTAACGCAGTCTTTTACATTCAATTTAAAATGTTGGTTTAATAGTGTGAAAGGAAAATATTGAATTTGAACAAAAACGTTTTTAGAATAATCATTAGAATATCAAACTCTATGTGTAAAAAAAATGTTAAATTTTCTAAATAATCAAATCTTTTCGTTCAATTATTTAAAAAAAAAACCAACTAATTCCGACCTAAATTTATAATTTGTTGAATTAAATTCTTCGAAACTTTAAAGTAAAATAAGTAATGTCAAAAATAATAATTTGCAACCGTTCAACCATTAACTATTAACTATTCTGATGATATACTTCCACAAACAGCCACTAACACGGTGTTGATCTCCTCCCAGGATCCCGGCAGCTTCCCCAGCGTGACGTGGATCGACCTCGGCAACAACGTGGACATCTTCTCTCTGCCGCAGCCCTTCCTGGTCAGCCTGAGGAAGCGCTGCCCCAAGCAGGGGAACCTGCCCACCATCCTGGAGTTCGGCGAGAGCCAGGCCAGCGACCCCCCGGAGAGGCTGCGGGGTCTCGGGGAGGAGGAGGAGGAGGAGGAGACGGACGACACCAACCGGACCGAGAGTCTCGGCGACCTGAGGTCGGAGGTGGAGGAGGAGGAGGAGCTGGACGGGGAGATGGAGATCGAGGACATGATGGAGGAGCTGCTGGACTTCGACCGGGAGGTGCAGGGGAAGGAGGAGGAGGAGGAGGACGAGAGCATGTGGACCATGGCGGAGCAGAGGAGGGGGGGCGGGAGGTGGAGGAGGAGGTCCGGCGAGGAGGACTCCTCGCAGCGGAAGCGGCGCCAGGAGGAGGCGGCGATGGCGGAGGACGACACCCAGAGCCGCTCCTCCAGACTCTCCTCCTCCAGCCAATCGCAGCGCTCGTCCGCCGTGGCCGAGCCAATGAAGGCGGAGGAGGACGACCTGACGGACCAATCGGAGCCGTTGACCTGATGGCCGCCGCGCGCTGAGCAGGAAGTGATGTGACCTCATCTGATGCTGCTTCACGTGACCTCAAGAGTGGTGACCCCCAGGGGTCGCTCCCGTGAGTGCAGACGAACTAGAGTAGACCAAAATGAAAAACGTGTCTCGTGATGCTTTTACGTCTCAGTGGAAAAAAAAATGTCTCTTCAGGTCCTCTGATGATCCCGCGAGTCCTTATGTGCCTGTAACCCTGTCGGTGGTCCCTAGAGACTCCCGGTTCTTCTGCCAAAGACTGGGTCAAGGTCACACAGTATATATATATATATATATAGATATATATAATTAAATATAGATGAAATTCACCGGGAGGAGCCGCAGACAGATGGACGGGACCAGCCGGGGGTCAAGAGAGAGAAGATCAGAGGACGAACTGTCCTTCACGGATCATCATGTTTGTTGGAGGAAACAAAGAAGGTACATTTTGTAACATTCACTTAAGAAACAACTCATGATAAACTTTTTAATTGATTTATTTTACACAAACAATTTATTTAATGTCAATCAGACAAACATAAGATGATTTTAAATGATTTAAAATAGTGGTCACTTAATAGTTTTATCTTGAATATATATAATTATAACCCTGTTCTAGTAAATATAATGTTGATTTTTACACTGTTAAGATGAAATCAAATATATCATCTTATCTTATTCACACATTTGAGGGGTCACACAGTACAAAAACACAAAACAATATATATATATATAAAAAAAAACAATAATAAATATAACAACAAAGATTTTAATAGTAGGTTCAGGGAGTTGTAAACAATTATACAATCAAATAGTGATACAAATGTGTATTTATGCTGCATAAACATTTTTTGGTGACAAAATCATTGTTTAATCCGCTTCAACTTTAAATTGCATTAAATCATTTTCAATATATCTAGACTTGTCTGATGAAATTAACAGGAAAACGTATTTATATATATATTTTATTTAAAAAAAATAAACATTTCTCACTTTAAATGAATTATTGTTATTTTTGTCTGTCATTTTTATTATTATTTTTTATTGGAAATAACAGACTAGATCACAGTGTACAATACACACTTTTTTAATTATTTAAAAATATATATATATTTCTTACAGTCCTAAAAGACCAAATAAATAAAATAAAATCGAATCAAACAACTATAACTCAGTATATAGAAAGTATATAAGATATATATATATGTATATATATATATATATATATATATATATATATATATATATAAACTTTAAAGAAAGAACAATATTTGATATCACATCTAACTAACTCCTTTCAATTTGGTGAAGCTTGAAATGCTTTAAAATATTACTTATTTTAAAACTATTACTATTTTAATATAAATATTTTAAAACAGTTTAAGTTTATATTATTGTATCAAAAATCTATTTTTTAAATATATATATATATATACATTTATCTTGCCTCTTTGTACACAATTATTAAATCTGAAATAAAATTTTTTTTTACTTAAATGAACAATATGTAGGTTTGAAAAGATCGTTTCTGGCACCACCCTGTGTCGGGAAAGTGTAACTGCAGACTCTAAAATGTATTTTCAGAAACAGCAGATACTGTCTCTGGTCATGAAATACCTGAAATAAGTGAGTTGAGCTTGTATGTTTACAAAATGTACCTTGAAAGCAAACATGGATTATCTTCTAAATCAAAGGTTTGATTCTGGATCCAGGAGCTCGTGTATCAACGACTGCTGCGTTTATTTTGAGGCTCCAGGTTCGATCGCCCCTCGCAACATTTACAACCCGATACCCTGACGTAGAGCAAGATGTAGCACTCGCAACCTCTGGGCTTTGACCTTCTCCCTTTGTTCGACGTCTATATATTTACTGTACAGTTTCCCGGTGAAACATGGATCCGTGTCGTCGACGCCCGAGTGTGAATCCTGACGATGAATCGGCTCCTGATCCGAGTCACGGTGGAATATGAACCAGATGATGAAAAGGTGAATTAGATTCATAGTGTCGCTGCGAGCGCGTCAATTAAAGACGTGTATGAATCCAAATGAAGAAGTTAGATTGAGTTAGAGGAGGAGGTGCAGCTGTGTCGGAGGAAAGAGAAGAAAGTGATTGAGAGAGAAGTGAACCAGGAGAGGAAGGACATGAAAAAAAATAGAAAAAACAATATCATAAGAAAAAATAACACTAGAATTAACATTTAAATCATGTCATACTCAACATCCAAATTGATGTTGACAACAAGGATCTGTTGTGATCGAATAAGACGTAATCTAGCGATGATGTCATCAGCATTTAGTGCACTTAAACACTGGAAATGACGCCAGTTGCTCACGTTCTACTTTTTGACCAGTAGAGGGAGACATTCGTCAGAGATACTTGTTAACGTCGAATATTCTGAATCATTTAATCTCGATATTTTAAAGGTTTAAACCCATGTTACAGAGACTACAAACAACTGTATATATAAAAATGAAATGAATCTGAGGTAGCAAATAATATTAAAATCTAAATTAGTTACAATTTAAAAACAAGTTTATTTGGTGTATTTTCAAAAAGGGCATTAAATTAAAGTTAAATTAAGGTTAGAAATATATCTTGTATTCTCCAGTCACTCTTTTTGCAACACAGTTGTGCAACCAAGAGTAAAAAAAATGACAGTTTATTTTAAAACTATTTATTGTATTGTTGATCTGCTGTTCTCTCTCCTGGTTACACACAGAAGAAAGTGATACCAAAAGAGGAAAATCTGAGGGTCAGATCTGGTTCCGAGGCCGGTCGTGGTCCAGTTTAGAGGATCTTAGCTGGTTTCAAACTCAAAATGTTTTTTCAGCCTTTCCTCCGTCGTCCTCTCCGCGCTGAAACAACTGCTGGATATCACTCGACTTTGACATTCAAACCCGGTGTTATCATCCGGGCCGTCCCGGTCTAATCTGATCTTCGTCGAGGATCCGTGTCTGCATTGCAGCACCATCTCTCCCACACCTGAGCTCGTGCATACTAACCAGCCTCGCAGGAATCCGACCGCTCCCTTTAAAGATACCTCACGATAAGCTACTGTTTATGTTGAACTGACATTCCCAGAGAAACCCTTTAAAGACGGCGCTGAAACCTTTTTAGCAAGTGATGCTTTTTGTGTGTTTAAAAAAAGAAAAACAACTGTGTCAGCATCTTTCTCTGCATGCGGCACTGTAACTTACAATGTTCTCAGGTTTTCTGATCTTCTTTGGTTTGCACATCAGGTGCTTCATGACTCCGGGAGCAGTGTATGAGAGGATACACTCCTGAAACTAAGATATATCATGACTGGCTCACATCCAACTGCTGCTGCCGACATTTACGTGGAAGATGATCGGACGTGGACTATAAATACCAGATCTCTCGAATCTGTGTGTAAAATGTATAATTCCTAATTTAATGATCTTCTTATAATTAGCAAAAGAAATATGATTAGAAAAACAAGCTTAATTTTCAAGCTTATCTTTATTAAGTGAACATCTTTGCAGGATTATATTAAAACATATGGAAGTATATCAGTGCAGTCAGACTATTGAACGGTTGACTTTAACATTTCAAATGTTGAGTTTTATTTATTTATTTATTTTAATTGAATTGAATTATTTAAAAATATGTTTTTGTTTGAATTAACTATTGTCCAGTCGCACTATTATGTCAACATTTTATATTGGATTTAAAAGGCTGCACATTGTTGTATTATCAGTTTTATCTTGACCTTTAAAGTATATATTTTATTGAATATTGTTTTGATTGTTTAAGCGCTTTGTGACCCTGGTCTGGAAAAGCGCTATACAAATAAAAATTACTTATTTACTTACTTACTTACATTAAAAAACAAAATGATTATTTTGGATATTTTCTGTTTTTAATTATTGGAATAAGAATTTCAAAATGTGTGTATAAAATGTATTAATTTAAAGAAAAATGTATATATTTTAATTCAAGTATTTAGAAAAAATGGTAAAAAAAAATCTCAACCTTTCAAGGTTCTTAAATTGAATTATTATAAAGAAATATGTAATGCTTTAAAAATACGTTTCAATTAGAGAAATATATAGTTTCAACATTTGAAAGGTTAAATTAATCATTCAATACTCTGACTGCTCTTGTATAGATACTCTAAGTATCACCAGTAGCATCCAGATTTTACCCCAACCCTCCCAGAAATATCGCCGCCTGCTTCTTCTTCAACTTATAGCCATTAAACTGCCTTATTTGCACTGATTATTAGAATTAAAATGTATAATCGATCTTTCGTTTCTGATAATAAAGCGACAACAAGTGTTATCATTGAATTAACATTTCACGGTTAATTATTTGTTTTATGTTTTACAATTCGTTTTCAACTATCAAATCTGTTGTTGGCTGAGTTTATTTGTGTGTTTGTTTCATTCTATTTAACAACTATTTATTTTTTGCTGCTGTGATAATAACCATTTTCACCTGAGACTATTAAAGGACCAACTTTTTGAGTAATTACAGAAATGCTTGATTTTTTTTTTCATTTTCTGTTGAAGTCATTATCAATCAAATCAAATGCAATTGTTGAATTAAAAAAATATAGATATTAGTTTGTTGAGCCATTGGGTAGAATATGTTTCCGTTTACAGCCCCACATAAATGTATTTATTCAAGAATTAAACTTATATTTAAAGTCGATTTGTGTGGAAGAAATACATGCATAGTCGTGGTGTCTCTTTTATTCTATTATTTATTTACTTTTATATCAATGACATCTAATACCTATCTTCATGTTCTCTAAGTTATTTACCCAAATATGTTCCTTACACACACCAACACCATCAGGATTTGTTTTATGTTTAACGATCTAAAGAAATCTTTTTTTATATACTTAAATATACTGTCATTGGTCTCTGCAACTAAAACATATATAAACGAGATTGTTATGATTTATTGACGTTGCAAATATCAATATAGCCTATATTTATATCTTCATATAGTTTAACTTATAACCTATACTTTTTTATTCATGTGCTTTTTAAATTAGAAAGGCGCTATATAAATAGAGATTATTATTATTATTATTATTATTATTATTATTATGCACATGCATGAACAGAATCTGACTCCAAGTGTTTGACTAACATCTAGTGGTTATATTTGTGAACTACGTCCGTTTAACTGAATCCATTCCGTGTACTTTCCTTTAAATCAGGACTTTGCCAACTTTTATTTACTTTTATTAAGCATGGTTTCAATTTAACTTTTTTTTTTTATGTTTAAAAAGTCTACTTTTTTCTTGGCTTCTTTGGATTTTATTTAATGACGTTACGGTAAAGTTTTGAAGACTTTAAACACGTGTTAGTGAGGATCTCCAGCATTATTTTATATTATTTTTCGTTATATTATATTCTATTATCTTCCCTTCGCTCCTCTAAGCCTAGCGTCCCCTGGCGGGCCAAAGGGGGCCCAAGGACCCCCAACGCTTCTTTAAAAAAAAAACGCTGCTAAGAAAGACAACCAATATATTCTCCTGCTAAAACTACGCAATTGCACAACAGGTGATATTACGCAATTATGGGACCAGGTAACGATTTCACAATACAGGTACGAGTTGTCGTCAAGTTAGAGTCAGTGCCATGACAAGGACTACAATTGTATTTTATTTCTAATCAAATATCACCATCTATCGACCACGGGTGATGAATATTTATGAATCCCGTGATCGTTGCGCTTTTCTTTTCACTTTTTAGTCGCTTTTACGTCGCGAATACGACTTTATAGGTTTTATTTTTCAAAGCAACCGGATGTTGAGTGTCGCCGTGTGCGCCCGAGTTTTACATTGGCGCGGCGGGTTCTCCAGTCGTGACATCACATCCGGTGAGTGGGGCCCTTTTTTTTTTTTGTTTTCCCGTATCCGCCATTTCAGTTTTTGAAGTTAGTTGTCATCGCTGGCTGGATTTTCCCCTCAAATACAAACCTCCGGAGCGAACAAACCGCCGATAATAGACGTAGTTTCCACTTATTTGTCACGTAAGGCTTGTTTTGACTCGGTTCTCGTGGTTCTTAGTTCGGTAAAAATCCATGTCTAGACGGCCGGCTACGGATGTCGTGCTCTAGGCGCTAAAGTTTTTTGTATGAGTTGAGGGTTCAGCCTCTGGATCGAGGGAGAGGGAGAGACGGTGAAGGCCTCGCCGCAAGAAAGCCTTTAACATGGCCGGAAATTTTGACGCGGAGGACCGCGATAGCTGGTACTGGATCCGGCTCAGCAGGCATGATGCGGTGTCGCTGCTGCAGGGGCAGAGGCACGGCGTGTTCCTGGTCCGGAAATCCATCACCAGCCCCGGAGACTACGTGCTGTCCGTGTCCGAGAACTCTAAAGTCTCGCATTATATCATCAACAGCATCAGCAACAACCGACAGTCTGGTCCAGGTAAGTCTGCAAAAGGAGGGAGATTTTATTTCTTTTTTTTGGGGGGGTGGGGGGGCGCTAATGTGACCATTCTTTGCATGACTTGCACTACACATGACAGGCCAAACCTTAAATAATATAAAAATAATGTTTTAAGGTTATATTTCTTTAAGTCACTTTACGTTAGATGGTGCTTCTCGTTTTACGTCAGCAGCAACAATTTGGGATGATTTTTAACAACAACCACTCCTCATTGACAAATCTACTACACTATCAGATTTTAAGTACTAAAGAGTTAAAAACGTGAACATTCAAATTCATATCGACATTAAATATATATATTCACTAAATGTAGTACGTGATAAGGTTGATGGTTCCTTAATTTATTGGAATAAACAGCATCTAAATAAGGAATTATTCAGGCTTTTCCTTGATTTGCTGGAACTCCTGTTGTGTTATCAGTTTTATCTTGATCTTTAAAATATATACTTTATTGAATATTGTTTTGATTGTTTAAGCGCTTTGAGACCCTGGTCTAGAAAAGCGCTATACAAATAAAAATCACCTACTTACTTACTTAATACTGAGGGATCAATAAAGTCTTACCTTACCTTACTTCCTCATGTTTTCTCAATATTTATAAAGGGATAGTTCACAAAAAAAAAGTAATTTCACTTATTTTATACTCCCCCTCAACTAAGGGTTGGGAGAAGTTTCTTGGTAAACCTTGTCTTTTTGGAGTTACAGGCAGAAATGCATGTCCTAAGGGCTCACTGTTATCTAAAAAACCAGACACACCAGAAAACATCCAAATACCTCCACATTGCTCGTCTGTAACATCCCTCTGGTATTGAAGTGCCAACATCAGAATGTTTTTAAAACAAATAATCAAACAAGTTTATACTTTAATCTTGTTTGTAGTGGAAGTTCTGCCCCAGATTTAGCCTAAATCTGGAAAATTCCAATACAAACAAACTTAAAATATAGTTTTCTTTTATTTAAAAATATAAATCATGTCAACGCTTCAATACAAGATGAGATGCTTTTGGTGATTTTTTTTTTTTTTGGACTAAAGAAAAGCGAGCCCTGGAAGCGACCATCATTTTGGAAATAGATTTCTGCCCATTACTCGAAAAAAGGAACAACTAAAGTTTTATCTATCTATGAAAAATCTTTCAGCCCTTAGTTGAGGGTGAGTTGGAACATTCAGGGTAATGACTCATACTAACTATGACTTTAATACTTCTGTTTTCTCAAGAATATGAACTAAAAATGGCTCTTGAAGTCATAAACTCATCTTCTACTTAGTTACAAAATATTGTTTCTCCCCCAGGTTCGGCCCTTCCAAGGTACCGTATCGGTGACCAGGAGTTCGACACGCTTTCTGCCTTGCTAGAGTTCTACAAGATACACTATTTGGACACCACTACCTTAATAGAACCCATCAACAAATCCAAATATGCCTCCTTCGTCAACGCCGGAGCCGGCTGCGCCCCCCCGCCTCGCCTGGAAGATGAATACGTGCGCGCACTTTTCGATTTCCCCGGCAACGACGAGGAGGATCTTCCGTTTAAAAAGGGCGACGTTCTACGCGTTCTGGAAAAACCCGAGGAGCAGTGGTGGAGGGCTCAGAACTCTGAAGGCGGAGCTGGCATGATTCCAGTGCCGTACGTCGAGAAATACCGGCCGGCGTCGCCGACTTCGGCCGGGGGGGCCGGCGTTCCTGGGGGCGCGGTAGGAGGAATGGGGGCTAACTCCGATAGCTCCGCAGCTCAGGCGGGAGCTCCGTTGCTGGGAGACCCGAGCCAGTACGCCCAGCCGACACCTCTTCCAAATCTACAGAATGGCCCGGTCTATGCCAGGGCCATCCAGAAGAGGGTTCCCAATGCCTACGACAAGACCGCCCTGGCTTTAGAGGTAGGAATGTCTTTGTTGTTACAAAATTACTTCGTTAAAATGGAAGTAAAATGTCCCTCTTTTTCAAGTTATTTGAGGGTTTCGTTCTCAATACGAGGAGCGTACTGTTGGACGTATTATTATTAACCTTCATCAAAGAGGAACTCTGATTTAAGTCTAAGATTGGATTTAACCTAGCATATGGGTCGCTAGTTTATTACGGCGGTTATAACCCCGGTATCAAACAAAATCTATGAAGTCAACATTATAATTAATTTAATTTTTTACTTGTTAAAATTGTAAACATTTGTTTAATAACATTTCTTTGGGCTTGCAAACTCGACGAAGAGCTTCCATCATGCTTTGCCGCCCAGCCAACCGACAGATCAGCTGCGATGTTGTTGTTTGACATGACATATTGACGTGTAAATAAAATTCAGTAAAGTCACTGAATGGAGCAGTGTAGGAAGGTAAGATGGGCGTTCACTTTTTTAGTTGGCACCATAACTAAAGTAGGTGTGATAATAAGTGCCTCCCATTAAGTTGTGTGGAAGTGTATCTGCTGTTCAAATAAATCACCTGTTACAGTAACAGTGTGAGCAATAGGCCATTGGTCTTGAAACAACCTTAGCAGGTGATCATATAGCTGAGTATTTTCGGAGTAAAACAAATTGCTTTTGTTTCTAAACCCACCTGGTTTGTATCTCTGACCCAAACTTGAAAAGTACCATTATGTTGCTGCTGCTCGGTTGTTGATGGCTTCTTTTTTTTTTTTTTTTCTTAACTGCCCGGAAGCCAGAGCGAGCTCCCATAGAGCGGGTCGTTGGGAGGGAAGGAAATAGTTTGTGTTTGGGAGCGGGACCATTTCCTCTGGCTTCTGTGAAGCCAGTGGCCGGACTTAGCCCGGAGCAAAGACTAGCAGAGTAATGATACACGACAGATCTGCGCTTGTGAAGTTTACAAGTGTTGGTCCGTGTTTGTTGTCGAACGCCCGGGCAGTGATTTGTAACAGACCTTTCAGGGGAGTCTTAAAATGATACTTTGACTAACTTGGCCTCTCCCTCTTTCACCTGTCATTGCTCCTTATATCTCGCCGAGGAGTGACTCAGCAGGCGCAGGAAAAAAGGTTAATAATTAGCTCAGATTTCCTCATTGCGCAAAATCCGACATACTCTCATTAGGAGTCTTGCGTCGAGTTCCGAAAGTCTTCGGGATTATAAGGAACAGATTAACAGAATTCGCCTGCAAGTTGTTACTTCTCAATATTGTTTTGTTTTATATCTAGAACTTCATATTTGATCCAGATTTTGAATTCAGCCCTAAAAACCTTTCAGAGTATTTAGGCAAGACATGTCTGTAAGGATATTTTTTGGGAAGAATCGGGTGATACCATACCTATTAAGATGCAGGGAAAACAATACTATATCTTGCGATATATTGTGATACTGTTTAAGGGTATACAGTATATCTAATGTTGAGTACTTGACTCTGGTTTTACTTGATTTACAGACCACATGACTCTTGATGAAGTCGTAACTGCTTTCATTCGTTTTGAAACCAAAACATCTCTAAACATTGGCTTTAAAAGCTGCTGGGAGTCCACTGTATCCTCTTGTCCTCAGTCTTAGCCAAGAATTTGCCAGAGAATGTAATGACTGCTGCCACATAGTGGCCAGAAGTTTTATTTCAACATAGAAAATGAACCAACACAGTGAATGAATTTCATGTTTATTGTAAATAACAATATTTATAGTATTGTGAAAGAAATATCACAATGTTAAGAAGTGCATCAATATTTTCCTACTAGTAGGAAAGTTTATTTTTGTGATACAACTGAAAGGTCTGAACCAGAACACCGGTCGAACATAGTTCCTCACATTGCTGGGACAAAGCCACAAAAGCCAGCTCCACACCGGCACCAGCCCTGAGTCGTTCTGAGCCCAACAGCTGTGACCGACTGAACAACTGGTTTGGGATCATTTATTTCTTAAGGAAAAAAACAATAAATTACTCGGTAGAGTATATTTAGTCTCCCTAGTTGTTATTTGTGTTTTGAATATGAATGATCCGCATTGACAGTGGATGGTAGTAATACGTTTTATCGTGTTGTTCAGGGATTATCTCTCCTTTTGATGCACTAATCCATTCAGCATCTTTCTGTCTGGCTCTTCAGTCAATCCTCAGTATAAAAACACTCTGTGTTCTTCTGGTAACACATGGAACTGTTCACTGACTGTTTGACTTGCAGACCAGAGCTTTGTGTCCAAGTGACTGGTCACATTTGATTTAACTTGTGACTATTGATTTCAGTGTGCCCAATGAATTCGCGTCAGCCTGGGTTCCATTTGTCTCCTTAACCCTGTCCGTTGTTCAGACTGTATTTGATACATCAGTGGGTTGTATTCAGGATTAAAACTATGTTCTAAATTATAGGAGTTTAATAATTGAATGAAAAAAATGTTCTCTTAAAGCGACAATATATAGATCTTGAGACCCCTAATAAGTGTAACTGCAATGTCGTAAAATAATGTGCCATATTCAAATACATCAAGTGTTTTTGTTTACAAAATGTGAGACACTCACAGACCCGGTTGAGTAATTAAGAATTTTCTGAGTCATCATTAGACCATCATTACAGAAAATATGAAAAGAAAAAGTCAAGATGTTATTGCTTGAAGTTTACATGTTGTCAAATAATGTGACTCTAAAGTGAAGTTATCTTGGTTATTTTATTTATTATTTTAATTCATAAATCTACTAACCCTTCTTAAATTGACCACTCCAGGATGATGAGTGCATTTTCTTCTTCGCTGATCTTGAGGTCTTTTAACATATTCTCAGTATATAGAGTCAAATGTCTTTCTAAGGCTCTCTTTGCTAACCAGCTTTTAGCCAGACTTTGCTTTTATTAATACGTATGTTGTCTCTAATGTGAAAAAGCTTCAGTTGTACTATATGAGAAAGAGACGGCCATCAGAAGTGAGGTTTAATGGGGGTTTCCATCTCTTGTGCAGGAAAATCTAATGATGATAAATACCAGATACTGGTCAAAGGATTTAAAGCATCTCAAAGCAATTCATGTCAATTGTAATACCTTAATAATACTGCGTTATGCCCTCAATATTTAGAAAATTGATTCTTCATTTCAACTTCATCTATGGTATAATTCCACATATCAAGGTGTGGGTGTAAATCTTGCCGCAGACTTTAATACTAGTAGCTAACATAAAGGATGTCAATCATTTGTCTGAAATGAAATCGACCACTGGAAAAATATTGAAACGCCTAAATAGTTATATATTCATTCACGATCACAAAAACATTTTCGGTTCTGTGCTTACAACACTGGCAATGCAAGTTTCTGATTCTGATTTTAGCAGCATTGCATGGAATTCTTTTTTTATATTGAAAATGAACTTACTAATATTCACAGCCGCATTTAACAGTCAAGAAATCAAACTTTTTCCACATTTGTTTATCCTAAATCACCTGGAAATACTTTCTTTTCTTCTGAAATACAAACGTAGATCCATCTTTATATCCTTCGTTGTGTGTTGACTATGCTATGAAAACTTTCCTACAGTTAAATTCATTAAAATAAACTTTTAGTGGTGTCTATCGGAAATAATCAGGTGATGCCATACGTAGAGGGACAGCGGTACGATATATATTGCTAACTGTAAGATTTTAAACTGTAACTAGTATTGTCCTACTTTACAGACTGCGTGACTCTTGGCGATTTCGAAAATACTTTCATTTTTGTTTGGAACCAAAATATGTCCAAACATCAGCTTTTAAAGCTGCCGATGTCGACTAGATCCTCTCGTCCTCAGTCATCGCCAGGATCTTGCGAGATTTCTTTATTCCAATAGCTGCGGAGGATGTAATGACTGCTGCCATCTAGTGGCCGGTTGTTAAATTGCAACACAAATGTGAACAAATGCCTTGAATACTTGATTTTATTATAGAATATTTTTATATTAAACACACTTTATTGAACTGTAGACCATAGAATAACTTGGGTAAAAAGTCAAATATAATTTTTTTTTTTATTCAATATTCAATATTTTTACAATTAAATGCATATTAAAACATCTGTTTTCAGCCAATATAAAACTGTGCTGGTTAAAGAGGGGAATATCCAATGTTGTGCTGAAACCAGCTTTGTAACATTTCTGAGTCGTTCCTAGCCCGGCTCCAGATTGATCTTTGGAACTGTGTGTTCCAGCTTGTTTGCTCAGGTTCAATGACACAGTCACAGCGGCCACTCCTCTGTAACAACCGCTTATATAATCTCCTTTTTTTTTTTTCCACTTGTCGTGACCTTTCATTGACACTCAACTGTAAACTTTCTCCCCCCCGTCCAGGTGGGCGACAAGGTGATGGTGACCAAAATCAACGTGAACGGCCAGTGGGAGGGCGAATGTAAAGGCAAGCACGGCCACTTTCCCTTCACTCACGTCAAACTGCTGGACCAGCACAACGCAGAGGACGAGCTCAGCTGAGAGCGGACGGTCGGGCACGAACTGGACTGGCTAGTATTAGACCCTGCCTCACCTCAATGATCCCCCCCCCACCACCACCGCCGCCACCCCGCCTGCCCTCCGGCCTCGTCTGCTCCAGCTCTCACCTTCACAAAGAACAAACAGATCTGACCACTACAGCACCCCATCCTTCACCCCTTTCTTCTGAATGATGCTCACAACGGAAGTATCATTTATACATGGGATTTTTTTTTTTTTTTTTTTTTGATTTTTTTCAAAGCATTTTAACAATCTTCCCGAATCCTTCCCAGTTGTAATCTCTTACTCTCCAGGAACTCCTCACTGCACAAATTTGACCACTTCCTCTTCCCGTGTTGGAGAAGCCCTCACCTAACCACACTGTAACATTAATCACGCTGCTTGGATCTGGAAAATGGGCGATAATAACAGTAACCCAACTACTTTCGTAGTTTGAACTTGTAACCGTTTAACTAAAAATGAATAGCACCATGAGCAAGGCACATTCATTTTTATTATTTATTCTTTTTTTTTTTTTCTCACTAAACCATTAACTCAGTTTTTATAACAGCCGGTTGGATCATTCTTATGATACAAAAAAACGTCATTTTGTTTGAGCTTTATTCCAAATATTGGTGAATGATCTGGTTGAGGTTCTGATGGGAACCACAGGTTTTTCTCTATAATGATTGTGAATTATTTGTGAAAAATATTATTCCCAAATACACTAAGCTAAGACAAAGAGTTGATCTGTGGCATTCTTCTGAATCTGAAAAGAACTGAGGAGACCCAGATTTTTTTGTTTAAGGTGGATCCTATGACACGACATGACCTTTTGTAAAAAAGATAATTTACAAAAATGATGGAATCTGTGATGACATATGTGCTACATTTTTAGTTTTTCTTCATTTTAAAACAGGGTGGTTTTTCTACACGTTACGTTGCAGCATGACACAAATTAGAGATGGGTTGAAACTGCCTTTTCGGGTGCGGGGGGGCTCATGTTTTCTTATTGTTTTTGTTTTTTGTTTTTAATGAAGTTGATTCAAGTTTCCCACCACTTTTTGTAACCCCGCTTACGTGTTCATCCTTTAAAAAAATAGACTCCCTTGAGTTGTTCCAACAAAACCAGTGTTGTTTTCTACCTTCCCTCCGTTGTTAATCTTTCAATAATTGTTTTTTTTTAAAGCCTTTTATGTAAAACGACCCCTTATGATTTTACTTGTCCGTTTACATTTATGAAGAACGAGCCGACATGAACTCTGTAGTTGATTTTTTTTAATTTCTGTATTCAAGTGATCAACCCACTAGAACCGTAGTCTGGACTACCTTTACACGTTTTTGTTTTCTTTTGAGTTTTATTAAACATGACAATCATTTCCCTCATTTTTTTTAGTTCAATAGTCTAGTCGATGTAGAAGTGGTCTGCTCTGATCTGTTTCAAACTTACAAACGCTGTACAGTGTGTCCGTGCCATACACCTTCTAACCTTTAGGTGTCACTTTAAAGGCAGAGACAGGAATGCACTCGGTACTTCTACATTTCACAGTGGCTTCTGTTCTTAATCACTTTACCTGATGTGCTCTCCCCACATTCACACCATCTTGTCATTCATGTTGAAAAAAAGTTTTGACTTGTCAGCTTTATGATCTTTTTTTTTTTTCTTTCTCTGCCTCCTTGTAATCAGTTTGTTCCAGAGCTACTTTACTATTTCACTAAACGAATGCACATTGATCATGTCACCAACCTTAAAAAAAAAGTATTTTAAAAAGTAGCCCTGCATGAGAATCATTCCAGCTCCTCTACAGCAAAGAGAGAAGTGGCAAAAACAGCTACTGGGAATTGTGTTAATATCCAAATGTGCCATTTTATTATAACACTATATTCTTTCAAGACGATTGAAATTACCTTTTTTATTTTCTGTAGCATGTAATGTGTTAATATACTAGTAAATAAAGTCATGACAAATGATTGTTTTAGTCTGTTCTGATCTTTTCACTACAATGTTGTTTTTTTTTAATCTTGTCCCTCACTTGTTTCTGAGTTGCAGAATTAATAGTTTGGTCCGTCACTTGTTTTGTTGTTTTTTTTCGAACAAGGAACAGAACATGATAGCATGAGGAACTTCTTAGTTGAGTTTGCATTGTATTTTTTTTTTTTTAACTAACTTTTTTTCATGCTGTACTTCCAGGTCGTTTTTCTTTTCTTTTCTTATTTTTGTGTTCCTCTATAATCTCAGTGATGTCTTAACATCGTACCAAACGTTTTGTTCTATACAAGTATTTCAACTCTTATCAGTGGAGGTACAATTTGGTGGGAGGTCATTTTTACACACTATACAGGAGATCATGTAAAATACGTCAACACAGTTGTGATGATGCATCTCACCACCGTCATCATCCTAATCATCATCGCTGTCAATCTATCTCCATCTGGAGCTTATTTTTTCCCCGCACGATCCCAACCAGGTGCCGTAACAAGGAAACTTCTCGAGGTTTATATACAGTTATGACTTTTCAAACACCACAAGCATCTGACCTGTGATGGGACCAGAGGAGAAAAAAAGGTAGGTAGTTGAGGGGAATGAATTTAAGTCTGAACAATTACGAATAATATTTATTTGAACATTAACTGTTGAATGAGGAGACCCAGTGTTAAAAAATGGGGGTACTTGATACTAAGGGACTTATTTTTGTGTTGTATAAAGAGTGATGGAGGGGGAGAGAATACCTGCAATTTTCTTTTTGGATCATAAGAATAAACCTTTTGATTTCTATATGCGCAATGCGCCACATTTTAACATCGCAACAGCGTGTTTGTTTCTGATTTTCCTCACACAAAACGTTGGATAAATAGAATTAAAAGTGGATACGACGAGCAGCGGACTGTGCTGCTGATTCATGTGAGGAGGACCCGGATGCAGCTGCTCGTCACCACGGCGGGGCGGATCACTACTCATCGACCCGGTTTGGTTTCTAGGAACCGCTGAAAGGCTTGGCACGTCTACCATCTTTACCTGAGATTCTCAACTCCACAAATCCAGTTGCCTCACCATCTCCTTTGACGCACAATGGGAGACCGAGATAATCTAGTCTATCAGGCCAAACTGGCCGAGCAGGCGGAGCGATATGACGGTAAGGCGCCCGGAGAGGGAGTGTGTGTTGGCTGGGGAAGCTAACGTGTTAGCCTGGGCTCAATATGGTTGTGGCTTCGTTGTAAAATGTCTTCGTTTGCGTCGCTGGCAAGACTCGTCTCGTCATCTCTGACACGCTGCAAGTTCACGGGGCGACGGGAATTCTAATGGCGAAGCTGTTTTTTTCCAAAGGAAATTGGTTTGATTGTCCTAAATGGTGGCTAACATTAGCAAGGGGGGCTACAACAAAATGGCGGATTAGTGGAGCGTGAGCTGTCAGGAGTTGCCTCCCCTGCAACAAGAATGAGATTAAATAGAAAAATATAACCGGTTTGGAAAAATATATCGTTAAGTCGCTTAATTTAGTTGATTGTAATGACGGGTATTCATGTTTAGGAGGTATTAATGAATCGTGTAGTATGACATAGATCTGTCGGTGGGCAATTAGATTCCCTCAGGGGCCACATTAAATACTGTTAGGGGCCGTCAAGCCCAGGGACGAATAAAAGGAGCTTTAATTTGAAGGTGGAAACTCGTTATTCAAAACAATTTAATTGAAAAGAAAAATGATTAAAAAAAATATCAAGATCAAGCTGTTATTTGACTATATATAATATTTACGACAATATTGTTTAAAAATATATTTAGACATTTTTCGTAGGACAAAAAATGCAAAAGATAAATCTAAATAAGCTATTTATTGTGTAATATATAATTTAATAAACATGTATTTTATTAAATGGGATATGAAACACTTTTTTCAAATAAATTAAATTAAAAAAAAAACAATAACAAGTCTTACAGCTTTGTAAACGTTTCTAATACATTTTGTCAAAAACTTTATTAAATAAAGTAAGTTTTCAACCATCGCCTTGGTTTGCATGACTTGAATGTACTTGCGATGTCATTCTACTGAATATCGTAAGATTGTTTCATTCATTAAAATTGGGGAGGCAGGTCCGGTTAGCAGGGGGAACACCCCGGCGACTGCACGGATCCCTCCTCATCCCCTCGGTCCAGTCCCAGGACTGCCATACCTTTGCAGGCTGGGCTCAGGCTGTTTATAGAAGGCTGTGCTCACACGTTGCCCGGAAACCATCTGTGAATGTGCCATGACTCACTCAGGGGATTTGGACTCGTGATTTATAGTTTAGTGCCCAAATGTCCACTCTTGCTTTTTTTTTTTTTTCCGACCAAAAGCCCTAAATTCTGCTGTAACCTTCCACCCTTGTCTGCTGTAATTTGTGATCGTCTTGTCGTACCGTCACAGTGAGCTTGACCGCCTGAGTCCACTGTAATCCATACACGCATTATTGAAGTGGGTAATTGGTAAATGTGTTTGCTGGGTTGGTGCCAGCCGTCTAAGATGAGGTTTTTTGCTGTCGAGAAAAAGATGCATTCAAATTCCTTTTTAATGTCGTCTGGACACGATTGTGTATGATGACGTGAAAGATGGTTTAAATGTTACAAATGTGCTAAAACTGGTGTTTTTGATTGAAACGATAAGTAAGTAAAATTCAGGGAATCTATTTTTAACTCTAAATATACATTTTTAACTTTAGATTTGACCTTCATAATTCTCTTATTTATTCTTTCAAATCACAATTTATTTTTACTATTCTACTTTTATCGTTTGTATTTAAATAGTGTTAAACTTTAAAATACTTTAAACTTTAAATAGTGTAAAATAAATGTATATTTTAAATTGAATTTACAATAAACATACAGATTTCCACTGTGTTTCTAAATGTCTGTGTTGCTCAGGTCAAAAAAGATTAAAACAAATAGTTTAAATACTCGTATGCCAGTTCCTTTAACTTGAATAAGGGACTGAATGATTATAAATATTTTTTTAATAAGTTCAACATTTCTTCTGTAGCGACAACTCATTTGAGGGTTCGACACAAAGATGTCTATAAATAGCTGGCTAAAAGGTTGGGATAGGCATATCGAATTCATATGAACGTTTTAAGTGTTAAGACTATAATTAATGACGGGATGTTGTTACATCCTGTCATTAATTATAATACTTTTGTACTTGCTAAACCACTTCTAAGAGCAGAAGGATAATAAAGAATGTACTTCTATGCTTTTAAAGTATGATGATTATATTTTAGTTTAACAAAGTACAATGTTTATTTAAAGCGTATTTCTGCCGTTGATTCCTCACAGAGATGGTGGTGTCCATGAAGGACGTCGCCGGCATGGACGTGGAGCTCACAGTGGAGGAGAGAAACCTATTATCAGTGGCCTACAAGAATGTGATAGGAGCCAGGAGAGCCTCCTGGAGGATAATCAGCAGCATCGAACAGAAGGAGGAGGGCAAGGAGGACAACAAGGATGAAAACAAAATCTCAATGATCCGGAGCTACAGGCAAGAAGTAAGTCTGCAAACGATCATTATGTATTATAACTAGACCCACAAGTACTCCCCACATCCCTTTTTCGGAACCTGCCAATGAGCTACACCCTGTTTTCAGTAGCACTAGCGTACGAGGTGCTGCTAGACAGACTGCCTGTGAGTCACAGTTGGCAAGCATGGCACTCTAACGTCTACTGTAGGCGATGAGTATTATTGTGGGTGAGGCCAGTGTGTGTGTCATGGAGATGGGAGTAAAGTTGGAATGGTGTCAAAGACTGAATGGGATTCAAGAGATTGACTGTCATCCTGTGTTAGTGCAGCTTTTTTCTGTCTCAAATAACTTCCATAATATATTCTGTTAAAATGATTATTGAAAATAAGATTGTCAAGAATCTGGCGACGTGATACAGGTCACAATACCGGGGCAACAATACACTATATTGAGATGTATTTTGATACTATAAGAACAAGGATATTTTAAGTATTGTCAAGTACTTGACTCTGGTGTTGCAGAATTTACAGACCACATGACTTTTGACAAAGTCGTAACTGCTTTCATTTGTTTTGAAACCAAAATATGTCCAAACTGATGGAGTCCACTGTATCCTCTCGTCCACAGTTATTGCTGACATCTGGTGGAATTTCGTTGTTCCTTTGGCTGCGGAGTGTAGTGTAATTGCAACACAAACGTGTACAAACCTTGTAAATATTTGCACCTTGCTGTTAAATATTGATACAGTATTGTGTACAAAAAAATGTTACTTAAAATGTATCGGTAGTTTCTCACACCCCTAACAAGAACCACGCGGGGGCTGAGAGTAGACGATATCAAGTGATCTAACGATTCATGTTCACGGGTTTCAGGTCGAGAAGGAGCTCAAATCGATTTGTGGCGACATCCTGGAAGCACTTGAGCGACACCTACTCCCTTCCGCTGTCATGGGCGAGTCCAAGGTGTTCTACAACAAAATGTACGTCTGGAATCGACTCAGTTGCAGTAATTTAAAATACCACCTTGTGTGTGTTGTTATGTGTAACGTCCCTGTATATACTGCAGGAAGGGAGACTACCACAGGTACCTGGCAGAGTTCGCCACAGGCAACGGTAGGAAGGAAGCAGCCGAGAACAGCTTGGTGGCCTACAAGACCGCAACTGATCTAGCAATGACCGAGCTGCCGCCCACGCACCCCATTCGCCTTGGACTTGCCCTCAACTTCTCAGTCTTTTATTATGAGATCCTCAACTCACCTGATCGTGCTTGCAGGTAATCTTTGCTCCACGTGACGCCTTCTAGATTGTTGTCCAGTACACAAAAGTAGAACACAAAGCTTAACATGAGCTTATTTGTGATGGACTTTCTTTCCTTTCAAACCCAAATTAGGTTTTGGTCGTTAGTCACAAGCATTTTCTCAATTAACTACTGAATATTTGTCACTAGAAATACCTCCATGCCCATGCATTTATATATTATAAATGCTGGGGGGGGGCTTCCTTATAATGGGTTCTAGGAGACTTTTTTTTTGCCAATGAGACCACATGGGTCTCCAATTTAGGAGGTTGTCTCCGTATCTGTTCCACAGATGATTTGCTAGTCAGTGGAACCCGATGGTTCCAGCCAGAAGTGGAATTAACCTTAAAATTGAGTTGGAATTGAGATTGAATTGATGCATGAAAAAATGTTTTTTTTTGTTGTTTTTTTTAAACAAAATCAAAATTGTATGTTGTAACTGTTTTTAATATTCATTATTGGTTCACAATGTCGTTGATGTCAGTTACACTGGGCTGATGTATTTATTTTCCCGTTTGTAAATGATTTCAAACAGGTTGGCAAAAGCTGCCTTTGATGACGCCATCGCAGAACTGGACTCTCTGAGTGAAGAAAGCTACAAGGACTCTACGCTTATCATGCAGTTGTTACGCGACAACCTGACACTATGGACTTCAGACATGCAGGGAGAAGGTAAAGTGACGACTTAATTTGCCGCTTTGTGTTGTACTTTCCACACGTTGAAGTGATAAATAATCTTTAATAATCTTCATTTTGTAAAAAAAAAAAAACAACAACTTAACTAACCCCTCATTCAATTGAACAAATGTTTGTCCTGTGACCACTAGTTTTAACACCAAAACTTTATAAGTAAGTAAGTAATTTTTATTTGTATAGCGCTTTTCGAGACCAGGGTCACAAAGCGCTTAAACAATCAAAACAATATTCAATAAAGTATATACTTTAAAGGTCAATATAAAACTGATAACACAACAGGAGTTCCAGAAAATCAAGGAAAAACCTGAACAAATAAAAGCGTCTTAAGATGTTTCTTGAAGGAGTCAGTAGATCCATCAAGCGTGTATCGATTCTGAAGATTATCTATAATTTATAAGGTATAAATAAAATAATCCATTCTTTATGCTAGATTTCGATTTTTGTCAAGCACTAGTTTATTTTTTTCGGGTGCCTAAAGAATAAACATCTGTTTAAATAACATTTCAAATGGAATGATTGTTTAAAATGAGGGGAAACAGAAATTAAATTGTATGCATTAAAGTCTCGACAGTATCGACAATAAAAAGATATCACCATTCTACAAAACAAATCTGTCATGTATCAAGTTTACAAAACACTAACTCAGGACAGTCCAGCCGCCTTCACACTCTGTTCTCTCTCATCTCCTGCTTCAGAGTCCTAAAGGAAACAAACCTGTTCGTTTTCCCATGTTAACTGTCCTTTTGTAAGTGTTGCTGTGTGCGCCTGCATTCTCCTCACTCGCTCACCAGTGAATCACCTGTTCACACATGCTGCATTCTCACCGGCTCCACACCCAGATTCAAGTCACGATGATGTCACGGGCGTCTGCGGATGAGTGTGTTTGACTGTCCACAGCGTGGAGATCACCTGTCGCCTTGATCTTTTGCACAAAGTTTCTCACCCAGTCACACAAAGAGCTCGGTTCAGTGTTTGTCTTGGAGAGTCGCACAAGAACAAATGTGCTCGTCTCTGTGCAAATGTGCAGAAGTCTTAGTTTGTGGATCGTAAAGTTTTATCTATTCATCTTTCTAAACTGACACAAGTCAAGGTCAAACGTAATCTAAACACACATTCTAGGTTCATGAAAATAACTTCTTTTTTTTTTAATTTTGCCCAAAAAGCATCTTAACTGGGGTTAAGATTTGTTGCTATAGCAACATTTCACTAGTCGACACCAATACTAGTATATTTCCTGGTATTTAACTACCTTTGGAAACCAAGATTAATGAAAAAAGACCCTCGTTTATTGAATTATGTTTACAACATTTATTCGAACTTAACATTACATTGCTACAAGTTGCTATTTCTTTAAAAACCCTCAGTGATGGTGACCTGAACCGCTTTGCCGCCCAGCAAACCAAACACGACCGTCAATCCTGTTTTACTTTGCAACATAGATGTAGAGTTAGTAACACAAACTAGGTGTCTCTAAATAGAGCAGTTTGTAGAAAAGGCATCATGGGAGTTCACCTTTTTCTTTTGGCACCATAACTAATGTGGGTGTGGAAATTGGTGTCTCCCACTTTTGTGGTTATTTTTGACTCTGCCGTTCAAATAAATCACCTGTTTGTTACAGAGTGACAAGGAGCGTTGCTATTAGTAGCGTGTGAAAAAATGAAAGGCGGCAGGTAGACCAAGATACTGCACTTTTATTAAACTCATATTTATTTAATTGTACATGTGCTAACATGAGAGAACGTTGCCGTCTGTTAATCGCTGAACATGTTGTCCTTGACTTAAAACATAATTTCTATGCGCCATTGCGTGAGTGAAATACACATTCATGACTTTTAGTCTTCCGTGCACATTTTTTATTTTATTTCCAATGGTTTATCCTGTTGTTTCAGAGAAGAGAAGGTAAACTATTGCGAACGGATGAGTTAGAATCACACGCTCAGACTTGTTTGTTCTGAAGATCTAGAGGAATCTGACTAGAAAACTTTTAATCTAATTATGTTTTACCGTCTTTAGACCAGTGTGGTCGCACTGCTCAACCCGTTTAATGTTGGAGAAATACTCGTTAAAAACCATAACATTGATCTTTTTTTTTTTAGTATTAGCCATGTTAGGTTGTAATAATCAAAGCTCTGCAGAACGAGCGCCTTGTTGTCATGTCACAGGCGGACAAAACAAATAAACAAAGACCAGAGTGTGACATTCAAAGTGTGCTGATGGTGCAACGTGGTCTCGCCTCGATCTGGTCTCTCTGTGAAAATGTTCTCCTCACATCCTCCTGTGAAGAACCAGGAGCCAGAACTCTTCTTCATCTGTCTGTGGTCCAGTCACATGCATGTTGCTGCCTCTCGTCGTGATCCAGAGGCCGAGTCCGTCTCTCCATCCATTAGGTTTTTTTATGTCACTTTTACGTTATAATGCATTATTTTTAAGATGAAACTACGCAGTGTTTTAGTTTCCACTGTTCAGCTGCACACAAATGATGAGTCGGCAAGAATCAAGAGATACGATACTTATCATGATACAGGGTCAACAATACAATACATTGCGATACTGCAGTAAAGAGTATCTATTTGTAGTATTGTCTAGTACTTGGCTCAGGTGTTGCAGAATTTACAGACCACATGACTCTTGACGAAGTCGTAACCGTTTGTTTTGAAACCAAAATATGTCCAAACATCAGCCCTAAAAGCTCGACTGTATCCTCTCATCCACGGTCATCCAGCGGGATGTCCTTCTTGTTTTGGGGCGTAGGGTGTAATGACAGCTAGTGACCAGAAGTTTAATTGAAACATAAAAATTAACAAAATACTTTGAATATTGAATTTAATTGTAAATTACAAAAAAAAAGATTGCTATTGTATACAGTATCGTGGAAAGAAAAGTAAGTGAACCAATATTTTCTCTTTTTTTACCCCGACTCGGCTCTGTCTCAAACATTGTTAACTATTTAATCAAAATAACTAATTTTATAACTTTTGCTGCTGTAATGATTATATCATTGACGTGGAAGATTATTTTTTTTAAATCCTATTATGTGCAGACAAGACAAAATAATCGCGATATAAATCAGAATAACTTCGTATTACTGATGCAAAAATATTATAGTTATAAGATATTTTATTCTACAACAGCGGTTTCTAATTGGCCAAATTTATCTTAAATATCTTTATTTCTTTCTCTTTCACAAATTCTTTCAACATTAGTTCACCACTTATTGTTCAACCTATTACACCTGTTTCTTATCTTAAACACTGGCATCTTTACGTCACCATAGCAACATGAACATTCGTCTACTATGACTTGACGAACCAGATCCGACACATTTGTTCTTCCTCGTCCGAACCAAACGGGTCGTCAAGAAACGACGACGTTCTTCCGATCGATCGTATTTGAAATCAAACACGACTCGTCGTGAGGTTCTTCCTCCCTGACCCGCGTCCTCCTCTTCTTCTCTGCAGGTGACGACCAGAACACAGACGCACTGCAAGACGCCGAGGACGAGGCCCAGTGAGACGACGCCAACCCTCAGCCTACGACTTCAGACCCTCCTCCCCTCCCTCCTTTCCTGACCCTCCCTCCCTCACCCCCTCACACTCCTAGTCCCGCCTCCTCTTCTTCTTTCTGCTTCCTTCTTTTCTTCCTCTCCCATGTCCTCCACCTCTGAGCTCCGAGGGCCCCTCCTCAGGGGCCACGGAACCGCCAGTTAATTTTTAACTCTTTTTCTTTTTTTTATTTTTATATTAGCCCCTCCAGCGAGTAAGATACCACTTCATTCAGACGGTAGAAAAAAGACGAGAGGCCCCGGATTCTTCCTTCTGTCCTGGTACAAACTTTGGTTTTTTTGCTTCTCTCTTTATATTTGTATCAGTTGCTGGATGTATTGAGATTGTTTTTTCTTAATGTAATTACAGAAATTAACTTTTATTACTGATGTTGACGTTTAGTTATTGGGAGCTTATTTTGATCTGTTTTAGTGAAATGTCATGCGAATCATTAAACGTTTTTGTTGTTTTTTGTTTTTTTTTCTCTCTCGGGCCAGTCGGAAGATCTTTTCAAAGTGCCCTTTGGTTGTTTAGTGTAGCTTTTTGAGGAACGTTGATATCCACGTGGGGCGAAGAAGTGCTGAACTCTTTACACCGTAGTGGGTTTTTTGTTTCTTTTCGTCTCCGGACTAAACTTTTTTGTGCTGAAATACTGTAACCGTGCACACGTGCTGAATCTCCGCAGGTGGACTTGTAGCTAGTGGTTGGAACTTAACGCAGATTGGGTGTGTGTGGTCGCTAAAAAAAAAAAAAAAAAAAGACAGGTCGGGCCCCCCCGCTCCTCAACAAAGAGCCCCAAAATGAAGATTATCGGTTGTTGCATGTGTTGACTAATAATCTGCTGCTTCTCCTCCCTCCCTCACCCTCCTCCTCCGTTACTAAACTCCTCTGAGTTCAGAGGTGTTTTCTCTCTTTTGCGGTTTCTGTTTCTTCTCTTGAGTTGGTCTCGCCTCATCACGTGTAACTTGGAGCTGATTTGTACTACTGGATATCTGACTGGAGCCACAGACGGGGAGTCTGGATTGTTCTTACTGAAACACAGCATGGAATTAACATTAAACGATCTAAATTAAAGATTACAAACCCACCGGTGTGTGTGTGTGTGTCGTGTGTTTGTCGCCGCTATGCGATTTATTCATATGCTCTATTTTTAGACGAGCGTGTCGCTGATGTCACCGTCTCCTCAGATGTTTGCCGCTAAGGTTCAAAGGTCGACTGCTGCCGAACTCATGGACTCGTCACAATGAGCTAGACTTGATTTTGATGAAAAGTATCGGGTACCACCAGGAAAATATTCACGCGTATCTTTGGAAGTTTATCAGAATAGTACATGATTTAAAATGTTGAAACTTGATTTTTTTTTTATTTATTTAATGTATTTTTTATAAAGCTTTAAAAATGATACGAATTAAAAGGGTTTAATTATTTTATTTAATTTCGAATTATTGGAATGGGAATGTCAACAAAATAATATAAAACTATATCTTATTTTTTCAATAAAAACTAATATAACCTTTTTATTACAGAAATTATTAAATTGAATAATTATTCAATGGTTAAAAAATAATAATTTATGCTAATTTGGACCATGAAAAACATTTGATTGTTGCTCTATTTTTATTCATAACCTTTCGCTGTCATTAACATTAAATTCACATAGAAATAGTTGATCGTTCCAGAAATAAATCGCACCAAAACAGAAAAATTAAATACATATCTGAATCAGAAATGTACCTGTTATAAAAAACAATAGTTAAGCCTGTATTCTTCTCTTTAAATGATATTTAAAAACGTTAAAATGGCGCCAACATTCTGCTGTGGTTATGCTATCATTTGCTAGTTAGCATTAGCGTCGTATGCTAGTTAGCATTAGCGTCATACATAAAGAAAATAAATAAAATATACATTTATATAATAAATATAGGTAAAGCATGACTCAAAATTAATCCCTGTTAATGTTTAGTATAGAACAGGTTATTAAAATGATAAAAATAAATCCAACATTGTGTTGGTTAACATGTGATAAATTGACAAAAAGTCAGAAATTTGAGCCTTAAAATGAGCCTTTGTGTAGAAAAAAAAAAAGTAGTGAAAAGGGCGTGTTGACTGTGTTTCCATAGCGACAGAGAGCGGTAACATGAGCCCTGAAGAGGGCAGCAAGTTCTAGTAAATCTGTCACTCTTGATCCCATTTCCTTGAGTGTTCTGGCGGGGAGTGGCTGAGTTCAGTGAGGGGGGGTGCAGGGTTCACCTCCAGCCTTCCTGTGGAAACTGCAGCTTGTGCTCAGATTACTGCGGAGGAACAAACGTCAATGAAATATTGTGAACTTCCTTTTCTCCGCCGCACTCTGACGCTATAAATAGCGCGGAGATATTTCTGGGATACACTTGTGAGCTGGACTTACTCGGTCCTGGTCCGGACCAGAGGCTGAGATCCTGTTACAGGAGCCGCAAATACATCAGGATGAAACTGTCACCCAGAGTTCACTCTTGATGTCCTTAAAGCACACTCACACAGGTACACACATGTACACACACATGTACACACACATGTACACACACACTCACACAGATACACACATGTACACACACATGTACACACACACTCACACAGGTACACATGTACACACACATGTACACACACACTCACACAGGTACACACATGTACACACACATGTACACACACACTCACACAGGTACACACATGTACACACACATGTACACACACACTCACACAGGTACACACATGTACACACACATGTACACACACACTCACACAGGTACACACACACTCACACAGGTACACACATGTACACACACATGTACACACACATGTTCACACACAGGTACACACACACTCACACAGGTACACACATGTACACACACATGTTCACACACAGGTACACACACACTCACACAGGTACACACATGTACACACACATGTACACACACACTCACACAGGTACACACATGTACACACACATGTTCACACAGGTACACACACACTCACACAGGTACACACATGTACACACACACATGTTCACACACAGGTACACACATGTACACACACATGTTCACACACAGGTACACACACACTCACACAGGTACACACATGTACACACACACACACTCTCACAGGTACACACATGTACACACACACACCCTCTCACAGGTACACACATGTACACACACATGTTCACACACAGGTACACACACACTCACACAGGTACACACACACTCACACAGGTACACACATGTTCACACACACCCCCCCCCCACACACAGGTACACACATGTACACACACATGTTCACACACAGGTACACACACACTCACACAGGTACACATATGTACACACACATGTTCACACACAGATACACACACACTCACACAGGTACACACATGTTCACACACAGGTACACACACACTCACACAGGTACACACATGTACACACACATGTTCACACACAGGTACACACACACTCACACAGGTACACACATGTACACACACACATGTTCACACACAGGTACACACACACAGGTACACACATGTACACACAGGTACACACACAAGTACACACATGTACACACACAGGTACACACACATATGTTCACACACATGTACACACACATGTTCACACACATGTTCACACACACGTACACACACACATAATCACACACACATGTTCACACACAGGTACACACACACAAGCATACACACACAGGTACATACACAAGTACAGACACACGCATACACACAGGTACATACACATGTACACACTCAAGCATTCACACACAAGTACAGACACAAGCATACACACGGGTACACACACAAGTAGAGACACAAGCACACACACACAGGTACACTTGAGTACACACTCAAGCATTAACACACAAGTAGACACACAAGTACACACACATGTACAGACACACGCATACACACGTAGACACACAAGTACAAACACAATCATACAAAATCATGTTCACACACAGGTACACACACAAGTACACACACATATTCACACAGAAGTACAGACACAAGCATACACACGTAGACACACAAGTACACACACAAGCATACACAAACATGTTCACACACAGGTACACACACAAGTACACACATATTCACACACAAGTACAGACACAAGCATACACACGTAGACACACAAGTACACACACAAGCATACACAAACATGTTCACACACAAGTACACACACAAGTACACAAACATATTCACACACAAGTACAGACACAAGCATACACACGTAGACACACAAGTACACACACAAGCATACACAAACATGTTCACACACAGTTACACACACAAGTACACACACATATTCACACACAAGTACACACACAAGCATACACAAACATGTTCACACACAAGTACACACACACGTACACACACATGTTCACACACAGGTACACACACAAGTACACACACATGTTCACACACAGGTACACACACAGGTACACACACATGTTCACACACAGTCACACACACAAGTACACACACAGGTACACACATAAATACACACACATGTTCAGACAAAGGTACACACACAAGTACATAGACATGTACACACACAGGTACACACATGTACACACAAAACACTCACATGTACACATATGTATATACATGTACACGCAAAACACTCGCATGTACATGCAAAACACTCACATGTACACTTAAAAATACACAAGTATACACAAAAGAAAACAAGTACATACACATGTACACACACACATGTACACACAGACTCCACCTTGGTAAAATAATTCCAGGAAATTGTGGGTTTTTTAATACGACTGTTACATAAGCATTTATTTTCAAACACAATCATTTATTTTTAGTAGTTCAACTGTCAGTTTGACATCAAATAATGTCGAACACAAGGACCCGTGATGGAGTTTATTGTTTCCCAGAATAGAAGAGGAAGGAAAAGAAAACAGTGAAGCTGAGACTCTTATATTATTGTTGTTATTATCATTAATATGAATCATCGATAATCTAGACATATTTTAGCGTCTTTTGTTTAATGGTTGAGTCAAAAAAAATGTTTTAAACAAAACAAAAAAGATGCTTAAAGTCATAATTTCATTTTTCCTTCAAATGATTAATTTTCTTTGACAACAAAAAGGAAAGCAAAAATAATACAATGGGAAAAACAAGATCATAAAGTACATTTTTGACAGTTAAATATATATTCATTTATTGTCTGGTGTTTTATTTTGAAAAAAGATGGTATTTCCTCTAAAGAAACATTAATTTTGACTATTTTTCGGTGATTAATTAATGCCCACGTTATGGTTTCTGTGTTTCCTTGAGATCAGAAACTAAAGTTTTCAAACATGTTGAAGCTTTTCAACCACATCCTCATGTGAGTCAAGACTTTCCTGTTGATGCCAGGCTGTCGGGAATGCCTGCTTTTAGGGTCAAAGGTTAAAGGATGCGTGGCCCATTTGTTTCCCGTCTTGATGCCCCCCTGACCAACAAAAACACAAAAAAACATCTTCAACAAAACTCTGTATTTCCACACACTCGTAACTGTGTTTTTCAAAGATTTAAACTCTATCCTATGAGAGTTATTTTGTCAAATCTGAAGATCAATAAAGTTCCAAAAACTTCGTTAAAATAAAGTTTTCTTATATATTCAAGTAGAACAGAGAACGCCAAGCAACTCATGTCCACTCGGGATTTTCTTGATCTCATTTCTGATTGGCTGAAGAAATGCTGAGTTGGAAAGCCTTGAGTAATCTTCTAGTAATCCTAAAACACAGGGAAGTACTTTTCTTGAATGTTCGTACAAAATGTTGCGACAACATGTTACATACGATAAGTAAGTTACCTAAATGTTCGTACATAATGTTATATCCGATAAATACGTTTTTAAAAAATGTTCGTAAAAAATGTTACATACGATAAATACCTTTCTTAAATGTTCGTACAAAATGCGTCAACGTGTTATATCCGATAAATACTTTACTTAATGTTTGTATAAAATGTTACATACGATAAAGACTTTAAAAAAATGTTCGTACAAAATGTTACATATGATAAATACTTTTCTCAAATGTTCGTACAAAATGTGTCAACGTGTTATATCCGATAAATACTTTACTTAAATGTTCGTACAAAATGTTACCTACGTTAAATACTTTTTAAAAATGTTCGTACAAAATGTTACTTACAATAAATACTTTTCTTAAATGTTCGTACAATATGTTCCATATGATAAATACTTTACTTAAATGTTCGTACAAAATGTAACATACGATAAATAGTTTTCTTAAATGTTTGCACAAAATGTGTCAACATAATGTAGACGATAAATACTTTTCTTAAATGTTCGTACAAAATGTTATATAAGATAAATACTTTTCTTAAATGTTCGTACAAAATGTTGCGACAACATGTTACATACGATAAGTAAGTTACCTAAATGTTCGTACATAATGTTATATCAGATAAATACTTTTTAAAAAATGTTCGTAAAAAATGTTACATACGATAAATACCTTTCTTAAATGTTCGTACAAAATGCGTCAACGTGTTATATCCGATAAATACTTTACTTAAATGTTCGTACAAAATGTGTCAACGTGTTATATCCGATAAATACTTTACTTAAATGTTCGTACAAAATGTTACCTACGTTAAATACCTTTAAAAAATGTTCGTACAAAATGTAACATACGATAAATAGTTTTCTTAAATGTTTGCACAAAATGTGTCAACATAATGTATACGATAAATACTTTCTAAAAACGTTCGTACAAAATGTTATATATGATAAATACTTTTCTTAAATGTTCGTACAAAATGTTACCTACGTTAAATACTTTTTAAAAATGTTCGTACAAAATGTTACTTACAATAAATACTTTTCTTAAATGTTTGTACAATATGTTCCATATGATAAATACTTTACTTAAATGTTCGTACAAAATGTAACATACGATAAATAGTTTTCTTAAATGTTTGCACAAAATGTGTCAACATAATGTAGACGATAAATACTTTTCTTAAATGTTCGTACAAAATGTTATATATGATAAATACTTTTCTTAAATGTTCGTACAAAATGTTGCAACAACATGTTACATACGATAAGTAAGTTACCTAAATGTTCGTACATAATGTTATATCCGATAAATACTTTTAAAAAAATGTTCATAAAAAATGTTACATACGATAAATACCTTTCTTAAATGTTCGTACAAAATGCGTCAACGTGTTATATCTGATAAATACTTTACTTAAATGTTCGTACAAAATGTTACCTACGTTAAATACTTTTTAAAAATGTTTGTACAAAATGTTACATACGATAAATACTTTTCTTAAATGTTCGTACAAAATGTTATATATGATAAATACTTTACTTAAATGTTCGTACAAAATGTAACATACGATAAATAGTTTTCTTAAATGTTTGCACAAAATGTGTCAACATAATGTATACGATAAATACTTTCTAAAAACGTTCGTACAAAATGTTATATATGATAAATACTTTACTTAAATGTTCGTACAAAATGTAACATACGATAAATAGTTTTCTTAAATGTTTGCACAAAATGTGTCAACATAATGTATACGATAAATACTTTCTAAAAACGTTCGTACAAAATGTTATATATGATAAATACTTTTCTTAAATGTTCGTACAAAATGTTATATATGATAAATACTTTTCTTAAATGTTCGTACAAAATGTTACCTACGTTAAATACTTTTTAAAAATGTTCGTACAAAATGTTACTTACAATAAATACTTTTCTTAAATGTTCGTACAATATGTTCCATATGATAAATACTTTACTTAAATGTTCGTACAAAATGTAACATACGATAAAAAGTTTTCTTAAATGTTTGCACAAAATGTGTCAACATAATGTAGACGATAAATACTTTTCTTAAATGTTCGTACAAAATGTTGCGACAACATGTTACATACGATAAGTAAGTTACCTAAATGTTCGTACATAATGTTATATCCGATAAATACTTTTTAAAAAATGTTCATAAAAAATGTTACATACGATAAATACCTTTCTTAAATGTTCGTACAAAATGCGTCAACGTGTTATATCCGATAAATACTTTACTTAAATGTTCGTACAAAATGTTACCTACGTTAAATACTTTTTAAAAATGTTCGTACAAAATGTTACATACGATAAATACTTTTCTTAAATGTTCGTACAAAATGTTATATATGATAAATACTTTACTTAAATGTTCGTACAAAATGTAACATACGATAAATAGTTTTCTTAAATGTTTGCACAAAAAGTGTCAACATAATGTATACGATAAATACTTTCTAAAAACGTTCGTACAAAATGTTATATATGATAAATACTTTACTTAAATGTTCGTACAAAATGTAACATACGATAAATAGTTTTCTTAAATGTTTGCACAAAATGTGTCAACATAATGTATACGATAAATACTTTCTAAAAACGTTCGTACAAAATGTTATATATGATAAATACTTTTCTTAAATGTTCGTACAAAATGTTATATATGATAAATACTTTTCTTAAATGTTCGTACAAAATGTTATATATGACAAATACTTTTCTTAAATGTTCGTACAAAATGTTATATATGATAAATACTTTACTTAAATGTTCGTACAAAATGTTATATATGATAAATACTTTTCTTAAATGTTCGTACAAAATGTTATATATGATAAATACTTTTCTTAAATGTTCGTACAAAATGTTATATATGATAAATACTTTACTTAAATGTTCGTACAAAATGTTACATACGATAAATACTTTTCTTAAATCTTCGTACAAAATGTTATATATGATAAATACTTTTCTTAAATGTTCGTACAAAATGTGACAACTATAATGATAATTACTTAAATGTTTCTACAAAATGTTCCGACAACACGTTATATTCGTGCAAAATGTTCAACATGTAATTTACGATAAATACTTTTCTTAAATATTTGTAAAAAATGTGACGACGACATGTTATATACGATAGTTTTCAGAAATGTTCGTACACACAATGTTACCACAACACACTATATATGTTAAATACTTTTTTTTAATGTTCGTACCAAATCTTCCAACAACACGATTTATAAAAAAAATACTTTATACAATGTTCGTACAAAATGTTTGGACATGTCATATACGATAAACGCTCAAATGTTCGTACGAAACGTGCGGACATCCTCTCTGTACTTCCTCCCGAAAGAAAGTGTGGATCAGGAGTCACATCAGGAAGTGGTGTGTTGAGCACCTGAAGAGAATCTGTTTACGTTTCCAGACTCACATGTCATCAGGTCCCGCGAGTGTGTTCAGAGTCAAGGCCCAGAACAGTAACGTCCTGCAGGACAGGAAGTAGAACTCTTGGAGCGCACACTTGTCACTCGTTTGTTTTTGGAGAGACGTGTGGTGTGTGCGCGTGTCGTTGCTTGTTTGTCAGAAGGGAAACACACACAAAACAACATCTAATAGTGCGTCACACACACACACACACACACACTCCATCTTCAGGGCGGGTTCTGAGAATGTCTGAGGCAGGATGTTGGGCTGGGAACCATTTTGAGTCGAGATAAAGTGTGTGTGTGTGTGTGTGTGTGTGTGAACGATTCAGAGAAAACGTAACTAATGTCAATAAGAGAAACTCTTTGTGTTGCTGTCGTTCTGGCATCATAACAACTTAATCAAATCACCTGTCAGTCATAATCAAACCTGTCAATCATCAAACAATCAAACGTAAACAACATGTTTATTGACTGTAACAGGAAGTTTGATTGTGATGTTTTCATTCTTGGAGGTTTAATGTGTGAATGATATATAAATATATATTTATATTAACAAGTAGTAATAAGAGAAGTTGAAGATTATTAAATTATTTATTGGTGTAACATTCGAACATGCATAGACCCACATATACACACATAAACATATATAAACACGTTCACATATTTTATGCACATATTTACAGACATTGACACGTGTACACACATTCATAGGTATACTCACAAATACACAGATAAACATATATAAACACACATTCACGTATGTTATTCATATATTTACAGACATTGTTACGTGTACACACATTCACATGTATACGAACACATACACATGTATACACACACAAACATATATAGAGAACACATGTACACACATGTACACAAACAACTATATAGGCACACATATTTACACACATATAATATATCTACACACACACGTAATATAGAATCACACACAAATACAAACACATACACATACACACTGACACACACAAATTTACACACATACACACATATACACACATATAAACATACATACATATACACACACAAAATAACACAAGCACATATATAAATATATATAGATATATAACTATATATCTATATATATAGTTATATATATATACACAACACACACAGACAAACACATACACACAGACAAACACACGCCAACGAACACACACAAACACACACACGCAGACGAACACACACACACACACAAACGAACACACACAGACAAACACACACACAGACGAACACACGCACACAGACGAACACACACACACACAAACACACCCACACATACACACGCACACATATGAACACTCTCACACACACACAGACACACGAACACACTCACACACAAACACTCACACACTCACAGACACGCGAACACACACACACTTACACACATACGAACACACACATGACTGAGTTTGAACACACACACAGAAGAACATGTGAACACACTCACACATACACACACACACACAGATGAACACACACACACGTGCGAACTCACACGCATGTAGACACACACACATGCGAACACACTCACACATAAACAAACACACACACAGATGAACACACACACATGCGAACACACTCACACATAAACACACACACACACATGCGAACACACTCACACATAAACACACACACACACAGATGAACAGACACACATGCGAACACAATCACACACTCACACACTCACACACATACACACACATACACACACACACACATCCTCCGGTGCTCCAGAGCAGGAAGATCCTCTGCTGCACAGACAGGAAGTTGTTCCTCACAGTGAGTCTGGATGTTCAACAGGTAACAGCGACGCTGAGAAGCTCTGAAGAAGGATCTGAGTCAGGTGACCTCTGAAGAAGGTTCTGAGTCAGGTGACCTCTGAAGAAGGTTCTGAGTCAGGTGACCTCTCTGTTCTCACCTGATCCACCAGCTGGAGTTCCAGGGATCTCAACCCTCAACCAAGACAGCGACAGCGACCTCCGAGATGATGGAGCTGAAGATCCAGTTGATCCCGACAGGAGAGATCATTCTCTCTCCAGGGAAGAACGGAGACAGTTTCTGCCACCACTGCAAGGTCAGTCCACACTGGTGCTGACGCTGCAGGTCCATCCTGGTTGATGGCGGCCATCTTTGTTGTGAGTCTGAAGAAGACCTTCTTCTGAACGGACTTAACAACTGAGCACTTTATAGCAGCGTCACCTTCAATCGAGGGATCGTTCTTCCTGTTAGAAAACTATGTATTATTTAAAACTTTTGTGAACTGGATATGGATGTGAATTTATTTCTCAATTATATTCAATCAAAAAGAAAATCAAGATAATTTATTTTTTCTATATTTCAATTATTTATTATTTTCTAAGCAACTTTTTTTTGTTTTGATTGAAGCGACTTTTGTTTTGACGGAAAATCTTTATTTTACTGAAGCAAAATTTTTCTTGATTGAAAATATTTTATATTGATTGAATAACTTTTGTAATGTAACTTTTTAAAATAATAAAAAATATTAATTTGATTGAAAATGTTTATTTCGATTGAGAGGATTAATTTTTTGTTTATTTAAGCAACTATTTGGTTGAAAATCTTTCTTAATAAAGAAACTTTTTTTTTTATAAAAAAAACCCTTTTGATTCAATCAAAAATAAAATTGTACAAAATGTAAAATATTTTTTTGATTGAAGCAACTTTACTTTTGAAGGAAAACCTTTTTTGTTACTGAAGCTACATTTTTTTAATTTAAAATATTTTGTTGATTGAAGCAACTTTTCTTTAATTACCTTTTTTAAATTGGTAATTCATTTTTTTTTAAAAATTTTAATTGTTTTTTTTAAATATTTAATTTCGATTGAACACTTTAATAATAATAATAATAATAAAATAATTTAAAATATTCTTTTGATCGAAAATATTTTCTTTTGATTGAAGCAATTATTTTGATTCAAAACATTTTTATTTTGATAGAAGCAACTTTTCTTTTAATGGAAAATCGTTTTTCTTTTACTGAAGCAACATTTATCTTAATTAGAAATATTTCTTTGATTGAAGTAACAATTATTTAATTGCCTTTTTAAGTAAGTAAGTAAGTAAGTAATATTTATTTGTATAGCGCTTTTCGAGACCAGGGTCACAAAGCGCTTAAACAATCAAAACAATACAAGCGAATTTTTATAATTTAAACTATTTTATTTTGATAGAACAACTTTTCTCTTGCAACTTTTTCTTAAATAATTGAAAATACTCTTGATTGAAAATATTTTCTTTTAATTGAAGCAACTTTTTTTTTAATCTAAAACATTTTTGATTTAAGCAACTTTGTGGATGACATTCTTTTTGACATTTTAAAGTTTAACTTTTTTGTATTAAAAATATTTTCTTTGGATTGAAAAATAAATAAATTGATAAACAATTTTTTTGGACTAAACCAACTTTTCTTTTGACCGGATATGTTTTTTTAACCTAAGAAAAGTTTATGTAAATTTAAAATGCAATTTCAATATTTCACATGTTTCTGCTGAAAACAAGTTTATAATCTTTGTTATTTGTTGATGGTTTAATAGATTTTATCAGTTTGATGATGTTTTGTCTATTGAAGGGATTTTATATTATAATACTAAATATAACCTTTTTTTAAAATTTGTTTCTGTGTTTATATCCTATTAAGAGGTTTATCATCATATCTTCTGTTCTTCTCTGCAAATATAAAAAAGTCCCTCATCATGATTTTTTAAAAGTTGTTACTTTATGAAGTTGGTCTGAAATCTGGGCGAACGAGAGGTTACGAGAGCAGACTCCATTAAGACGTAATAATTAGCTTCACCTCCCCCAGCCAGCTGTAATCACGCCCACGCTTTGATTATACAACGAGTCCCTTGGAGGAGGAGACTTCTGGGGATTTGTGACGCTGTGTGACAAACATTGATGCTTGACCAATCACAGCAGAGTGTGCATGGATATGGTAACAACAAGATTTAATCTCCAGAAAAACAAAGTATTTTCAGTGGGCAGGGCTTAAGATCATTTTCTAATGTCAATATTTCAATGAAGAGAGAGTTTTTGTACAAACTGACACTGATGAGCACAAGTTTTTCGGACCTCTGGGTCACCTTGACCCTGAGATAACACAAGGGTCAAATCAACAACTTTAAAATAGGAAAAGACTGCAAAAAAACACATAATAAAAATGACGTACAAACATACATTTAATTAGAATACTAAGTGAATAAATGATAAGAATAATGAAATAAATATAAATAAATGAGTCCGTATCGACCCCTTGTTAGAGAAGAAAAGATAGAGCATGAATCTTGAGTGACGGGTGAGGACGAGTGAACACGCGGGAGGATCTCACTCTGAGGAATGAAGGGATTGTAAGGGGGCGATGCCTCGATGGTAGGGGGCGCCGTCTGCTCCTCACGTGCACGCTCTGGACGTGCGCGAGCTGGAATGAAGTGGTGATGAGGTGTGGAATGTTCTGCAGTCGGAACAGGAGGAAATGACAAAGAAATTCCGATACCCCCCCCCCACCACCCCCCCTGTTTCCACATTCCTGCCAGGTCGACTCACTCAGGAAGTGTGTGTGTGTGTGTGTGTGTGTGTGTGTTTGAGGGAGACACGACTTGTGTTGCTGTAGGATGGTACAAACCTCCCGGGATATTGACTTGGAACGTGGCCCTGCATTGTTATGTCTGTGCAGTTTGAAACAATGGCGGCTTCACGGGCGCGAGTGTGAGAACTTGTTTCAAAGTGTTTCTTGTTGTGCGCTTCACGCTCAATATTAGAGACTTTTTTTCAGTATTGTGTTGTTAACGGGCTCTGGACCGGACTTGAGCAGCCAGTTGAGGGCTCTCGTGAGGTCAAAGGTCATGAGGAAACTTTTATTTATTTTGGACTTTTGGTCATTTTTGTGAACATGTATTGACCCACGAAAAGATTTACGTGGATATATATGAATGTTATTGAAAACAACAAAATATTGAATGTGTGCATATGTTTGTGTGTATACAGTATGTCTGTGTATATGTGTCTTTACATGTGTGTACATATATATGTATGTGTGTGTGTGTGTTTATATGTGTGTATCTGTGCATATGTTTTTCTGTGTCTTTGTGTGTATACAGTATGTCTGTGTATATGTGTGTGTACGTGTGTATATATATATATATGTTTGTGTGTATATAAATGTGTGTGTTAATGTGTGTGTGTATATATGCATATGTTTTTGTGTGTCTTTGTGTGTACACAGTATGTGTGTGTATATGTGTCTGTACATGTGTACATGAGGTGTGTGTGTGTGTGTGTATATAAACGTGTGTGTGTATATGTGTGTCTGTTGATGTTAGCCTGTACACATGTGTGTATGTTTGTGCGTGTGTGTATATATATCTGTGTCTCTTCTTGTGTATATATGAGAGTGTTTACAAGTACAAATACTGATGAAATCAGTGTTTTAAAAATTTAAATCACTTTTCTCCCACCCTTGGTTGATGAGGCATCTGAAAGAAAGTGAAAACGATTTGTACAACTTATGTTCTATTAATTATTAACGTCTGAAAGGTGTTTTATTTTGAAAAAAAAGATTATATTTTCTCTATCTCTCTAAATTAGACTCTTGACACGTCAAGACACGCGTTTCTGTCAAGTTTACTCAGAAAACAAACCTGTTAACTAGTAAAAAATGTGTGAAACACAAACTATATATGATTTATTATGACTCTTTTTTTTAAATCTACAGGTCCATGAATATAATGCACTCATTAAACTGCTCCACTGTGCGAAAAAAATATGTTAAAATCAAATAATAATCTTATATTTTCTGAAATAGAATGTAAAAAGGCTACATAAGAGATAGATGGAATAAAACCTATTTTTAAAACTATTTTTGGTTGATCATCAATCGTATCATATATACTGAGAAGCTGCTAAATTAAGTTCATTTTAATACACATGTGTCAGATGTTTCCTATTTTTTTCTTCTCTGTATGACTCTTTCCTGGGCTTTTAAACGAGGCTAAAAATAAATGGAGCTCCTCCTCCTTCTTCCATTCAGCAGTATTTCAGCCTGGCTTCAGTGTGAGCTGAGGATCGATCACTCCCCCCCTCGGCAGTGTTGACACATTACAGTCCGGGTCTCATATCGATGACCACTGCAGAGGTCACCCTCACACACACCCTGCACATGTCGGTATTGACTTTTATTTATTTATTTATTTAAATGACAGGTCACGTGCTCAAGTGGGTCAATGCGACGTTAAGGTGCTTTAGTTATTACAGATGTATAACTCACTGCTGAGACCAAATAGTTCTGATATAAACTTAAAAGCAGGTTTTTATTGTAAGTAAATTATTCCTCGACAAAATAAAAGACCACAAAATCTATTTCACTGATGAACTGAAGTCAAAACAGTTTAAAATCTAGTATATAAAATCAAAAAAGTTCTTTAATTGGACAAATTAAAAGGGAAATTGACAATTTCAAGAAACATCTTAAGACGTTTTTATTTGTTCAGGCTTTTCCTTGATTTTCTGGAACTCCTGTTGTGTTATCAGTTTTATCTTGATCTTTAAAGTATATACTTTATTGAGTATTGTTTTGATTGTTTAAGCGCTTTGTGACCCTGGTCTGGAAAAGTGCTATATAAATAACAATTACTTACTTTGTAAATCTCCAGAATCTTCAATGAATATTGTTGCCTGGGGAAGTTAAACCTGTATAAAGGTTAATATCAGTGGATCTGTCTTCATATACAAAAACTCCTCTATGAAAAACAGCATATAAATAGTAAAGAAAAGCTTTTATTAACTTTTCTCAAATTTTGTCATCTACGCTCAGATTGAGAACGAAACAAACAAGTCTTTGTGATGATATTTTAAAAGTTATATTTACTTGTGAGGAAACAAATAAATGTGCGACACAACTTTGCAGCAGTTTTGTGACACAAAAGAAGAGTTTGAGGGTAAATTCTACGTTAGCAACAATCAATTTAGCTCAATAAAAGCTTTTCATGTTGTTATGAGGTAAAAGCATTTGAGTCGATTTTAATTAAATTATATTAAATATTTTTTACAAAGTAAAATCTAAGTTTAAATGCAATAATATAGTCCTGATAACTAGAAAAAAAACACATAGTTGAAATGTGATGAATTATGGAAGTATATGTATCAGAATGTTGAATTGTTAAATTCAACATTTAAATTTGTTATAAATTCGATTTTTTCCCCCATTTCTTTTTAATTTATTTTTGGAGTAACTGAATTCAATTTAAATTTGTAATTGGTTTAACTGAACAATTACATGAAACAATTGTTATATTAAAAGATTCATTTTGTGTTTTCTCCTGTGTTTTCTCAGTATTATCTTGACCTTTAAAGTATATTTTTTATTCAGTATTGTTTTGATTGTTTAAGCGCTTTGTGACGCTGGTCTGGAAAAGCGCTATATAAATACAAATTACTTAGTTTTTTCAAAATAAATTGTTTTTTACACAAAGAGTTTAACGTCTATAATAAAATAATTAAATATATATATATTTTAATATTGGCTATTGGTACTATCATTGTTTATTTACATATATATGTTTATATTCAATTTAAAAATGTTCCAATTAACAAAAAAATATATATTGATTTGAATTGTTTGGAGTTAGAATATTAAACTCTATTTAAAAAAAAAAAGAATTTAACTTCTAAAAAGAAAATAAATGATTAAATAAGAACAAATTCAACCTTTTAATACTCAATTTTATTATTTAAAAAAAACGCAATTTTGATTAAACAATTTGATAATCTGATGGCACTGATATACTTCCATAAAAAATATATATATACAGATAAATAAATAGTTTCAGACTGCAGTAGCAACTTCACTGACAGCAGAGGGAACAAGAACTCTCTGGTTCGGTTCCAACTCGCAGCTGGATCGTGTGTCTGGTCCATTGTTACATAAGTCCAGCTCTTTCTACTGAAGTCTGGACTTCATCTGATCTTTCATCACTTATTATTATCTTATTATCTTATATTATTATAAGTATCACTATTTAAACCCTCTTGATCCGCGTGTCTGTCGATCACAGTGGATTGAAGTGACAGTCACCATGACAACACATTTCCATTCTTGTCTTGTCAAGTGTGTGAAGATGATATTTGAGGACATTTTGAGGAACTTTCTTAAAGTTTTTTGAGTTTTTACAGATAAAAAAAAAAGCCAACAACTCTTGGATGATTGACAGAAACTTAGTTCCCTCTAACCACAGAAGGAGAAGGAAGCGAGGATATTACGACACACATCGCACAGTTTTTAAGGAACCAGACATTATTCGAACCAAAATAAATCAACAATAAATTCAAACACAGAAGGCGGTTCGAGAGACACCGGCGCCGTGACGTCATCGCGCTGCGGCGCAGGAGAGGCGAGGTCGGGGAGTGGTGGTGGGAGGGTCAAGGGAAGATCCAATCTTCACTCACCGGAGTCCAAACACACTTCACACACACACACCGGAACCGCCGGACCCACTACTGCCTCCCGACCCCCGTCCGGAGGACTAGAACCCAGGCGTGTTTTCGACCTGCTCTTTATTTTGAAAGGTACGTTACGTTAGCATTTTTTTCAATGCTAAGCGTTAGCTTAGCTGTTTAAACTTCGCCGGACCTTAAAACTTTATGACATATGTTGAGGTTTTTATTAACTTGAATAACTTTCCATTATTTTGTAAGTTTCTTTAAAGTTGGACTTTGCTCTTGAGCAATGCATGTGTCAACCTTAGAAGTTTAACATGCGGCAGCAAATACTGCCAAGACAGCACAAAAAAAAATATCTTGTGTAAAATGCAGTAAAAAATGATAGTTTTTTTGGTCGGGAAATGTTTTATTTTGGTCTTTAAAGTAGCTTTTAACGAGTTTAACGTGGAGTCTAGATGTCAAATGTTGGACTCATTAATCAGAACTTTTATTGGAAACACAGTACAGGATTTATGTGTGGTGGTATTACAAAAAAAGGATATAAAAATGAAATAAAACTAGATAAAAAAATACAATAAAATGAGGTACAGTAACATAAAATGTTATATAAATAATTCCCAGCTGTTACACATGCTTTACCATCTCTAAAAACATAAATATAAACTAAAAATGAATCACTCTTAATTCAAAGATTTGACCTTTTGAACTATTGCCCCATTAAATGAAGGTGTCTCAAACTGATATAAGATGTTGAATATCTACTATATCTCTATTATTATTATTTTTTTTAAATCTCATCCTTAAACTCTTAAGTGGTGTCTGTGAGATTCTCACGCCGGAGTGTTTTGACAACCTGGCTCTCCACCTGTTTGTCAATGTGTTTCACTAAAAACAAAAGACAGCACCTGTCACTCAACATCAACAATGACAACGACATGTGTCCGTCATAAACCTGAACAGTGGATGTGCTGTAGGGAGAAACAATCAATCAAGTAAACAATAAAATTGAAACGTATTGAGAGTTTTCAGCAAAGAAATGGAGACATTAATTCTTGCATGATGTAAGAAAAACATATATATTCTTGAAGTATCAGGTATCTGTACAGTATACTGCTATTCAATCTTCACAATGAGGATAAAAGATGTTATCAAAAGATAAATAATTCATCAATAAATCACAGAAGAGACAGCATGTGGCAGTAGAAACAGCTGGGAATATGTGTATATTTATATATATTTTCGTTACTCAAACATCACTCTCCTTACGCTCTCTCTTCACCGCGCCTATCAAATCTAATTTTACGTGACATTCCTGACATATCAGCTGTACTTCCATGTCGAAGTTTAACATCCACTGAGAGTGAAATGAAGTCATAAGACCTGTTGAACTCGCCGATGGGTTCGAGGTCTCCTGAAGGTCACGACCTCTCCCTACATGGGGATGAGGTTAAGTATACCTGTGGCAACGTTGTGATAATCCTCTTTGACCGACAGCTTTGGTTCGTTCATATTATAGCTTGTGTATGACACGCCGTGAAGCACGGAACACAAACAAACCAGTGATAATGAATGATTTCGTAAAGACCTAAATGAGTATAAAAGTGTGTTGACAGGCATCTTAAGATGGATGATTATCATCAAAACAAACAATGTTTATCTTGATAGTCCACTTGATATCGTGGGATGACACCATTGTTTTGAATAAATTGATTATAGTTTAATTTCAAGCGGGCAACATTTGTTTCCCTGACAAAAACAAATGAGATAAAAGCAAAAATATGAGTTTTACAGTAACCAACTATGTATTAGATTATAGTTGCATAATCTGCTTATGTAACTTAAGACCCTGCCTCAGTGTCATCAATACCTATATTCCAAAGCTATTTGCTCCCTGCTGGGATTTCTGTTTTTTTTCCCCTTTAATGCTTTGTTGTTTTGGGCACATTTTCCTTTCACAGTCCTTTGGGGCTTTTTATATTCCTGATGGCTTTTATGCTGGTGATATTTCAGGCCTGTGGCTGAGCCAGAGTTCTCGTAAGAGAAGGGTTGGGTACTTCTGGGTACGTTTGAGCCTGAATGTCTGCCTACAATAAACAACCCTTCCACTGGTGCTCTGTGTTGATAAATACTTTAAACAATTGCATTATTTTCACATGTGTTATTTGGTTCAGAACCAGCTTTTTGAAGTAGAAAAAACGTTTGTATCTACACATTTGTTGAGTGAGACTAAGGAGAGGCTCTTAGTATAACAATTGTGATGATTTATTTTAGTTTTTATCCACTTTTCACCATCTTTTCGGGTGACGTTTTTTTGTTGTTATTCTGGTGGATAAATGCTAACATGTTTCAGTTGTGTTGTTGTAATTACAAATGAAGATGTTGGCCAAATACTTTATCTTCCAATACTGGTATTGGATATTCTGTTCAAAAAATGGTTTTAGGTTAATTTCATGTTAAGTAACTCTTTTAATTCAAAAAATAACCAATGTACGTACATAACTATTGTTAGTTTAAGTGGGCTCATGGAACTGTGTAAATAGTTTGACAAAAGAACCTAATCTGTCAAAGACACTTTTTCATTCATAGTATAAAAACTGACAGAGGTTAAGTTTGATTGAATGTGTTGTTTTCTATATTTGTAGGCAACTCCACAATTCAAAAAGTAACATTTTCTATAGTATTATTGATAGATAGATAAACTTTATTGATCCCTCTGGAGGTCTCCTTGGGGAAATTGTTGAAAAGTAGTAGCCAGTACTGGGCCAGTAATAGTATAGTATTACAGAAAAATGTAACAGGGGAATTCTTTGTAAGGGTGTATATAATATGGCTGTGTATTTGCAAGACTATGGCAGTACGATACATATCACGGTACAGGGTCAACGATACAATATATTCCAATACTGTAGGAATGACGATATATTGAGTAATGTTTTTAGAGGATTTAATTGCAGATAAACTATCATAGCATAATAAACACACAATGCTGTTACTTGCTTGACCTACTGAATTAAAACAAAGGGATCAATATTTGTATGTTTTTTGAAACGGAAGGAATACAAGCAAAATCAAGTGAATATTTGCATGTTTATTGTTTAAAAAAACTAGATATTGCTGTTGATTATTGATACTGTATCATGAGAAAAATCACGGTATTTAAATCAAATGTACTTAATCCTAATATACAGTATATACTGTGTATATGTTTAAATGTGTGTGTATATATAAATATATATATATATGTGTGTGTGAGGATTTGTATATATGTGTATTAGCAAGAATCTGGCGATACGATACAAATAAAGGTAGAGGGGAAACGGGACAATACGATATGTCGTGATACTGTAGTAACAAGTATATATTTGTAGTATTGTTGAGTACTTCACTCTGGTGTTGCAGCATTTATAGACCACATGACTCTTGATGAAGTCGTACCTGCTGTGCATTTGTTTCAGAACCATAAAATCTCAGAAAAAATGTAATATATTGCGATATATCGCCGTACCGTTGTCTTATGACACCCCTAATAATAATCCGTCTGAGAACAGGAAGACACATTTTCTTTCGTTGGCTATAACGCCGCAAAAGTCTTGCAAGAGGATGTAGTAAAAGGAACAATTAGTGTCTGGCAGGAAGTCGGTGTTTCTTAATGTGCACACCTGCACGTGGACATGCTAACTTAAGTGTAGACCTCTGCTGTGGAACCCAGACGCTTTCCCCTCGCAGTTCTTTCCCACATCCCAGAGCGGCGGTGCAGCGAGCCCCGCCCTGCTGAGTGACTGAATCCTGCCCGGCTAAGTATTAAAGCTCCCGACTGCCGTGGGACTGGAAACCACCTTGGACGTGAGTCAATATCAACACCAGGCTCGCTGCCATTTTTGTACATTGAAGGCCTGGGAACTCCTGAGACCATTTCATTGTCTAAAGATGTTCTTCTACTGACTGCCATAGTTCAAGATAGAATGAGATAGAAGTGACAAAACTGTGTGTGGATTTATTAAAAGGACACAATCCAGTGGTTTTAATGTTTAATGTAAGTAAGTAAGTTATTTTTATTTGTATAGCGCTTTTCCAGACCAGGGTCACAAAGCACTTAAACAATCAAAACAATATTCAATAAAGTATATACTTTAAAGGGCAAGATAAAAATGATAACACAACAGGAGTTCCAGAAAATCAAGGAAAAGCCTGAACAAATGGCGTTTCTGATGAGAAAAAATCGGATAATTTAGGTGACGATGGTGAGATTACTTATACATTTACTGTACATATTTGATGTACTGTGTGTATTTTATCATCATAATAATATGGGAGTTTTATCCTTCAGTCCATGAGAACAATTGTAATAAGATCCTCCAGTATGTATGTGGTATTCTTGTTGGTTTTTTTTGGTGCTGTTTTCCGAGCCAGGAAGTGGACATATATACTTTGACCGTTGTCTGTAATGATGATTAAAAATTTGACCTGTAATAATCCACTGTGGATGAAAATTCCGTCTTTATACCTGTCGTTACATTCTCTGTGGCTTTCGTGCCGTGACACGCCCACGACGAGTGTCGTCATACGACTCCAAAGGCAAATCTGTGTGTGTTTAAAACAATGGTGACATCTGGTCACCTTGTTTGTGTAGTCGCGATGTTTAAGAACAACAGATGGAACATTTTGATAGCACCTCTATCTAGTCTTCGGTTTCCTAGGAAATCACAATTAAATGTCGGTGACGGAGAACAATTGATGTCTCGGAGAAAGTTATGTCATGGAAACTAATGAATGGTTTGACAAAAAAAATGTATATCAGGAGAACGTTCTAATTCTAGTTTAAAAACTGACGGAAAGAGATGAAATACTTTTTATCTATTATTTTCTATATTTCATTCATTAAGGTTTTCTATGGAGTAGAAAAAACGTGTCAATCTTTATTAATAATAAGTAATTCAGGGCTTGTGAAGATAAATTCTGAAACGGAAAAGGGGATAATGTGTCGGAAATTAGATTTATTTTGTCTGGTTTGGTTTCTTACTGGTCTCTCGGGCTCTTTAATATTAGCCGTCTTGAAACATCGTCGTCTTGGCCGAGGCCTGTAGAGTCTGTTTTATATTTGACACTCCGTTGGAAGTTGGACCATCACAGAAGTCCCCACCTATCAGTTTGAGCGATGTAGGAAGTTAAATCATCTCACAAAATAAGACGTAAAATGTCTTTTTTTTAATGTTCTCATCTGGTGGTAGTTTCTTTGTGTTTTTTTATGGCTAAATACCAGGAAGATAAATCTGGAGTGTTGAGTATATCATAGAAACTCCCTGAAATCTGTCAAAACCTTGGATTAACTCAAGATGAATACTGAGTACAAGCAGTTCGATGGTTTCCTCTGGCAATTCCTTTTTTTGTTAACCTTTAACCAGGTAACTGGAATGATACCAGGACAGGAGTGGCGGTGGACTTTAGACGAGAGACTTGATTCAAGAGGCTTTTTTTATGATACAAAGCATTTAAAAATGCACAATAACAAAATGATATTAAGACTTCTAAGAGGAGGGTGGTGACAACACCTACATTAAAAGCACAGGAAGGCAGAGAAAATGGAAATTAAACAATGATATTTACAGTTTGAAAAACCTTTTAGACTCTCTTAGTTTTGTAGAATACTTACACCAAGTGTGACCCACCAGTCCGTAGCGTGATTGACACTAATGGTAATGGTGAAGAAGCCAGAAATATGATGTGGTCTCTCGCCCAGCAGAGGAACACTTCCCTGCCGTCTCCGGGTCAGAAGGTTAACGTAAAGTTGTTTTGCAATATTTTCGGGAAATGGTTAGTTCATGTTGTGAAATGTTTGACCAAAAGACTATATAGAGCCACCTGCGCGTACTTTTTACTTTACATTTCCCATTCGCATTCTGAATGAGGCGGCAGTTGTCCCACAGTTATTTCTGTCCTTTAACACAGCTGGGAGCTGCATACCTTCTTCTCAACCCGAATAATCAAAGATAACCGTCCGACATGCCCCGGCCCGGCCTAGCGTGGACCTTTTGTTGATAGTTTGTTGTGTCGGCTCTAAACACAATATTTGCATCTGTTTAAAATACACACAACCTTTCACAAATATTGATGCAAATGTTTTGCAGAAATCAGATAAGGTATATTTGGAAAGTAAAGCCTTTATTTAACTCTTTAGGAAAGCCCATGAAAACCCATGTGACTTAAATGAATTGGATGCTCAAAAAAGTCTCACTATCGGACATGATTGAAGACCAAATATTCAGATTGTACGACGTATCACTTGCTGCTAATGTGACATGATATTGTGGGACACGTCTGCCCCGCCTACTTATGTAATCTCTGTTTCTATGTTTGTCTTCTGGACTCTAGAGACTCTTGTCATTCTTGGCCAAGAGTTGTATTTCATCATGGTTACAGCGCCGGCTACGAGGGTACGACCGGGGGCTCGAGAGTATTGCGTAGCTGTCTGGTCGTCGCCGGGTGACGTTAACCAAATCACCGTCCATTATTGTGTCAAACGTTTCTGAGTAAATGTCCACGTGTCAAGAGTGTTTACGTCTCTCCGAAAGACATGAGTTGGACTGAGCGTTGTGATGCGGCTGCTGGGTATTACCATGTGTGTGTCGCCGCCATAAATCTCTTGAGAGGATTGTAGAACATGAACCCACAAGTGGAACTTCTCTGGAGTGAATTGCTGAGCCATCCTTGAGAACTGGGAGTGGCTCTGAGCTCACGTACTTTCTCCAGAGATTCAATCCCAAGTTCAGGAGTTTACGCTTAAATTCCCATCACATTATGGTGATGGTTCACCAAAATTCCAACTTCACCCAGTTTCTACTCACACGCATTTTGACTGAAGGGGTTGGTTTAAATTTACATGCAAAAAATGTATATCTATTTTAACATAGCAGTAAATATTTATTTTATTTGTATAAGAAAAGGGAAGCCAGTGAGTTGTGGATCAAGTTGAACATCTTGTGTCTTAAGTTGAACAGAGTCGTCACGGATGCTTAATCGGCAAAAGGGGAAGTGCTTGAAGTAAACAGGAAATTCATTTGTATGGGTATTTCACAGTTTAGTAAATAACCTTTTATTGCTTTACAATGGGTTGATTAAATCGCATGTAATCAAAATATATTCTAATTTTTTGAAATTAACAACTGTATATATTTAATATTAACTTTTTATGAAATTTTAAATAATTGAATTAAAAATTCACTATCATATTAACAATCATGTATATTTAAAATGTAATTTAATTTTTAATGGTTTACGAAGAAAGAAAAGTGCGGTCAAAGTTGAGAATTAAACTTAATTGGGGAAGTGAACAAACAGTAAGATGTAGCGGTGTGTATTGGCAAGAATCTAGCGTTACGATACAGACCGGGCAATGATAAATATATGGCGATTCTGTAGGAAAAATAATATATTTGTAGTATTGTCCAGTACTTGACTCTGGTGTTGCAGAATTCACAGACCACATGACTCTTGACGCAGTCGTAACTGCTTTCTTTGTTTTGAAACCAAAATATGTTCAAACATCAGCTTTAAAAGCTGATAGAGTCGACTGTATCCTCTCGTCCTCAGTCATCCTCTCGTCCGCAGTCATCCTCTAGTTTATGCAGGACTTTGTTGTTCCTTTGGCTGCGGAGGACTTAATGATGGCTGCCACCTAGTGGCTGGAGGTTAAATTACAACACAAAAACAGACATGTACACGCACTTTATGGAAATACTGTATATATGAATTTATTCTTTGCGTTTCTCCTCTAATGATATATTAATTCTACCGCCTGAGGAGTACAGTGGGGTTTATGATCAGGTAAATAGGAAATTGTTGGCTTAATAGCAGACTTAATTAAAGGGAAAGAACAACGGTATCTCACAGCGTTATGGTCTTTGTAATAACATTTTTCCAAAAAAACAATGTTCCCATGAATGTTGTTGGTCATATTGTAACAGTTATGCATGAATTGACCTTTGCATGACCACATTCCTTAGTATTGGAGATAAAACTGGAGGAAAAATCTACACAAAGTGTTCTGTTTAAATACGGAGTATTGGGAGTTTCTAAACATCTAAGGGAGAAAATGTGGGAATGAGGTGGGAATGTTTGGAGTTCCACCAGAGCAAGTCACCACCTGTCCCGTTGACATGAGTGTGGTGCTAGTGGTGGGAGAGTGAGTTGTCTGGATTCTTTTCTGGCTTTATAAATAATGTAGTCTGGTGCAGTGGGTCTGGTTTTGACATACGAGGAAGAGGGCTATGTGATAGAAAGTTTAAGATAACTAGATCAGTAGATGAGAGATGAGCTCGAGCACATTCCTTGTTTCCTTGTTTACGTTCATGCTAACACAAGTATGCACTTGTAGAGTCAAGAGCAGCTAGTCGTTGTTAGTGTTTTAGAGCCTAAGAACATCTGTAATTTGGATTTAATGTGGGATTGATTTGTGTTAATTCACCATTTGTTTTTAACGGAAAAGGAATAATTTAGTGTAATCTTTTTTTAATCATTTCTTTTTTTCACTTTGCAAGATTTGGTGAATTCGATTGTGGTTATCGAGGCGTTTGTCCCGAAGTGATACTTAAAATGTCGTTGCCTTAGTTATTTCATCAATGCTCCAGTTGGGCTCAGCTGCTGCTGAGGACCACACCCAAGTCCCAGACTAGAAATGTCAGACATGGAGAGAACCTTCTTTCTGCCTCTGCATGTCATCTCTGATATTTCTTTTAAAATATATTCTGCTGTTTTAAGTTCTTCTGATGATCATCTACTTGAAACCTTGAGGTTTTGCTTTTACTTGTCAACTTCAACTTGTGGTAGACAACAGCCAAGGTATTGTCAGATGGACATACCATATAGACTTTTTTAAATTTAATGTACTATTATTAACAAAATATATTTTTTAATGTTGGAATGCATCTTTTTTTGGTGTATATTTCCTTGCCTTTTGTGTGTCTTAGTCATAGATGGCGATAAAGGGTTAAAAAATCTCTTTTCAAAATCTGATCTTCAGTAATTGTCAGAAGGATTTTGAGTCACCTGTGGGTCACATAGGTCAGCTGCTGTGGGGGTCTGGCACTGCTGAAGGGCTAAAGCAACTCGTACATTCCTGAATTTGATTTTTGGTACATTGAACGTCGCTTCTCTGTTCAGAACCTACTAGATAAGAACCAATCCAAATGTTCAAAAATAATGGATTCATTCGAATAGACTCATTCTAGTTATTGTGTAGTTACCTTTGAATCTATGAAGTTTAAATAATATATATTAAAAATAAGTACTCAAATGATCAACTGTTTTGATGACTATTACCATTAAGTGTTTAGTTGGTCATTACATCAATATCTGGTGACCAGTTAGTAACCGCCTCATAGTTGCTTGAATGGATTCACAGCAGCTTCACTAGTGATGCACCAAATATACTTGGAACTCCCCGCACCCACTGCTTGGTTACGATGACTAGAGAAAGGTGGTGACACACAGTCGGAAATGTCTGCTTGACCAGTGGAAAAGTGGGCGTGTCTTCAGTAGGAGTGTTTCCATGTATGGTCTGGATGTGAAGTGCAAATGTTAAGTTTCTTTCTGGATTTAAATCTACTTTAAGGCTTGGTTGTCAGCTGGTTATATTTAGTTATAATACTTGAATGTGTCCAAAAGATTCACTTACACAAATGCATACACACTCGTACACACACTGTCCTTGGTGATTCACTCTCATAGACTGGGACCAGTGTCCTCTGGGTACCCCCTTGAGTCAATAAGGTACTCGGCCTCTGTTGGCTGTCAAACCTCTTGTCATGACTGTGACCCTCACCGTCCAAACACCCTGGTACGTCTTCGATACTGTTCTCCTCAGTCCCTGTGATGATGCATTGAAGTGGACCGCTCGTCTTTATCTCCTCTCTCTTCTCCTTTATTTATCTTACTCATGCCCTCTTGTCTGAGTTTCCCAACTCTTGTTTGCCGCCCACATGGCTTACATTCCTCTGCTCTGACATCACTGGCCGCCCTACTCTGCCATTTATGTTTCCCCTCAGTATTTTCATCGCTCTTTTAAGAATTCCAATAGTCTCTTTGATTGTAGTCGCTTCTTTGTGCATCTTCTCTATCAAAGAGCGGGAGATAAAATGACAAATTAAGATGAAAAGTGTATTTATGTAAAGCGGGCGTAAGAGAAGTGAAAGGTGAGGGTTTGAAAACGTGGAAGGAATGACAGTCTGGATCGTGTCAAAGCGATGTTTGCATTAGCGCCTGCCATGGTGAGGATTAACTTCAACTTTGAGCTGATGTTTTATGGCTGAAGAAGCACTTTGGATTTTGTTTATTGCTTGATTTGTGTCCACTGATCCTCCCCTGACAGCTGTGAGACGGCAGGCCAAAGTTCTCCGATATTTATAGTCCAGATATTGCAAGATTTGCTGAAAGTCTTTCTGTTGTGTAGAAGTCTAGAAGTGGAGCATCATAAAGAAAAACATGCTTGGTCACGACTTCTTGTTTGGCATAAGATGTGTGTTTTGGAAAAAAATCTGGTGATAAAATTGGCATCACGATACAGGGATAACGATACACCAATGGATATATATATATATATATATATATATATATATAAATAAATATATTGCGATTCTGTTGAAACATGTATGATATTTTAGTAGTGACTGAGTACTTGACTTTGCAGTATTAAACGGTATGTACAAACATCAGCTTACGAGAATATAAAAAGATCTACTAGAGTCGACTGTATCCTCTCGTCCTAAGTCATCGCCGGGATATTACAGGATTTCAATGTTTCTTAAGCAGCAGATGACATGAGGACTGCTGCCATCAAGTGGTGGGTAAAAATGTAACTGTAAAATTCAAAATAATGTTGTATTATTTTTTATACACTTTAGTGAAATATAGGCAATAAAGGAACTATGATGAAAATAAAATCTGATTTGAAATCAAAAAATGAATATTAACAAGGTATTGTTAAAGTAAACCCACGGTGATATGTCAGTGTATATATATTTTCTTACCCCCAATTTAGCATCTTGTCAGACATTTATGGAAACATATTTTTATTTAATTGATAATCTTCTTCAAACCTCTCTTTTTTTTTTAGCATATTCTGAATATGATATTTGGAACAACTTTTAAAAAAACCTAGTATTTAACGTTAGATCCTCAAGTCCAACACAAAGGGATCTTTTTTCTTTCAGGGGCTTAGTTTTTCGCAATTCTTGACATTTGTGTTGACTTGGAAAGACATATACACCAATCTGCAGATGGATAGAGGGATAAACATTTACTCCAGTGTCATCCCTTATCGTTTACAATTTTCTTAAACTCTAAATAGACCCCGACAATCTAAGTCCATAGTCTCCTAATGGCTGCAAGGATATTAAACAGACCCTTTTTTCAACTAGTATGGTATATATATCGTCAGAGCCCAAACACTTTCATTTCAGGGCGTTTTCCTCTAACATTACATATAGCTGTTGTGGTCTTTGGTTGAACGCCAACAGCAACATATTCCTGCCTATCAAGTGTTCAGGAATAATAACTAGTATGTTGTAATGAGACTGGGTGGGGTTCCCACTTCAGCGGGGAACATTGTGGCTTTTATAATGTCTATAAAATAACGTTTTGATTGATGAAGAATTGTTCCGGGATTGATTTGTCATTGAAGACCTTCGTCCGAGACAATAATGGCTGATGATGCTTTTCAGTCCCGGCGTCGTGTGTCTTGCCCTGATGTCACTGTTGACAGAAATAAAATCACTTTGACCTTAGCATCGAGTGGTGCGTTCATGGTCGGCTCAAAGATAGTGGGAAGAATAAAGGTGTATCCATGTCTTATTCAAATGTGTTTTAAAGCCTACATTATGTTTCTCATTGAAATATATGTTTGTGTCCGTGTAAGAAAATGTCTTGAACGCATCAGTGGTTTGATGCCATGTGTAGAAGATTGGTTCATTTCCCACATACACAGTTAAGATGTTGGCCAGGATTACATTCCCAAAACCTTGATCCCGGTCACTATGGGAAAAGAATCGAGTGGAAAGTTTCTATATATATCCGAGATAATTTAGAAAGATTGTGCAGCAGGAAGTGAGTCAGGACGAGGTCAAGTTCCCATTTCTAGCTTAGCACAAGTCAAACTAACCTTTTTAATGACATTACTCGTTCGTTCTTATCACCATGTGGACGTATGTCACGGCAGATGCTGTTTTGAAGGTTGCTATGGGAACACATTTTGATGTCTGTCTTTATCTATTCATGCTTCTACTGGTTAACTATTTAGTCTTGGCATGAATGGTGGATTGGGAATTTTATAGCTACATTTTTCCGTGATAAAATGGATTACTAAACAATTATGACCTTAAAATAGCGGTTTGTATTAAAACTCTTTAATGAACTGAAGATGTTTTATCATTTATTGCGAGGAACATATTCATCACTTTTCATTTTAGGAAAACTATTGCACTCTGAGTGGAACATTATTTTATATTACATTAGCATATGTTGTTTTCTACTGTTGTCGTAGTCGATACCAATACCAGTACATTTTTATTTAAATTTCGATACTTTTCAAAATTATGGTTTTAAAAAAAGTACCCTTTACTTTGAAGTACACAACTTCATTAAATAAAGAAAACCAACAATCACTCGTTTTACATTCAAATAGTAATGATGGTAAATGTTTTTTCCTTTATAGATGCAGAAATAAACAAAGGCAACAAACCTTCAAGTATAAAAACAAACCGAAAGAATGTGTCTTGTAAATGTGCAAATAAATTGTGGTCTGGTATCGAATTGGCACTAAAGTTTTTGTTCTTATGACAATCCTACTTTGTTGGTACTTTGACTTTTCCCACACTGTTCATTAATCTTACATTTAAAAAAAAAATCCATTTTATTGTTAATCTATTATTTATTCAGCTTTTCATGGACCACTTTTCACTAACTTCAAAAGTTACTTTTTTTTCATTGTCCAATGATGGTAGGGAAACACCATACAATAGAATCATAATGGGTCAAAGCTGAGCTATATCTTACAAACGTATAGTTAAATACAAGGTAAAGATGTCTCACTGATACTTGCAATGTTCAGTAGCTGTATTAAATATGTGGTCAGTGAATATGACCAGCATCTTTAAAAACCTCTTCCCAAAAATCGACATAGTCTGAAACCTTCACAAACTATATTATTGAATGGTTTTAAATACAATTTTGTGGCCCAGTTGCATCAGTGTAAACGTAAAAGATACAAGGCAAGGAGAGTCATAATGACAAGGCTGATTTTTGTTTAACCTATACTATGATAAAACGTATATCGGACGGTGTATATTGAAAGTTTTCCTTGACAATCTGAATGAATAGATAGAAAATGTTATGATATAAATGTATTTATTTTTGTTGGACTTTATTTACCTTATGGATTAAAGAAGTCACTATCTTGAGGTAAATAGTTACATAATGTTAATGATTTGCACACACCATTGCTGATAAACCTGGATCGATATGAGTGTTTCCTTTGTTTCTGAGGCTTTTATAGTTAAATAGTCTTTTATATGACACAGTTTATGACCTCAGAGCCGTATAAAGATCAAACCGATGCCATGTAGCCAGTGAAAGTGTGACATGACTCACACCTGTAAATCATTAGAAAGTACTACTATCTTCTTTTTAATAAATGTACCAATCCGGTCCACGTTGGCACAGCATTTGTCGAGAAGGTGGATAGGGAATGGTTAAACTTCTGGTCAGACGTGGCCCCTCCTCCCTCCAGCTCAGCTCAAATATGCTGCATCAGCACGGCCTTCATGACAAACGTTTACAACTCGCTTAAGTCCCGTGTTGGCACAAGGACGGCGGCACATTTTCAAAGCTACCGTCTCTATCTTCACTTTTAATCGGGTGTCGTGTCGTCTCTCTCGCGCTGTCACACTGTGTTCACAGAGAACGACGGCGAGAGGAACGTCTGGAAAACATTACTGGGATTCCTGCAGGAGCAGCTCTGATTATACTGGCAGAGAAGAAAGAGAGAGAGAGGGATGGAGAGAGAGAGAGAGAGAGAAGGATGGTGGAAGGACAGCTTTCAAAAATGTGAAATCAGTGTTAGACGCTGCTAAAATCTATAAAAAGAGTGTTTTTTTTTCACTTTTCCTACAGTTGGAGAAAGAGATTGTATGTGTTGATATTTTTCTGTCCAGGAGAGGGCAGTGTGTAAGTTTACCACTATTGATTTCACGTATGGTAGTAAACACTTATAATTCAATTTTTATTTTTTAACTTTATCTAGAGCTGAATTATGTAGGCAGGTTATTACTATTTTAACAAATATTTATAAAACATCTTGATTGTAACTGTTAAATTGAATAATACAATACTTATTATTTTGATGTTTGGATATAAAGGATACATAACTAAACAATTTCCCGAAGGAAAGGGATCAATAAAGTTTATCGGTCTATCTAACTGACACAAAAAAACAAACATATTTAAAACGTAAAGAATGTGGGACTTGTGGAACAATTGTCTGTGAATTAATTAATTAATTTTGGCATTTTCAAATGAATTATATTTATACTATGCTGCTGGTGGACAGTTAATCTAAATTATTAACTTAATCTTTCCGGTGAAAGGAACCGTTAAATTCTATAAATTAAAAAAGGCATGTTCGAGGTAACACCAGTGCGATAAATGTGTTAATGCCGACTGATTTAGAGGTGTTATTACACCCAAGAATATGTGAAACATATGTGGGCAACATCTGTAGCAACAGACATTTGTGTTGACAAATCTGAACTTTGGTGTGAGCCAAGGTCTTATGGCGCAGGTGCAGAAAAGTAAAAACCTATAATAGAAGAAGAATAACGGTAATAAAGAGTGACGGAATAATGGTGTGACCTCATCAAGCTGAAAAGAATCAAAATCTTTGGTAGATTTTTTTTATGCTTCTAAAAAGAGATAAATGGTTCTACAATTTTGTATGTTGATCCACCATTTTGACCTTTTACTAACTGGGCCCAGCATACTGACCAATGTTTACCTTGGGTGTGAACGCACTTAAAGATAAAATCCACATAGATACCATGGAAGATTGTAACCCTTTTATGAGTATATTGAAACAATTGGTTCCTACCATTACTTCTGTACTCCAGAATAAAACCTCAAACGATGAAAGCGTCCATGACGGGAGGTGGTGATGGTTTCAGATACTAGAAGATGTTCTAGATGCAGATGAGCTGGAGGTCTTTGAAGCAGGCCAATGGGTGAAGTGATTCAAGAAAACAAGGCAGATGATTCTGTCTTGATGCTCATCTGACTGGCAGGCAGTGGAGAGTTCTTGGGTTCGGGCCGACGGAACTGTAACGACTAACAGACCCGTCGAATCTTTTTCCTATTCTAACCTCAAGCATCATGTACTGTATCTCTTTATTAAGAGCAGACCCATGTTTTTTTGTAGTCAATCCTGTGGTGAGCGACGTTAAGACGAAGTGACACCAGTGTTGCAAAGTGCACTTGAGGATTTATATTTACTGGCTTATGTCTCAAATTCACAGGAAAGACAGAATCCCCCTAATGAGGGCCATAAAATCTGTCTTTCCTGCTGCGCCTCGACTCTTTGAAGCTCCAAGCTCCACTCTTAGAGCTTTATTTCTCATCCAGTCTTTCGGCTCGGTCTTCACACGGACCCACAAAAAGTTGGTTCTTACTTTGTTAATATTCATCTGTATTTAAACATGGTTGTTGTTAGTATACAAGTTATCATAATTGCACCTTTAACTATATTTCTCCTGACACACCTTGGTCGGTTAAAAATAAAACGCAATGTTGTTGTTTTGTGTTCTTGACTCCGAGTAGAGAAAACCCGTCCAGTCCTGATCTTTCGTGGTCAAAAACCTGCACACACACCAAACTCTATTATTGTGTCAACACACTCCAATCAGTGGTGTCTGATACAACAGGGGTCCCTAACCTTTTTACACTTCAAATTGGTTTAATGTTTGCGTGAAATTCGCAGACTGACCTTTGGATAAAAACAATAAAAATAAAATGGTATGATCCGCAAAAGAACAAACATTAAGTAAATGCATCTCACTTTAATGCTGAATCAGCAGGAGCTCTAGACTGGTTTCTCTTCAGGATGGCCGCACACAAGTTTGTGTTTGACTCATTTTCAAGGGATTTTAAAGACTGTCAGAAAAGAGAAAATACCATCTTGTGACTAGAGGTATAATCGGCAAGAATCTATCAAAATGATACGTATTACGATACAGATACAGGGGCAAAGATCCCATATATTTTGATACTGGAAATATGTGTAGTATTGTCGAGTACTTGACTCTGGTGTTGCAGAATTTACAGACCACATGACTCTTGTCAAAGTCGTAACTGCTTTCATTTGTTTTGAAAACAAAATATGTCCAAACATCAGCTTTAAAAGCTGCTGGAGTTGACTGCATCCTCTCGTCCTCAGTCGTCCTCTAGTTTATGCAGGACTTGGTTGTTCCTTTAGCTGCTGAGGACTTAAGGACGGCTGCCACCTAGTGGCTGGAGGTTAAATCACAACACAAAAACAGTCATTGTTATTTTACACGCACTTTATTAAAATGTATTTGAATTTGTACTGTCGCGTTTCTCCTCTAATTATCTATTTATTCTACTGCCTGAGGAATACAGTGGGTTTTATGTTTTTAGGTTTTGCTTTTGCTGTGGAGGACCTAATGACTGCTGCCACCTAGGGGATGGAAGTTTAGTTGAAACATTTGCAAGTGAATTGTTAATAAAAAATACATACAGTGCTATTCCGCATCAATACAAAAAAATGTATATATATATATATATATATATATATAAATACAGTATGGGCTCAACTTCTACATCATAGGCCCCCCTAATACAGACCGGGCTTCTTCACCATCCCACTGGTGACACCATTTTGTAACGGAGAGTACCTCTTTAATCTTGTTGAAACATAACCGTAATGCAGTTATAATCCAAGATAAAATTGGATGCAATTGAGGTGAATTGAAGTTCAACAGATTCTGGTTTTCGTGCCATAAACCTTCAAAATCTGCAGCTGTAGTGGAAATATGTTCTCTGTCCTCACAAACCCTCAGCCTGTAACATGTCACTTGTTATTAGTGTTAACAAGCAGATGCATTAGACATCGATGCCTTTGATCTACTGTGTGTGTGAGTGTGTGTGTGTGTGTGTGATAATGTGTGCGTGATAGTGCATGTGTGTGTGCGCTCCAGAGTAATTAAACTCATTGTAATGACATTGTACTAATGACGTAGAGACCTGGTGCTCGTGTTGTTGTGCACCTGTACCTCTGTGTGTGTGTGTGTGTGTGTGTGTGTGTTACCGATATTTAAAGGTGGTTTGTCGACTTATCTGCTACCAGCTCTAACAGGGAAGTGTCGGGCGGGCAGAACTTTAAAAGGAAGGAGGAGCTATGGTGAAGACTTTGACTCAGATATACATGTTTCTAAAGAGCTTGTCATCCCTCGCACACATGTATACTGTTGTGTTTAGATTGTGTAGGATTCTCTCTCGTATTTTCACTCCTCCGAGGGGGTGATTGTCGGGTCCAGATGTGTGTGGGTGTGTGATAACAGTGGGGGGGGGTCCCCCAGATGAACTATTAACCCTCCAGAATAACTAACTTTTGCAAAGAAAAAGGAGAAAGCGTGTGAGTGTAAAAAAAAAAAAAATCAAGTGAAAAGAAAGGAGGGGTTTTGCGTGTCGCCCCGAACACCGGGACAATTTCCTGTGGAGGGGAGGGAAGAGAAAGTGGATCGACGAGTGGCAGGCGAGAGGCAGAGAGTTGAGGTGTGTGAGCAGCAGAAAGAGGAGAAGATATGGCAGCTGGCTCTCAGGACGGAGGGGAGAACGTCTAAAAACAAACCCCGTTCAGCTGGAGCGAGAAGCGGTGCCACGAGGCCACGTTCCACCTCTCCCCGGTGCTGGACCGTCGGACTTGTTGTCTGGACCCCCCGGATAAAAAAAGAAAAAAAGATCCAGCTGGATTTGCTCAGAGGCAGGAAGACATGAAGTACAGACCTCTGGTAAGACTTTGTCGTATGTCTGGGAAGAACTTGAGGAGAGTTGAATGAGTTTGTGTGGAGTTGAAGGAAACCAGCACAGGTTGGTTTTCCTCAAGGACACAGGTACAGGAGAGACGGGTTAGAGTATCTCGGGGTGACGATTAGAACCCTTATTCATTCCTTCTTTGCATGTTCTTGTCATTTACAGAAAGAAATGTGTAAGAATAAAGCATTTTTATTTGAATAAGGCAACATTTCAAATGAAGTTAGTTGCACCTACAACAGCAACCTGTAGAAGAGTTAAAACTTGATTTATTTATACATTCCTTAGATAATACTTTGTGATCAAATAAATATATATTCTTCTTTTAAGAGGGTTTAAAACAAATAAACACAAAACTGGAAATCCCCTTAAAACTTTTCAGTTTTTGAACTATATTCGTATAGTTCAAAAATAACACTTTATAACTAGGTTTTTCTGACACTTTTATTTAAAAAGAAAGGGGGGAGATTCAATAAGATTTAGGATCTACGATAGATTCATCACTTTTGGTTAATACATCCTAAAATGAATCATTTAATTCAGGTTTCTATGTAAGTTACATGAACACTGCCATAGGCTACAGAGCTGCGACATGACAGCCACAACAGCTTGTCAATTCTTTTTTTTCTTTTTTTTTCATGTACCCTGTATCTGTCGTTCGATCCGTGTTGACATCAGAGATCATCACTTTGTGTGTCACTTTGTGTGTCACTTTGTGTGTCACTGCAGTGCCTCGGGCGGTGCGATCACATGGTCGGGCCGGGCAGCATTCTTTGGTATCCACCGAGAGTGAACATGTTAATGAAGCCGAGAGATAAACATCTCGACTTAATCGAGACCAAGGGTCAGGATAAATGCATATAAAGAGCATATATTTCTGTTGTGTTTTGTCTACTGAGATCCACCTAAAATCCGCTGTGGTTCCGGATGCGTCTGACGGCAATCGTTCATACCTGCAGGGCGTTTGGCTCGGTGTGTAGTTTATGTCTCGACTCTCTGTAAACCGGATTCAGAGTGGAATGGTTCCAAGTTTTCGCAGGTATTGTTAGGTCAGAGGAAGTAGGTGTGTGTTTTTATTCAGACCAAAACCATCCTTCAGGAGCGCGTCTGTTTCGGATCATTTATTATGAGAGAGAAACTGGTAATGCGTGATGAAGCCCCCGCCCCCGCCAGGGGATCAGAGTTGAGAGGAATGTGTCATGGTGGTCATGGTGGTCATGGTGGTCATCAGGTGGCTGTTGCTCCACACATTTGTCGCACGAGTGGAACGACGTTGACCTCAGAGCAGGTTCATGGACACATCCGTCACATATACAGTCATCGATCACATGCAGTTGATGGAACGAACAGTGTTTATTGATGAGTGACACTTTTAGTTGTTTATTGGAATGTTTGCTTGAAGGTAGATTTAAAAGAACTGCAATTATTTATGTATATAAATCAAAATATCAAGGGAGTAACCGACATTTTGAGTCAAAGTGACTCCAATATTGAAATGTAATGCAAAAATTCACATTAAAGTTATGGTTATATTAAATACTAGACATTTGTATCTGCGATAATCTCCCGATACAGGGACAATGCGATATATTCTGATACTTTGTGAACAAGGATATATTTGTAGTATTGTCGAGTACTTCACTCTGGTGTTGCAGAATTTACAGACCACATGATTTTTGACCAAGTCGTAACCAAAAATGTCTAAATGTCAGATTTAAAAAGCTGCTGTAGTTGACAGCTGAAATCAATTGCGTAACGATACAGACAGTGTATTTAATTAGACAAAACTTTTTAATTTTTATTTATAGCAATTACCTTGACATAAATTTTACTCTGATTATAAGTCTCTCTATTATTGTTGACATCAATCATCTATATTCCTTATCACTGATAAACACTGATATATTCACCATATCAATATGAATCCTTTGATTCGGAGCCGACAATCCGTTGGGCCACATGGGAATGACCGAGCTGCCTGGATTCGGCCCCGGGGCCATGTTAAACACGAGTGGTCTAGAAAAGCAGTTTGGATTACATGTCAAGACTTTCTATACAAACTGATATTTTCTCCTTTAAAATCTATTACAATCTTTCTTCACTTCTTTCTATATAATAACAACTGAACAAAATGGATTTTTCTCAGTTTCTCCACATGTTTAAAAGATATTTAACGACATTTTTTCTACCATGATAAAAAAAATCATAACCACAGATGATCAAAATGTGAAGCAAGAGTTCTTAACTTAGCAGCTCCAGATTTATCCAGCCTAAAAATATCTTACTTTCTTAACCCACAAGTCATGTTTCTCAGAGGTCTTACTGCAATAGTCAGCTGTCACAAGAAGGGGGGGATGAAAAGAAAACAAACACAAAAATGTCTTTTTATGCAACTATTGATATTACAGCACTGTATCTTTATTCATTTTAAATTTGCTTTCAACTAATATTTTATTTTTATTCAAGTTATGTCATGGTTTATTTTTAATAAAGAGTGTGTAAAGTAGAACTACATTTTTTCATGTACATTTTGCAATTAAACTTCAGTGCAGTCATTAGGTCCTCTTAAGTTACATGAAACGATGATATCCCCCAAGATCCTAGAGATGACTGAGGACGAGAGGATACTCCAGCAGCTTTAAAAGCTGATTTTTGGACATACTTTGGTTTCAAATCAAATGAAAATAGTTACGACTTCGTCAAGAGTCATGTGGTCTGTAAAGTCTGCAACACCAGAGTCAAGTACTCGACAATACTACACATACATCGTGTGCGTATATATGACGTTTGTGAGGTCATTGAGGTTAAAGTTCAGCGGGTTATGTACCTGATGTTGACAGGATTGGTCCGTAGTGTTAAATACTCCCGACATCCTGCTGTGCTCACCGTCTTAACAATTTACATTCCAGACCAGCATGGGCGATGCTCTTGGAAGAGAAAGTGTTTTATACCCTTGAAACATCTCTTTAAGAAACTGATTTAACTCTGTGTATTTATGAGCAAAATCATCAGCAATGATGTGAAAGCAACAGTTGGTTTTATATGAAGATTTTCCTCTTTATTTTGACTTTTTTTCTAATTTAATTTGATGGGAAATTAATTGAAATTTGCAACGAGTGAGGCTGACAACACACTCCCACCCCCTGGTTGGACCACATGGCTGGTGTGCTCTGTGTGGTGCACTGAAGCAGTGGGTGAGATGAGGTTTACATAAACAGTGTGACACCTGAGCCCTGTGAGCTCCTGCAGCAACGTAAAGGTCAAGGAGAGCTTTTGTTCACTAGCCTGCTGAATCTGGAAATTCATTCTTTCTCCCTTTTTTTTTTTTTTACAAGTGAAACTAAATCTTAGAGCTGTTGAAAGTCTTATAAGAACCCAAACAACGTTATTGAATGATGAATAAAGTTTCAAGAGTTTCCTGGTTTTATTAGTTATTCTTTGCCGTCGACAAGCGAAGCTACAGATGTATTTTCTTTATTTTAGGTCCTGGTTATTTCATTAAATGGATACATTTGTGTTCAATAGTAAGATAAATCTCATCTTCAGTCAAATACCTTACTTTAAAATTCTTGCTTCAGTTCAGCTGCTCCCCAACTCTGTAGGAACTTCTGGTAAATATGGAGAGAAAATGTGGCTTTTTTATTGAAAACATAGGAAAAAATTATAGAATTTTATTCTACAATAGTGTTAACTAGGTGTGTGTATTGGCAAGAGTCTGCTGATACAATACATATCACAATACATGGACAACGATATGATTAATTGTGATACTGTAGGAACAGCTATAAAGTTATTTTTAATGTTTAAGTTTTTGTTTTGAATCCAAGATATATATATGCAAATATCATCTTGAAAAGCTCGACTGTATCCTCTTATCCTCAGACATTGCCAGGATATTTTGGGATTGAATTGTTCCTTTTACTGCGTAATGACTGCTGGCATCTAGTGGCCGGAAGTTTAATTGCAACACAAAAATGATCAGACGCCTAGATCGGTTTAATTTAAATTGTATATACTTTATTGAAATATAAACGATAAGGATTATGTTAAAAATCAAATATGATTTGAAAGACAAAATATAATCCATTGAGTACTATTGAATATTGACGGTATCGTGAAAACATCGAGATATACAAGCGATACATATACGTATATGTACTTTTATTTTTCTTACAAGAATTATGACCATAACCAGTCTGCTGTATGCAAGTCAATAATTATTTTTCATTATATATAAATCTTTATGCTATCGAAAGTAAGAAATAATAATAATAAAAAAAGATGATGTATATCAAATGTAGTAATATGTGGTCTTCTGACTTTTGATTCGTCATCTTCCTGTACAAATAATCTGGAGATAATACTGGAGATCTCCAGAGGGATTAATAAAGTCTAATCTAATGTCTGTAAAGAACAAAGATTCGACAAAGGAGAAAATGTCGTGAAAGAACAAAGAGTGTCTTTGATACAAAGACTGATCCACCACTATAAAGACAGACAGCTAGGATGGTGGCACTTCATATGCGTCAGAACTTTTGAGAAAAATCAATTTCTAGTCTTGTTAGCTAAATGTTAAAAACAGCAGAAATGTATCGCGTCGGCCTCAGATCCTCTCGCGGCCACAACAACCGCAGGTCTGGACGTCCTCGCGTCAGCTTCAAGGTATGTTGCTGGACCTGCTTCGGACTCTGGTGGCCCAAAACAACCTTGTTGACTTGGCAGGATTTGGAAAGGGTGACGCCACGTAGGCACCGTGAACGGTTTAAGGAAGTGTGTGTGAAGTGTTGGGCGGAGGAGGTCTTACTCAGGAAAGCCAAACATGGAAGGTGCCACTAGGAAACAATGAAGTAATGGAGGGAGACTGAAGCGAGAAGGTGGTGGAAAAATGATTGAAGGAATAAGAAGGAAAAACAAGCTTCTGCTTTGACATTCCACTATTTGGAGGTTTGAATCAAGTATTTGTTGAGAGTGTTCGGTGCTCTATGGGACACTGACACCCAGATGTTTCAAGTTTCCAGCTGCAGCAGTTTCTGTTTATCTAGAAAACAACGGAGCAAGAAGCTAGACGTGTGTCAGGGGTCTTGAAACGGGACCTTTAGAAGGGGTTCTCAGGGTCAGTCTTCCAGCTACACTAGTGGGCTTTAACTGCTTTTACATTTGATGTAACTGCCTCGGTTTATATGTGTTTTTAAACGTTTTCCTTTTGAAAGGATCTGGACAGTCTTTGACCTTTTGAGATCTGAATCAAAATAAAATCACACAACGGTACATGCATATCCTTGTACAAAATAAATATGACACAAAATCACATGACGTATAACAAGAGGGAAAGTATGAGTTGTCACAACAGGAAGTTCACAATAATGGCCGAAATACTTCATCATACACTGCAAATATTTAAAACATTTACAAAAAACACCAACAACAATAATATAAAATATTATGTAACAATAACAAATAATATTGTATGCAACAAAACTGTAACTTGTACTCCTATTACTATATATAGTAGTGTGAAAAAAAGAAAACCGGATATCAATATAAAACACTTTGTATACATGTAAATACATAAGAAATGATTATCCTCGTAAATATATACTATATGACATGAAATGCTGACCATTAAATGCAAATAAAAACTTGTTCTTAGCTTGTGTTTTATTCAAGGCAAAAATAGAAGCAAAGTATTATGTTTAAATACAGCTTATATATGATTTCATACAACATTTGAATCACGAAGAAGTGTTAGTTTTGTCTCTTGGTTTGAAACCCTTGTGTTGTTTTTTTCTTCTCGCACTAATTAAGAAATCCTCCCTCAAGCTCTCTCGTCTCTTTCTACCTCCATGTTCCTCGTACTCTCGAGAGAGTTGAAGTCTGATGTGCGAGCGAGCACAACAACATCTGCGCTGCCGTGTGAATGTCTGTTGCTGCACGTAATCTCTAGCACTAGTTGAGCACTGGTTACTTGATTCCATTATTGTCGCTCGACATGGACGTGAACTCCATTCGCAGACTGATGGCTAAAACTCAAACCACTATTTTACACAGTGGCTTCTTAGGTAAACAGCTTGATGAGCAGAAACATGTGAGTTTCTTTCAATCCGTTTATCTTCCCTCTTCTTATTTGACATTTGCATTGAAGAGCAACAGTTGAACTCAATTATTTTGAATTAAAAAGCCAAAATGGAAAGCCTCAAATATTGAAAACATTATCATGACATATTAGCAACGAAATGTATAACAAAATGAATTTTTTTTATGCAGTTTTTATTGAATATTTCATTTTATAAAGTTTTTTTTTTCTTTAGAATTTTGTTTCAGCTTGTTTTTCCTTGTTTTGAATTCAATCACTTACATTTTCTTCTGATCTCTCTTATAATAATAGTAATAATAATGATATATATATTTAAAAATAACAATAACACACTTAACACAATATAAAGCACCTTTTAAAAGTAGGGAATGCATGTGTTTAAAAAATAAAAAAATAATACATTTGAATCACACTTTTCTTTTGTGTATAATTTTTTCATAGTAATAATTTAATGACAAATAATAGTAAGTAATAAGTACAAGTAATAATGACAACTTTTTAATTTTTTTTTAAATTTAGTGTCTTTTGTAACACTGTCTTTACAGGTAAAGCATAATCATAACACAATTGTTGCCTTCCTTCAAGATATTTTGCCTTTAATTCTAAGTATCATTCTAAGTGTTTCTTTGGCTATTTTATATTAAAAATGCTTAAACAAGTGTGTTATAACAAAAAAGAAAATAAATGAATCCGTTTCTTATAAAATAAATGGTATGCAGAATGTAGAAAAGTGTTTTTTTTTTTAACATTTTGATTTTTTAAATAAACTTTGAAATATCATTTTATTTTAATTTGTTAAGTTATTTTACCATGGTTTGTATGGCAATAGTGTGTTTATAAAATACTATCATTTGATGTTTTATTTACAATTAACCCTAAAATATTCTCTGCGTTTATTCATTTGTGTGGCGCAATTTCTCCGTCCACTAGTAGGCAACATTCGTCATTTCCTCTGACGAAAACCGGCAAAATTGCAACAATTACTGAAAAATAAACACTATATCCTTGTTCCTAGAGTATCGCAATATATCGATATATATCGTATCGTCACACATGTATTGTGATATGTATCGTATCAACAGATTCTTGCCGATACACAGCCCTACCATCTGTCCTGTCTTTTACCTGCGACTTTACAGTTTCTCTCCTCCAGCATATAAATGCCTCGAGAATGATTCTTTTTTTTTTTATATTCCCATGATCAGAAACGAGTGAAACTGTCTGACGATGAAGGACAATTCCACTCCTGGACCAACATGATGTTGACCGACTCTCTTCTCTGTGTCCTCTACAGGTGGTGGCGAGTGACGGGGTGCGGGCTATGATGGAGTCGGCCCTGACAGCCAGAGACCGCGTGGGCGTCCAGGACTTTGTCCTCCTGGAGAACTACACCAGCGAAGCCGCCTTCATAGAGAACCTGCGCAAACGCTTCAAAGAGAACCTGATCTATGTAGGTGGACTTTGATCAGCTGTGTGTGGGCAGTGGTCAGTACCTGTCTGGAGCAGACCTGGACAAAATCCGGCCCTTTAACTTTATTTCTGTGCCCCTCGTGAGGTCAAAGATCACGTAGAAACTTACTTTTTATTTATTTTTTATTTATGACTAATGTCTTTATTTAATAAATATAACAAAAGAAAAGCTCCTTTCGTCATATTTATTAAATATTTTAAATGAAATATAGATAAAACACTTTTTTTATATCAGATTAAAAAATATATAAAAGTTAAGATACAACAAAATAATTTTTTCAGCAAATTTTGCTTGATTTTTTATATTTTTCTTTAACTTTATTTATACTTTTCACTTTCTCAAAGACATATTAAGTATAAAGATGACAATGCAAAATGGTGGTGGTTAAAAAAATGCAGCTATAACACAACTTTATAAAAAACAATTCGAGTGGATATAATTTATTGCTTTATTGATTAGTTATTATGCTGATTTCTAAGTCATTTTTTCCTCGTTTAATACTACTAATATTATGACGGATGTATCAACTAATATCATTAAACATGGCATAGTTAAATAGAAATCTATGTTAAATAATACATACTTTAAATAACAAGAAAAAAAGTGGTTCTGTTGGGCTTTAAAATGTGTTTCCTTGCGTTCAGACGTACATCGGATCAGTGCTGGTTTCAGTCAACCCATACAAAGACCTGGAGATCTACACCAAGAACCACATGGAGAGATACCGTGGAGTCAACTTCTATGAAGTCTCACCACACATGTGAGTAGAAGCATCATAACTTTTTTATAATGAAAACCTCTTCATGATCATTATAAATGATAAATATTGACACGTAAATTACGTAAATATCTCGGACCAAACTATTATTTTTGTGGCTGATACTGATTTTTGACGTTTTTGTTTTGTTCCCAAGCGAATTAAACGTACACAGAAGTCAATATTTTTTTATTATTGATCACACAATTTCATTAAATAGCAACAATAAAACTAAACAACACTATAGAAATAACAACAACCTTTAAAGTAAAATAAACGATACAGAACTCAAATTGTTCAATAAAATAAATCACTTGAAAAATAAAACAAGTGCAGACAATAGTTAACTAATAAACCCATAGTGTAAAGTTTGCTTATAAAGTGTTTGTGGTTAGTTATAAAATATCCTACGCTCTTGAACACACCCTAAAATCCTGAAGTCATTGAATGCATCATTCGCATGTGACCGAGGTGCAGAAAAAAAAGTATTTTTTATTCCTAATCGATATGTATTAATTGTTTTAAAGAAGTGATATCATGAAGTTATATCCATCTATCATCGTGTATTATTGGCGCCATGTAAAGAAAGGATCTACGTATATTAGTTATTTAATTGGTCGATCAGGATGATGTCAAAAATGATGAAACTGGTCCAGATTAAATTGATCAGTGCAGCTCATAAATAAACAAGGATCTAAGAGAAAATGTGTATTTTACACATTGATCTATAATTAATCAAATTTGTGTAAGGATGGCGTGATTATGACGTCACACGTTTAAAAAACATCAATTTTTGTCTTCACTTCTTCCTCTGGTCAGTTTCCCCAGTCAGCGTTTCACAACCCAATGTTTACTTTTCTCTGAGTGGAAAGGAAGATGTGTTTTGGCAGAAAGAGGAGGACAGAAAAGTAAGCAAATGAGATATTTGCAGGCGAGAGGTTTTCCTCCCCGGAGAGGGAATTCCTCTGACCTGAACTTCGCCCACATCCACCTCAGACGCTGCGTTGGATGGATGTTGCAGCGATTAGTCAGCTGTTGGAAATGTGTCCGGACAAGACGTGACACACGATATTGGATCTAGAACCATGTTTGCTCGTGTTTTACAATCTGTTCTGCTCATTTTTCCACGATCTTAAACATACGACGGTCGACGATCCTTCCTGAAACCTTATTATTGAAATAATGTGTTTGGGTTCTTTTTAGATTTCTTTGAATTGAAAACTTGTGTCTTTGTTGAATAATCTAGATAAGATATTTTCAAAATTAATGATTTTTCTACCCAAAGTTTGAAATTCTTATTCTAATAATTACATTTTCTTTTTAAGTTCCATATTATTTTTTTTATTTTAAGTCTTTAAAATTCAATATAAAAAAGTTGCTTTAATTGTGTTAGCAGACGATACCAAAAAGCTACAGAACTACTTCATCATGTACTTCTAGGTCGTCACATGATCGTCTACGTGTTGCTTGATTGGTTGAAAGTTCGATCAGTAAAATACCTACATTTTTATATTGAATTTAAAAGGCTAATAATGAAAAATAATTAATTTATACAAATGTATTTGTTAATGATTGGAAATAGAATATCAAACTATATATATATATATACATACTGTATATATACTGTATATATAAAAGAAAAATCCAAAATATTTTTTCTAAAATATATTCAAATTTTTAAATAAATTATTAATAACCTTAAACTAACTTAAACTTTCAATATAGAATTTGTTGAATTTTATTATTCAAAAAAAGCAATTCAACCTTTCAATATAAAAATTATTGAATTTAATTATTTACAACATTTCAATGACTTAAAAAAAGAAAAACAAGTTTCTACATTTGAAATGTTCAACCTGTCAACACTCATTGTGTGTCAGTCGTTGAACGTCGACTACGTCTCATCTCTGTTCCTTCTCAGCTATGCAGTGGCCGACAACTCCTATCGCTCCATGAGGACCGAGAGGAAGGACCAGTGCATCCTGATCTCCGGCGAGAGCGGCGCCGGGAAAACCGAGGCCTCCAAAAAGATCCTGCAGTACTACGCCATCACCTGTCCTGCCAGTGAGCAGGTGCAGACCGTCAAAGACCGCCTGCTGCAGTCCAACCCCGTCCTCGAGGTCAGACCATGTTTCAGAACTTCTAGAACACAGGCGTCGAGTGTCTAATAATTAAAGCAGATTATTGTTCGTGTTGACATTATGACTCGGTGTTTGAAGGAGTCAGTAGATCCATCAAATTCAGAAGGAGAAGAAGATTGTTCCAAAGCTTAGGAGTAGAAAGGTCTGGAAGGATTTAAGCCGTACACTTACACTTAAGGGTGTAAGTCTGGATCAGATCACTGATGGAAGGTCTGACCATGAATAGATCTGAAAGTAAGAACCAGAATTATTTAAATTGATCCTGAAAGAAACTGGCAGCCAGAGTTTTAAGTATGGGGGAAATGTGAGTTCTCCTACTAGAGCGGCTCGGAATTCTGGATATAAATTGCAAATAAAATGAACCTTATGACGCATATAAAGTGAGACAAAATTATTATTTTTATTGCAAAACAATCATGATGATACCGGGGCAACATTACGATATATTGTGATAAATATATATTGTAGTAACAAGGATATATTTGTAGTATTGTCCAGTACTTGACTCTGGTGTTGCAGAATTTACAGACCACATGACTCTTGACGAAGTCGTAACTGCTTTCATTTGTTTTGAAACCAAAATATGTCCATCAGCTTTAAAAGCTGCTGGAGTCGACTGTATCCTCTCGTCCTCAGTCATCTCCAGGATCTTACGGGACTTAATTGTTCCTTTAGCTAGAGAGGACGTAATGACTGCTGCCATCAAGCAGCCAGGAGTTTAATTTGAACACAAAAATACAACAAATGTCATCAATATTTCCTATTAAAAATATATATATATTATTTTATACACAATTAATTGAAATATTAACCATTGGAATTCTCGCTGCAGCGTTTCGTAACGACTGCAGGTGAGACAGATCCTTCTTGTTTAGACTCACAATTTAACTGTTACAATAATCCAAACTTTAAGACAAAATGCATGGGTAATAAGCTCCAGATCATGTCGTGACACCAAGGACCTGTTTATAAAGACTAGTTCTCCCAGTTCTCCTGCTGGATCTGGGAACGCCTGGTGTTCTCCCGGAAGAGCTGGAATATGTTTCTGGGAAGAGGAAAATCTGTGCTTCGAAAACATAATCAAGCATTTAGAGGAGACGTTCCTTCTTTGTTGAATCATAGTTTTTGACTTCAAGATAAAATGTTGCAAACAAATCCTTTTAACCTATTAACTATAAACGGATCTGTAATATGTCTTATTTACATTTAGTGTTCTAAATCCATGGAATTAAGGAATGTATTACTTTCTTAACATTATTCTGAACAAGAGCACAGCAGCTACTTCCTCCAAATGTTTACCAGATGTTTGTTACATTTTTGCCACTGTCCCTAAAACACAGTTCTCTTAGTAGCGTCGTCCATTCCTCTACCTTTTCTTTCTCTCCGCAGGCGTTCGGTAATGCGAAGACACTACGTAACGACAACTCCAGTCGCTTTGGCAAATACATGGACATTCAGTTTGACTTCAAGGTGAGCGTTTCGGCGTCACATGTCGTTCACGCGTGATCATCTCACACCGTTTCTGTTTTGCAACACATTCCTTTTTTTTGACCTGCATGATGTAATGGCAGTACCCCAGTGTGGTCCTCACCTGTTGTTCGTCTTCCTCCCTCCTTCCCCGTTGGCCCCTTCCCCGTCTTCAGGGCGCCCCCGTGGGAGGACACATCATTAATTACCTGCTGGAGAAGTCCCGGGTGGTCCACCAGAACCACGGAGAGAGGAACTTCCACATTTTCTATCAGCTAATTGAGGGAGGAGAAGAAGACCTGCTGAGACGCCTGGGCCTGGAGAGGAACTCGCAGCAGTACCAGTATCTGGTCAAGGTAAGACGTCTGTGCTGAGGCGACTCTTCTTTCTGATCCTCTTCGTCTCACGTCGGTCTAAACAACCGCTTAAGTCTGATTCCGGATCTGTACATAAGCAACTAGGTGTGTGTGTGTATTGTCAAAAATCTTTAGATATGATGCGTATCATGATGCAGGGGCAACAGTACATTATATTGTGATACTGTAGTAACAAGGTAAGGTTAGGTAAGGTAAGGTAAAACTTTATTGTTGCAGTATTGTCGAGTACTTGACTCTGGTGCTGCAGAATTTACAGACCATGTGACTCTTGACTAAGTCGTAACTGATTTCATCTGTTGTATCCTCTTGTCCTCAGTCATTGCTGCGATCTCGCATATGATATTTTAAGCTGCGAAGGATGTAGTGACAGCTGCCATCTTTAATTATAATAAAAAAAATTAAATACAGGGCTGGTAAAATTGTGTTACAGTATTGGCAAAAAAAAAACATTGCAATAAATAACTATCGAATATTTTCTCAAACCCTTATTAAACAGTATGGTTATAAATTGCAAATAAAATTAACCTTATGACGCATATAAAATGAGACAAAATTATTATTTTTATTGCAAAACAATCATGATGATACAGGGGCAACATTACGATATATTGCGATATGGATATATTGGAGTAACAATGATATATTTGTAGTATTGTCGAGTACTTGACTCTGGTGTTGCAGAATTTACAGAAAAATAAAAAATAAAATAAATTAATATATTAAATCTATGTGGCACAGTCGACTGTATCCTCTCGTCCTCAGTTATTGCCTTATCGCTTTTTACTGATGAGACCAAAATTTAAAAATTACACATGCTGGTTACTGAATAGTCTTTTGCAGTCTACATTGTGTAGTAGTGGTGTGTATTGGCAAGACTCGTGCCATACCATATGTATTATCCAGGGAAAATACAATGTGATAAGTTGTGATACTGAAGTAACATGTATATATATGTAGTATTGTAAAGTACTAGACTCTAGTGTTGCAGAATTTACAGACCACATGACTCTTGACGAAGTTTTCAATTGTTTTGAAACCCAAGTATGTTCAAACGAAAGCTTTAAAAGCTGCCGGAGTTGACTGTATCCTCATGTCCTCAGTCATCGCCAGGATCTCCCAGGACTTGCAAATTGTTCTGTTAGCTAGAGAGGATGTAATGACTGCTGCCAGAAGTTTAATTGCAACACAAAAATGAACAAATGTCATCAATATTTCCTATTAAAAAAATACATACTGTATTATTGTATACACACTTAGTTGAAATATAAACCATTAAAGAAATGTGATGACAAAAAATATGGTTTGAAAGCGAAAGAAAAATGATAGAACTGCTGCTGCTGCAAAAAATGCAATATTTAGGTGTATCAATACTTTCTTAAACCGCAATTATTTTGTGTATAGGTGACATTTTGGCATCAAATTATAATTAATGTCAGTCGTGACCTGAACTTCTGATGTGTGTTTGGTGAAACAATTCCCTGTTTAAATATAACATTCTGAGTTTAACATGGCATCATGTTTGTGATGAGTCAAGTTTTCTAGTCTGTGATTCTTCTCACTGGCCTCGTTTGTTTCGCCACTTCTCGTTGGAGTGGAACTTCAAAAGTCCTCAACGTCCTTCTCTCCGCTGAGCGAGTGTGTCCCAGTGGGAACTCTCTGGTCAATGGTCGGGGTTGTTTCCTAGGAGAGAACATGCCTTCAGGCGCCGCTCGAAAACCTCCCTGGACGAGTGCACGCTCTAACAGCTACTGAGCAAAAAACCCTCGACTGTGTTTGTGTAAACAAGTGTTTACCGCTCGTGTAAACACGCACTTTTAACACACGTGTTGACAACTTGACAATTAGCTTTTCCGTTAAGTGGATCAATTGATGCGTTTCAGGGAAACTGTCCTAAAGTGAGCTCCATCAACGACCGCAGCGACTGGAAGTCTGTGAGGAAAGCCTTGACGGTGATCGGCTTCAGCGAGGATGAGGTAGAGGTGAGGACACAGTGAGCGCTTGTGTTAGCCTAACGTTGATGTCATGCCGTGCTGATGTCACGTCTGAGCGTGTTTTTCCTTCGTGTCAATGGCCGTTGTTCGTGTCGTCCAGGAGCTGCTGAACATCATCGCCAGCGTCCTCCACCTGGGCAACGTGCAGTACGGCGGCGAGGACGGCGTCGCCTGCATCACCTCGGACACGCAGATCAAGTACCTGGCCAGGGTAAGAGTGTCCACATGTTGTATCAAAATAATAATAAAATCAATAAAAAAAAAAGTTTTCATCCGTATCTTTGGATTATATTTTATTAGCTGTTTACATAAAGGAACTTGACCCTTTGACCTCTATTCCAAAAGGCTTCTACAGAAGTTGAGGCTCCCTTATGAATGGGGGGTTTCCATGAATGACATCAATTTACAAGTAGATTATGTTGTGAGGAGAAAAAACTCTGACAAAGAGAAAAATAAATTGATCCGTTTCTAAATGCTTTGACAAATTTGATTTATATTTTGTTTTTATTTATATTTGTAAAACAATTATGTGCTATTTTATTGTATAGATCTGATCCATCTTAACTAAATATGAATGATAACATTTAATGTGATGATCTTAATCCATCTGACAAATATTGAATCCCTTGTTCTTCCTGCAAAAAACTCACAAAATAAATGGAGGGTCGCATCATTTTACAGGCCGCAAGTTTGCACCCTTTCCTTAGAATGTATTTTATCATAAATAAATACATTTTTAGAGATAAAAACAAAATATTCTACATATGACATGGCACCATGATCTATATCGGTACAGAATAAACATATTGATTTTATAGTGAATTAAAACAGTGGATCCCAACACCTGGTCTGGGGACTAGTACTGCTCCGTTGGGCACTTGTTACCAGGCCGCACAGATAAAGAAAACATCAATTACTTCTGTCTGGAAGGTGTTTTATTTTGGGAAAAGATGTCATTTTCTCTGAAGTAACATCAGGTCAAGCTGCTCGATTTAATTGACTCAAAAAATAAACCTGTAAACTATTGAAAATGAGAGAAACAAAAACTCTATATGATTTATTATTACTTTTTTTTATCTTGAGTGAATATAATGCCAACATGAAACCATTCCAAGGTGTAGGAAAGTTAGAGAATCCTTAATTAAAACATGTTTTGAACAATGAGTTAAAAGAAAACAATCTTTGTAGAACGCCTTCAGCAAAGTGGAACCAGTGGTGTCAGTGGTTCTTGAAGTTTTAAATGTGTTTTCACATTCTACGAACTGGTGTACGATGCAGTCCGAGCGAGTCTCGAGTGTTAAACGATCAGATGCCTGCATGTGTCACGGCTGCTGAATTGCACGCGTGTGTGTTGTCACGTCTGTTTACTTGAGAATCACTTGTTTGTCACTAATGCGCTCGTGTTGTTTGTTTCCAGTTGTTGGGAGTGAACGGGTCGGTGCTGACGGAGGCGCTCACACACAAGAAGATCATTGCCAAGGGAGAGGAGGTAAACCAGTTCATTAACTCTTTTACATATAATAGAAAATATAATTGCTTTTGTTTTGTCTCTCATCAGTCATTATTACTGGCACCTCAATGAGTGTTTAAAATCCTTCTTTTGTTTCTCTCTGGATCAGCTGATGAGCCCTTTGAACCTGGAACAGGCGTCTTCAGCTCGAGACGCTCTGTCCAAGGCTGTGTACGGACGGACCTTCACCTGGCTGGTGAACAAGATCAACGCCTCTCTGGCCTACCCGGTACACGCATGCGCACACGGCAGTCTTTTCGGACCATTATGATGATTTTATTTGTAGCACACCTCCCCCTGGTGGACATTAGGTTTAGGTTTATGTAGAACTTTATTGATCCCTCAGGAGGTCTCCTTCGGGAAATTGTTTTTTTTCCAATTATCCACAGTAAATACAGCAATTTTTCATAAAAAATAATCAAAATATAATAAGTACAAGAACAAAGAGAAAGAACAAGATGATACATATCAACTTATATATATATTAGAGTGCATATCAACGCCAGAAGTATTTTTCTTTCCTCAGACTACAATAATTATTTTTGCACAAACGTGTGTTGGTACAAATAAGCTTGACTAGAATTCTCCTTATGTTGACCTGACATGTGATGAAATGTTTAATCATCAAAATAATTTTGATTTCCTCAATCAAACACCGTTTATTCATTGTTGTTGTTTTGATCTCTCAGGACGACGCCTGTAAAAACTACTCGGTCATCGGTCTGTTGGACATCTACGGCTTCGAGGTCTTCCAGAACAACAGGTATGTTTGCTTTAACAAATTTTCCTTTTTATTAATGAATCGTCATTCAGTTATTCTTTTTATTTATCTGCTGATTTACTGTTTTTTTTTTTATTGTGTCGCAGCTTCGAGCAATTCTGCATCAACTACTGTAACGAGAAGCTGCAGCAGCTTTTCATCGAGCTCACGCTCAAGTCTGAGCAGGACGAGTACGAGGCCGAGGGCATCACGGTCAGACCCTCGCCATCTTCATCCTGCACAAACACTCTTTTAAATCTTACTTTTTATTTTATTTTATCCTCTGACATGTGTTTGTCGTGGTCCCTGCAGTGGGAGCCGGTGCAGTACTTCAACAACAAGATCATCTGTGACCTGGTGGAGGAGAAGTTCAAAGGCATCATCTCTATTCTGGTGAGAAAATATCCCAAGATGCATCTACATAAATATAATTAATATAATCTAGAAAAGTAGAAAAAGGTTGGAGCTTCAGGCTTGTCACCTCTTCTGTTCGTTCCCAGACCTATTTATTTCATGTTAGTCATAAATATCTGGTCATTTTGAGGTTATTTATAATAGGTTTCTATTTTTATGTGAGTAACTTCTGCTAAATATATTTTTATTTGTATCCTCTGACAGTGTTTGTTGAAGCAACACTATAATTACTATTATCTTTGTTTGCTACCATCACCATGTGATTTGTATTCTACCAAACGCACTTTAAAATGAAAATTAAAAGTACTTTGTTGTGGTAGAACTGGTTTCTCATGAATGACTTAGAATGAATACACAAGCTGCGTGTTGTTGCTGTGTTTGTATTAACTCAAATTCTTTATAGGCATACATGTCATTTATATGAGCAAACATGTGTTTAAAAAACATAAATACATTTTTTTTATCATATGTTTATATATATAGTTTATAGACATACATTTGTTTTCTAGACATAAGTACATGTTATTTATGCAAGAATATATGTTTTAAATATGTTTTATATATAAATATATATATATATAAATATAGGTTGAAAGGCGCCTTACAAATAAAGCTTACTTACATATATTATACACAGAATTACTTTTATAGCATAAATATATGCTATTATACCAAACATTTTGTAGGCATGAATATAAATATACATAAATATGTGCTTTAAATGCATAATATTTGTTAAATATGCCTAAATGTTGGGGTATTAGCAATCACATGTTATATAGGCATAAATATATATTTTATAGGCATAAATATATGTTAAATTTGAATATATATGTTGTATATGCATCAATTGATGTAGTATATGCATCAATTGATGTTGTATATGCATCAATATGTGTTGTATATGCATCTATATGTGTTGTATATGCATCAATATGTGTTGTATATGCATCAATATGTGTTGTATATGCATCAATATTTGTTGTATATGCATCAATATGTGTTGTATATGCATCAATATTTGTTGTATATGCATCAATATGTGTTGTATATGCATCAATTTATATAGTATATGCATCAATTTATGTAGTATATGCATCAATTTATGTAGTATATGCATCAATATGTGTTGTATATGCATCTAAATGTGTTGTATATGCATCAATTTATATAGTATATGCATCAATTTATGTAGTATATGCATCAATATGTGTTGTATGTGCATCAACATATGCATTTCTTCACTGCAGGACGAGGAGTGTCTGAGGCCTGGAGATGCCAGCGACGTCACATTCCTGGAGAAGCTGGAGGACACCGTGGGAGGACACCCTCACTTTGTCACGTAAGCGCTGACCTTCTGTCCTTCGGGCCGACTTTATACGATCAAACGTTCACCGTTGAAATCTGCCTGCAGCCACAAACTAGCGGATGGAAAAACACGAAAGGTAATGGGCCGTGAAGAGTTCCGACTGCTGCACTACGCCGGCGAGGTCAACTACAACATCAACGGTGATTTTCTTTTTTTTGTTTTACTTATTTACAGAACTGATGCAGATATTAAGGGAGAATTCAAGCATTTGATTAAAAGTCTACATTTGTATATGTTTATAGCAGCAAATATATTGTTTCAAGCTTTGTTCACAAACATGCAATTTATTTTAATAGCAGATAAACTACAACATAACCACAGAACTTAGTGTAAGGCATTATTATATTATTATATTATTATATTATACATTATTGTTATTACAATGATTATTGGTGTGCTAATTACCACACGCACCTTATTTATTGTGCCAACTCCCATGATGCCTTTTTACACACGTTGCCTCTGGTCTCTAAAATACTGTTTTAAAATTCTATGTCTATGTCAAAAGTGGTCAAGTTGTTAATGGTTGGCTGGGCAGCAAAGCATTATGGGAGTTATGGGATTTGGGTAAATCAAATGAAATTTCAAATAACTTTTAATATAAACAAGTGAAAACTAATTGGTCACGATTTTTCAAATTTTGGTTTATTGCGGGATTATTTTTCAAACGTCACCCCTGCAATAAATAAGGGATCACTGTGTTCTGTTCATGGTCCAAATGAAAGAAAAATAATAGTGCAAGGGACTGATGTTAAATTAAGAAAAACTGTCATAATGAATATAAAACGACTGGATAAAAGGAACTAGGAAGTTAGTCTAGCTTGACCTTGTATTTAAATAAAAAATGTATTTTAGGGTAAATTATCCGTCATATGTCTAGTCGTGGCTTAAAAATATGAAGCTAGGATTGTTAGGATTTCAGATTTTTTTCAATACGGTATTGATTTTTTATTATAAAATATATATATTTTTGTATTTTCAGGATTTTTGGACAAGAACAACGACCTTCTTTTCAGGAACTTGAAAGAGGTGAGACTTATTTTTTTAATCAATATTATTTCTACTATTATAAAGCTAGTGTTGATCAACTTTAAATACTCCTTCAGGTCATGTGCATGTCTGAGAACAACATCTTGAACCAGTGTTTTGAGCGGGAAGAGCTGAGTGACAAGAAGCGTCCAGACACGGTGAGTCTTGATTTATTTATTTTTTTCTTTGTCAACATTGTTTTCCCACAGAGACACAGACGGTTGTTTGTCTGCTGACTTTTCTCCGCCGCTGCCCACGGACTGAAGAATGTCCTGACACTACCCTGAACAAGACCAAACACTCTTTATATTGTCACGACTGACTAGTTGGCGTCTCTCAGTGTCCACTGTCAACGTGACGAACACTCGCTGGTGTCTCTGCTCCGTCTCCGGGCTTCTTACGTCTTTCAGTTTCTTGATCTGACGCCGAGTTTTTCCCTCTTTCTAACGTCCAACGAGTGCATTTCTGATCGTCCGTCTGTGTCTGCTGTTACAGGCGGCCACTCAGTTCAAGTCCAGTCTGGCTAAACTCATGGAGATCCTCATGTCCAAGGAGCCGTCGTACGTTCGCTGCATCAAGCCCAATGACTCCAAACAAGCTGGTACGTCCCATCTTTTTTACCAAGAGATCGAATTTTAATGAGACTTTAAAATGAGTTTTGTTTGCATTTGCTGTCAGTTTTTGGTTTTCTTAAAGGTATATCGTAAACAATTGTTTATAACTATAGACAAATAAAACATAAAGAGCACATTCATACATATAAAAGGGGAAAGAAAATGTCTACACTTGAATTGTTTACATTTTTTTGTTTTTTTGAGTTCAAATCATATTACATTTTATTCCTACCATGGTTCATTAATGGTTTATATTCAAATAAATTGAGTTTTTAAATTTACAATTACATCAAAATATTCTCAATTTGCTCATTTTTGTGTTATAATTTAACGTCCAGCCTCTAGATGGCAGCAGTCATTCGAAACTAAAGGAACATTAAAAATCAATCAAGCAATGACCGAGGACTAGAGCATACTGTCGACTCAAGTATCTTTTAAAGCTGATGTTTGGACATATTTTGTTTTTAAAACAAATTAAAGCAGTAACGTCTTTGTCAAGAGTGAAGTTGTCTGTAAATACTGCAACACCAGAGTCAAGTACTTGACAATACTACACATATATACTTGATCCCAAGTGTCACAGCTAGTGCAAAAAAAACGCAAAGAATTCCACATAGATTTAATCGAATAGTTTATTAATTCATTAGTTCTTAACTGAATCGCAGATGGCTGGAACCTGTCCCAGCTACTTGGGGTGAGAGGCTGGAGAAACTGCCTGAACAGGACCACGATACTTCATTTGTATCACAAACAAATGTGCTGGGATTATAGTTATAAATAAACTTTAATGATAAGTAAATGTTTTTTTATTAAGTTAAGTTAGTTTTTTGTTAAGTTAGATTTTATTTTCCAACCTGATTGTAGTCGTCGTCACAGCCTGAGTCACACAACGTAGCATGTTGTTAACGTAGCATGCTAACAAGCTAACATTTAGTTAATCACCCTTTGTTTTCATCGACATCTGTGTCAGTTCATGAGTCGAGTCTTTGTTTCCCTCACGAGTCGCTCTCTGTTGAGCTTACACAGCGTCACTGTTTCCAACGATCCGCTGGTTTGACTCATGGTTTTTTTTTCTTCTCCGTCAACAGTTCGATTTGACGACGTGCTGATCCGCCACCAGGTCAAGTACCTCGGCCTGATGGAGAACCTGAGAGTGAGGAGAGCCGGCTTCGCTTACAGGCGGCGCTACGAGGTCTTCCTCCAGAGGTGCCCGGATCGTTACTGATGTTCCTTTTGTTTCTTTTCTCTCTATATTGGCCGAACCGTGACACTTGATCAATGTCTATCGTTTACATTTACCAAAGTCCCTCTTGAGGGTTTTATTGATCCTGTCCTGTGACCCGAACTTTGACCAGTAGATGATAATTTACTTCACCTTTAACTAGTTTATTTTTTTATTTTTAGTAAATAGTTCTTAAATTATGTTTCAGTTATACATGTTTGTACGTTAAATATCCTTATTGATATCGTTTTACTTTCATTCAGAAAACTCCTCTTTGGACAAATATTGGTCATAATCTTACATTTTTTTTATAGTTATTGAAGTTGCAATGCCTAATTCGGCCACATGGTGGAGTCAGTTCCTCCTGCCCTCATGAGGTCAACTATACAAGTGATCATGTACCAATGTTTCAAGAGCCATTTTATTTTTGAACATGTTTTTTGTTTTTTAATCATTTATCAGTACTTAAAAATATACCTTGTTAAAGTTCTTTGTTAAATATTTTTCCCTCAAATAAAATGTACAAGAACTGACTTTAAAACAACAACAAATGTTTTTATAAACAATTATAAAGTCTTTTTTTTTAGCTAATTTATTATAAAGTTACCGCATTTTTACATCTAATAATATCCTTCCTGTCTTATCTCTTTAATTCAGTTTTTCTTCATCCCTTTTCCTTGCTTTAAGGCTCAAGACTAATGTAAAATTTATGTCATGTTATATTTTAAGGTGAAGGTTTTTCTTCTTGTTAGAGATAAGAAGACGTTGATAACGACGTCGCTACGTTTTTTCCTCCGCTCAGGTACAAATCTCTCTGTCCGGACACGTGGCCCAACTGGCAGGGCCGTCTGGCCGACGGCGTCTCCACGCTGGTGAAGCACCTGGGATACAAGCCTGAGGAGTACAAACTTGGCAGGTCAGAACATGGCGACGAGCACCACTGTGTTAGACTCAACGATGGTGAATCTCCTTCACTCAATGTCTTTTTACTGCAGGTCCAAAATTTTCATCCGCTTCCCGAAGACTCTGTTCGCCACCGAAGAAGCTTTAGAAACCAGGAAACACAGCATCGGTGAGACGATGATGTCACCAGGAAACGACGGGATTTGAACTCATGACCTTTTTTTTTTCTCTCTCCGTCTCGACCCGTAGCCACCAAGCTGCAGGCCGGCTGGAGAGGCTACAGCCAGAGGTCCAGATACCAGAAACTAAGAACCTCAGGTGAGCGAAGAATCCCACGTCCCACGTCCCCTGCATCTGCTGGTGTTTTGAACTTTGACCTTCTTCCTTCTTCAAGCCATCGCGGTCCAGGCCTGGTGGCGAGGGATTCTGGCCCGGAGACGAGCCCAGCGCAGGCGCCAGGCGGCCGACACCATCCGCAGGTAGAGATGATTCAACTCATGATGTAAAGAAGAATAAAAATCGTAGCTTCTTATCAGGACTTGAGGGCTTTTAACTAGTTTGATTGATTAAGATTGAGTGACATATTTATTATGTTTCTTCTGTGTAAACAAAAATACATTTTGTTAAAAACAAAACATTTTTCTACACATTTTTGCAAATTGAATTAGTTAAAATATATATTATTATTATTTAGTTATGTATTTATTTAAATTTAAATGGAACTATTATAAAAAAAATGACATTGAATTTAAAAGGCTACAGAAAAAACCCACATTTAATTTAGACCATTTATATTAGAATAATTGAAATTAGAATATCAAACTAGTTACTAGTTTAATTGATTTATTTTTAGACATTAAGATTATATTATTCAATTGATTCAATTCATTATATCAATATACAAATTATCGAGGTCAATTATAAAAAAAAAACACATAAATAAATGCTTAAAAAATGAATTTAAATAAGAAAAAACTCTTGGTGTCTACATTTGAAACCATGCAATATACAGTATATTCTCTGATATATTTACATATTCAATCGTATTGTGTTTATATTTACTCACTATAATGTATATATTTAGTCACTTTGTGTCCATCATTATCTCCTAAAACTCTGTCCGAACTTAAACTAACAAAAAAAACGACTTCTTGTTCCGACAGGTTCATCAAAGGCTTCATCTACCGACACAAGGAGCGTTGCCCAGAGAACGAGTACTTCCTGGATTACGTCCGCTACTCCTTCCTCATGAACCTGCGCAGGAACCTGCCCAAGACGGTCCTGGACAAGAGCTGGCCCGCCCCCCCGGCCGCCCTGGTCGAGGTACTGACCTGAGATCCAAACCCGTAAAGTATTCCTACGAAGACTCGGCGGGTGACGACGCTCTGGTGTGTTCTTCCAGGCGTCCGAGCAACTGCGTAAGCTGTGCATGCAGAACATGGTGTGGAGCTACTGCAAGAAGATCAGTCCGGAGTGGAAGCACCAGGTAGATTCGGTCACATGACCTCACGAATGACACCCACCTGACGTGTATCGTTGCAGCTCAAGCAGAAGGACGTGGCCAGTGACCTCTTCAAGGACAAGAAGGACAATTATCCTCAGAGTGTCCCCAAACTCTTCGTCAACACAAGACTGGGTGAGTTTCCTGCACGTGTTACTAACATAATACTAACCTGACAAATAAAGTGTTATCGTATCATACTGAATATCATTGTACCACACTGTGTAGTATTGTATCTTATTGTAGCGTATCATATTACATATTACATATATACTTATTTTATCCCATCATATCTTTCTGTATCCTATGGTATTGTGTCTTATCCTATCTTATGTACTGTATTGTATTCTATCTTATTGTGTAGTAGCTTATTGTATCGTATTGTATCTTACTGTATTGTATCTTATTGTATTGTATCTTATTGTGTAGTGTCTTATATCTTATTGTGTCGTATTGTATCTTGTGGTATTGTATCGTATCTTATGGTACATTATGGTATCGTATCTTATTGTATCGTATTGTATTGTCTCTTATGGTATCGTGTTTTATTGTATCGTATGTTATGGTATCATATCTTACGGTATTGTCTCTTATGGTATCGCAGTGTATCATATTGTATCGTATCTTATGGTATTGTCTCTTATGGTATTGCATTGTATCATATTGTATCGTATCTTATGGTATCCTGTTGTATTGTATCATATCTTATGGTATCGTATCATATTGTATCGTATCTTATGGTATCGTATCTTATGGTATCGAATCATATGGCATCGTATCTTATGGTATCGTTTCTTATGGTATCGTATCTTATGGTATTGTATCTTATGGTATCGTATCATATTGTATCGTATCTTATGGTATCGTATCTTATGGTATCGTATCTTATGGTATCGTATCTTATGGTATCGTATATTATGGTATCGTATTGTATATTATTGTATCTTACTGTATTGTATCGTATGGTACTTTATTGTATTGTATCTTATTGTATCGTTCATTATTGCATCTTACTGTATTGTATCTTATGGTACTTTATGGTATCGTATTGTATCGTATCTTATAGTGTCGTATATTATGGTATTGTATTGTTTATTATTGTATCTTACTGTATTGTAGCTTATGGTACTTTATTGTATCGTATCTTATTGTATTGTATCGTATCTTATGTGATGGTATCGTATCTTATGGTATTTGACTTTATCTTACTGTATTGTATCGTATCTTATTGTGTTTTATCTCATTGTGTAGTACTTTATTGTATCTTATTGTACTGCATCATACCACACCGCACTATACTGTACCTTATCTTGCATCCTGTTGTCGGCCTGATCTGTTACTAAAGTCCTGCTTGTCTTCAGAGGGAGAGAACTTCAACCCTAAACTGCTGCAGGCTCTGGGCAATGAGAAGATGAAGGTGAGTCAGAATCATCAAGTATTGAGAGACATTTATTCTCCTCATAGATCAAACTGATGTTTCACGATACAGCTAATCAGGTTTCATGAAACACTGTCGTCATCTTCAAACTAATTCAATGAAAACTCAGATCATTCTTACACTGACAGCGCCACCTACTGATCTCTGGTAACCAAGCCACTGTTTCGTGAAGCCTCATCAGCTGCATCGTGAAGCCCCATCGAGCCAACACTACAGCATTCAAACTAATGTCTTCGTCCTCTGGTGTCCAGTATGCTGTGCCGGTCACCAAGTACGACAGGAAAGGCTACAAGGCGCGACCGCGGCAGCTCATCCTCACGGCAAACACTGCCATCATAGCCGAGGAGGCCAAGATCAAGCAGCGCATCGACTACAGTGTCCTGAAAGGTCAGTAGTTGAACTCTGTTCTGTGTGTGTCTGTGTGTGTGCGCCTTTGTGTGATTTGAGTTTATCTGTGGCTTTGAATGTGTGTCTATGTGTTTGTCTGTTTGTGTGTTTGCATGTCTGTGTGTGTCTTTGTATGTGTGTCTGTGTTTGCATCTTGTGTGTGTCTGTGTCTTTGTATGTGTGTGTATGTGTATGTGTGTCTGTGTGTTTGCATCTTGTGTGTCTGTTTGTTTACATCTTGTGTGTGTCTGTGTCTTTGTATGTGTGTGTCTGTGTGTCTGCATTTGATTGTGAGTCTGCGTTTTTTTTCTTTGTGTGTACGTATGTGTGTGTCTGTGTATAATTGTGTGTGTCTGTTTGTGCATTTGTGTATTTGTCTGTGCCTGTTTGTGTGTCTGTGTTTGTGGTGTGTGGATGCTTTTGTGTGTTTGTGGTCAGTGTGGGTATATTTGTGGCGTGTTCATTGTGTGTGTGTTTTATGGTGTGTGTGGGTGTATTTGTGGTGTGTTCATGGAGTGTGTGTGTGTTTTATGGTGTCTGTGTGTGTGTATTTGCGGTGTGTTTTATGGTGGGTGTGTGTGTATTTGTGGAGTGTTCATGGTGTGTGTGTGTGGTTTTTGCGGTGTGTTCATGGTGTGTGTGTTTTATGGTGTGGGTTTGTATTTGCGGTGGGTTCATGGTGTGTGTGTTTTATGGTGTGGGTTTGTATTTGCGGTGTGTTCATGGTGTGTGTGTTTTATGGTGTGGGTTTGTATTTGCGGTGTGTTCATGGTGTGTGTGTTTTATGGTGTGGGTTTGTATTTGCTGTGTGTTCATGGTGTGTGTGTTTTATGGTGTGTGTGGGTGTATTTGTGGTGTGTTCATGGTGTGTGTGTCTGTGGTTTTTGCGGTGTGTTCATGGTGTGTGTGTTTTATGGTGTGGGTTTGTATTTGCGGTGTGTTCATGGTGTGTGTGTTTTATGGTGTGTGTATTTGCGGTGTGTTCATGGTGTGTGTGTGTGTGTGTGTGTACAGGGATCTCGGTCAGCTCTCTCAGCGACGGCGTGTTCGTTCTTCACGTGCCGAGCGACGACAACAAACAGAAGGTGAATCAAACGGTTTATTCAAGTCTTTATTCAACGACTCATGACTGACGTGTGTCGTGACGTCGCTCAGGGAGACGTGGTTCTGCAGAACGAGCACGTGATCGAGACCGTGACCAAACTGGCCATCTGTGCCGAGAAGGTCAACAACGTCAACATCAACCAGGGCAGGTGAGGCGCCACAGGTCGACGGGAAACACTTGATGGAGACTTTTTTTTTTTTTAAACTTTGAACGTTTCTCCGCCAGCATCAAGTTCACTGCAGGTCAAGGTAAAGAAGGGATCATCGACTTCACGCCGGGCTCGGAGCTGCTCGTGGCCAAATCGAAGAACGGACATTTGTCAGTGGTGAGTCCTGCTCCAGGTTTTATTAACGAACAATGACTCGAACATGTTCATAATCATGAATCTGCTGCTGCAACTTGAATGAACTTTGATTGACATCTTCTTCTCACAATAACTCATATTTGTATTTCTTTGAAACAATGTTTGTGTCTTTTCTTATCTGCAGAATATTAGACTATTATCTTATCACCCATGTGTGACGTCAATAACACTATTTAACCCAAAATTGATTCTGTTAAAATTACATTTTTCCGTTTTTTCCTGGTTATGCATATATATATATATATATATATATATACACACACATTACAACAACCTTTTATCTTTAAATCTCACTAAAAGGGAACATTTAAGACTAATTTCAGAACTGATTATTTTAATTAATTGGAAAATATTTAGAAATAATATAACTTTATTCCTGGGGGTTTGTTTTGGCAAGAATTTGGCGATGCGATTAATATCACGATAAATGGACAATGATGCGATATATCGTGATACTGTAGTAACAAGTATATATTTGTAGTATTTTCGAGTTCTTGACTCTGGTGTTGCAGAATTTACAGACCACATGACTCTTGACGAAGTCGTAACTGCTTTCATTAGTTTTGAAATTAAAATATGTACAAACGGAGTCTACTGTATCCTCTCGTGCCCAGTCATCACTGGGATCTCGTGGGATATTATATTAGCTGCGAGAGACCTAATGACTGCAGCAAGTTTAATTGCAACAAAAAAATGAACTAACGCTTTGAATATTTGCATGTTAATTGTAAATAAATGACAATGAAAAATTTATTTTAGTTGTTTTTTTCTTTTAAAATGAAAAAATACAGGTAAAAACCAACTAGTATCCTATCAAAATGTTAGGATACTACAGACGTTTGTTTTCAGGCCTTCGGGTCACCTTGACCCTGAGACAACAAGAGGATTTAAAAAATGTCCATAAGTATTGTTCTATTTAATTTTAGTAGTTGGAAAAAAGAAAAGAAAGTTGTATCACTTTCTCTAATGTATACAGTATTTTATTGTCAATGAACATAGTTGGAGGAAAAATTCCAAGTTTTTTCTTCCTTACAGCATTTCATCTTTGTTTTGTTTTGTTATTTAGTTTTTCTCATATTCTAAAGGTTTCTTTTTTGGATTTTGGCCCCTAATATCAGTCCCAGTATATATTGTGTGGCCCCTTAGAACAGATAACTGATTAATTATGGCTTGTCGTCCTGCAGACCGCTCCAAGACTGAACTCCAGATGATGACCCGTCAATCACACCCGAGCAGACCCGGCCCTGCTTCAGCCAATCAGGACGCTCAGAAATGATTTTAAAAAAGTTCCGCTTATCTAATATAAGTATTTATGTTTGTATCATATATTTTTTTGGGGGGGGGTTAATACGTTTTGAATATTCTGATTTTTAAGTCAAGGAATAACCGATAATTTGGTGCATTTTTTTTTCTACTTTATTTTGTGGAGCGAAGAAGAAGAAAAGGTTTGTACAGACGAGAGATTTGAGCGTCTAGTTATGTTATGAGTGCAGAGAGAAAAAGAAAGTGAGAAAAAGATACTTTTTTAGATCAATTGTTATTCGTGATAATGTTCGTCATGAGTTAAATTCTGCTGCCTTAAAAAATCTCAATTTATTTTTATTTTTAAACAGAAATTTTGAAAGAATATTTTCTACTTTCGGTTTCCTTTGATAAAACTTAGAAAGAGCAGTGAAGCCATATTTTGATAATTATTTCCAAAGAGGCCAAAGGTTTTTTTTTTTTTTTTACATGACTTTCATATTTTTTAATTTGTAATAATTTTCTGTTCAAGTTACCTGAAGATTTGGATGGTGAGTTGAAGCTAATGCTAAGCTAGCATTAGCTCCAATAGCTAAACTTTGAGAAGCTAAAAAATATGTTTTCGTTAGAATATCCATAAATAAGCTTTTGCTAATCGACCGTATCTTTTTATTTGGGTCTAAAAATTGTAAAAAAGAATGATGACAAAACAGTTTGAAGGTGTGTGGCTAAGCTAGCGCTAAGCTAAAGTATGGCGTCTAGCTTCTTCTGAAGTGAAAGAACGATGGAAAGAAAGTGTGGATACATGAGAGCAAACAAGGCTTTCAAAAACACTAAAAAAAAAACAACCAAAATGTTTTCACTTAAGTCCTGTTTCAAAGCTCTGTGGTGAGACCAAAGATTTGGTGTCGGTGGAGAATCACCCGAAAAACTTTCGCTTCCATTTTGAGAGAAGCTCCAAGATGGTGGTCCTCCGACGCTCTCAGGTGAGGCGGTGCAATAAATCCAACTTACCAGCCAAAGAACCTGTTCACGATCCTGAGTCTACGTTGTATAATTTCCTTTTGTCGTGTCGTCCGGACGAGGCTGTGTACAGTTCGTGTCCAAGTGTTGTGACAAGCAAGCCGAGTGAGGTTTGTTCAACTTTTAGGGAGATAAGAAACAAACTTACTGTAATTGTGGTCATGTGCCTTGTTGAGCAGCAATACTGGTGAACGTACTCGTATGCTCCCCTGTTTATCTTTACACTAAAAATACTAAGAGTTTGATAAATAAATGTCAAATGCACACTTACATGTTCCTTGATTTTTTTTTTGTTGTCATTTTTCTATGTGAAACTATGACTGATGTGTGTGAAACGCCTGAAAGTAAGCAAGTAATTTTTATTTATATAGCGCTTTTCCAGACCAGGGTCACAAAGCGCTTAAACAATCAAAACAATATCAATAAAGTATATACTTTAAAGGTCAAGATAAAACTGAGAACACAACAGGAAGTACATTTCTAAACAGTCACATTTGTCCCTCGTGAACGTGACTTCATTTTTTTTTTGTTGTTGCAATGACGTTATTGCAACAACAACAAAAAAGCCAAAATTAAACGCTTCTTAAATCAAAAATATTTATTTCCCAAATACAAGGGCAACGATGCGATATATATTGATACTGTAGTAACGAGGATATATTTGTAGTATTGTCGAGTACTTGGCTCTGGTGTTGTAGAATTTTCATTTGTTTTTGAAACCAAAATTTGTCCAAAAATCAGCTTTTAAAGCTGCTGGAGTCGACTGTATCCTCTCGTCCTCAGTCATCTCATTGTTGATTTAACTCGACATAACAACTGAAGTTAAATTGCAACAGCAATGCTGGGAATTTTAGTTGCTAAAAAAACAACAAATACAATTATGTTTTTTAAAAATAAACCATAAAATAAGTATATTATAAGATAAAATAGGATTTGAAAGTTTAAAAAATGGCAGAATTGTAAAAAAAAAGACATTGCGTTATTATATCGATATTTCTTACACCCCAAACACAGACTGGTGTTGTAAAGCTAACAGAGTTGTAGCTTCTCAAATGTACCGTGGGTCTGCCCCAGGGCCTCCTCCTAGTAAGACATCTATGGAGTAAACCTGCTCGGAAGTACAAGATAAAACGCGGCATAAGAACAAATTAAAGCCTGAAAACAGAAAAGTGAAGTTCATTCAACGCACATGCCAGCTGCAGTACTACATCCGGCCACCTGAGGGCGCCACTGCACGTGTAAGTAAGTTATATCTTGTTTATATGTTCCGCTGCTTTGACAGGAACATGGAAGCTCTCACTCTGTCTCTGGGGAGTTTAACTCGTCACTGTAAACAGTTGCTCACATGCAGAGGCAGGGACTCGAACTCAACACCCTGTTGTTGTCGCGTAGTTTGAAACCCTCTGAAGACTCGTATAAATCCACAGAAAAGTCATTTTTCAAACAATAGCCACTTAGAACCCAGAGCTCTTTTATCTAAAGATTAAATATTTTGTTGTGTAGATACTTTAATCTAATAATGGCACTTTAAATCAACAACTAATGGCATTTTTGAGTATTTTCCGCAACTTTATAGTAAGTAAGTAATTCATTGTTATATGTATAGCGCTTTTCCAGACCAGGGTCACAAAGCGCTTAAACAATCAAAACAATATTCAATAAAGTATATACTTTAAAGATCAAGATAAAACTGAGAACACAACAGGAAACAAAGCAGGAAAGTGTATGACATATATTTTTTTAATGCTGTATATTCTTAAGAAAAAATAATAATATTGTAAACGTCACGAGATATATATTTACAAAAGTACTTACTTTACAAACGTAAACTTGTTTTGTTTTTTTCGTATAAAATAAGTTATACAGGTTAACGCTAGGGGGCGACATTTCCCCAATATTAAAGAGCGAGCGAGTGGTGCGTGTTTTTTGTTTTTTTTAGTTTTTGTGTGAAGTGTAATTTATACTTTGTTTACGCACAATTCAAAAACACTCGACGCTGTCTTTTCATGTCAAGTCAATTCTTAACAATTTCTTCTTAACTTGGTTCATATAAACTTCACTAAAGTTTCACTAACATCTTATTTCCGCTCGATATAATTTTGTCGGTGATTTTTCTTTTTTTCTTTACGTCGATAATATTTTAAATACATTTAAATAAAACACCGTTAAAAGTATCGAACCGTCCCCGTGGTTCCGTCTCTTTGTGTCCGTGTTTGTGTCCCGAACATCAGGCCTGTCCCCGCATTCTACCGCGCACGTGCTCGCCGCTCCGCCCCGCTGATTGGTCGCCGCCGGTCTCTTGGCTCCTGTCGTCGACCAATCAGGAGGCGCCGTTGTTTTTCAGCAGCTTCTCCTCGCGCCTCATATATAGAACCGCAATGACGGATGCGAGAAGAACCGACAGACTTGACGGACGCGAGGAAATCAAACGAGCCTCGATCTACTCCGGGTTCTCCATCCACGGGCGCTCCAGGCTGCAGAGGACCCAGAGGACACCGCGGCTCCGTTGACGCGCGCACTCGGGTCAGTGATGCTCTCCTTCAAATATATTTATATTTTTAAATTAAAATTATATATATTTATATAACTATAAAAAGAAAGTGATGTCCACTTTAATTCATCTTTATTTATTTAAATTCTCATTTGTATTTGTCACGTGACAACTTCCACCGCAGTCTTAAGAAAAAAAACAATAGTTTACATTAATGAGGAGAATTTAAAAATATCATGACGTCAAAATGACCAAATGTCATGGAAAGATCACGAACTAGAAGGTTGGAGTTTGCGTGTCTTTTGTTGTGGCTGCAGCAGCAGCAGCAGCAGGACCGTACTTTCTTTCTTTCTCTCGTTCTTTCTTTCATTCTCTCTTTCTTTCTTTCTCCTGCTGCTGCTGTTGTTGATACTCAACAGCTGAGCGACTCCTGCAGGATGCGCGTCAAGTCGCCGAGAAACACACAATCGACTTCCGGTGACTTGGAGCAAACACGCAAATCGACTAGTTAAAATACATTATTGGAGGTTGAATTACGTCCTGTCGTTGTTGGGGTCGATCATAGATAAACCCCACATTAAATACACTTACAATAATCAATTATATAACGAAAAAAAATCAAAAATTTAATCTCAATGATTAAGGGTTGAATCTACCGCTTGATTTCTAATAAAATAGATTATCCTCTTGTAAAATAAAATATACATTTCGTCGATAACACTTAAACAAAAACCTGTTTTATATCATATTGCGTAAAGTCGTTTGTGTGGCGTTCAACGCCTGGTGCTCTTATTTTGAAACCGGATCCGTCCTCGCCTCCCCCGCGTCGACTTCACAGACAGCGCGCCGGAGGATGCGGGCGGGGGGGGGCGGAGGTGGGCTTGCTCGGGGATCCCAGTCCAGTTCAGACCAGTTTCGGATCCGTCGTTACATCTCACCGTGTTGTTCTCGACGCGATCATTAACATTAACTTTACTTCCTGTTCTTTGTTTTTGTTCCGCCTTTGCCGCGATTCTGTCACGTGAAGACGAAAAAATAAAGAGTTTTAAGTGTCAAAACGAGTTAATATTATCACTTAAATTGACTTCCAAATATTGTGCATAAATGACCTTAATAATTTTATTTTCTTATTTAGACAAAATTAGACAGAAACGTTTCGCTTAATAAACATAAATGTATTTTATTATATTATTTTATATTATGTTTTCATCAGTGCGGATGATGATGGCTCGTTGCTGTGGTTACAGCTGATCTCGCGCCGCCGCTGGTTCGAACCGGCTGAGCTCCGGTTATGTTCACGTGCAGTCGGTATAAAAATACATTCACTGTCGCATCGAGATTTAAAAAAAACCCTTTGACAAATCCACGTGATATTACCCCTGATAGGACAATAGGATCCACTATGTGTCTTCGACCATATTAGAGCGAATTAAATTCAACTTTTAATATCTTTATTGTGGATTTACTTGGCGTTGCTCTCCGCTCTCCCGCTGCACCTGAACGCAGCACACGACTCACGTGCGGCTGATGTTCAATATGTCACCAGCAGCCAATAGGATTCGTCGAGGGCGGAGCTGGTTAATATTTGAGGGCGTGGCTTGTGCGCCTCAGCTGTTCGTGGTGTAACATCTCGTCCATCATCATCTTCATCATCTTCATCATCATCATCTTCATCATCATGTGCAAACAAAGACATTAAGATAATCCTTTAAAGCACTTTAATCAACGTCTTATCAGGACTTCTCTCGCACTTATCTCAAGCATTGATCCATAAATCTGACCTCATCATCTCTTGTTTGGTTCCAGCGGCCATCTTTTTCTGTCCCACCAAGGGCCCCCCCCAACACCCCACCAGGTCACCCAGCAGAGATGGCGCCCTCTCTGGCCACCGCCTTCTCTCGCCGCTGGTGGATGGCGGTGACGGCGGTCATCGAGAACCTGCTGTTTTCCGCCGTGCTGCTGGGATGGGGATCCCTTCTCATCATGCTGAAGTCCGAGGGCTTCTACTCGTACCTGTGCACCCCCCCAGGTGAGACGCACCTCTTTGTCCGACTCTCTAGCAAAGCTTGAGACACTTTCTGGTCATTTGCCATGAGACCACAACAATTATTTAAACATTTTAAACCAAAATTTGATCATTAAAATCATGTATTTTATACCACACAATGGATAT